>NC_088383.1:113326666-113650208 GCF_037993035.2 Macaca fascicularis
AGGCTGGGGTGGGCCGCGAAGTCTATATCTGAAATGAGCCCCTCGCGCCAGGTGACGCAGGCGGTGTAGGGACCGCACCCGGAGGACGACCTGGAGCCGCCTGACTTCACAAAGGCCTCCTGCCGCCCACCTTCAGCGGCCACCAGCGCCCCGGCTGCCAGCAGCGGACCACCTCTGCGGCTGCGCGCCTACCCCAGCAAGCTTAGCCCTAGTGGTTTCCGGCGGATTTCCTCTCCGGTGCGGAGCCGGGTGCCGGGTCCCACAGCCAATCACTACCGGTTCCTCTTTCGTCAGCCACCAGAGCCGGCAGCACCCGCGAATCCCGATCACCAAGAGCCTGTAAGGCGGCCGCCCATTGGCTCAGCCGCACTGCCGGGCAGGCGCTTCCAAAGCTTTGAGGATTGGCTGACGCTCCGGGCGCCGGAGCTAGTTGGCGGGTAGGATCACGTGCGAGGGGCAGGCCCCGTCTAGGCCCCGCCTCCTTGCTGCTGCCGCCGCCAATCCTGGTCCGGTCTCGTGCGTTCCCGGAGGTCCCTCGCGGGACGTCTCTCACAGCCACCGGGTGGGTCCGTTCGGCCTGTGTTGTATTTGAAGGAAAGAGGGGTTTGAGGTCAATTCTGTTTGTTGGGGTTTTCACGAATTTCAGGGCCCACAGTAGGCTTGCCAATTTTAACTTTTGCCTAACACTTTACGAGAAATCCTATTTAACCTTGACCACTGTTGCATCAAAGAATTTCACATCCAAAAAAGTGCAGCCTAAGAATAAAGAACAGGTCTTCAAACTGCATACCTTTAATTAAGGTGTTCTTATTTTTCTGATTTGGCTGGAAACGGGCAGAGACCACCCCAGATAACCAGTTCTTAGCCTTGGGTGGGACACCACGAATTTATGCCACGTGTTTACGGCACTGGCAGGTAGGGGAATTTGGTTTCTGGGAATGTGCTGTCTTTGTGAAAACTATGAAAAGCCTTCCCTGCTACACTGAAATAATCATAAAAATAATAATAGCTAATGTTGAATACCTACTAGGTATACTAGGTATCAGACACATGCTAAGCATTCAATGTTTCTCATCCAGTTTCTGAATGAAACCTCTACAAACCACATAATGTACTGGTACTATTAGCTACAAATTACATATAAGAACACCAGAAAGTTGTTGTCATTTGCCCAAGGTCACCCAGTTAATAAATGTTGAAGAGATTCGAACCTAGCCTGAACTCTTACAGTAAGACCATTCTTGAGATTAATTTATGTGTGCTATTTTTCCTGTCTGTTTTTATCCAACAGCTCTCAAGAGAGGATAGTATCTACCTTTTTGACCACACCATTATTACTGGGATTTAACAGGAGTTAATGTTCCTTTTCTAAACTAAATGGTTTTGATTTTACAAATTATTTGACTTTTACTGATTTCAGGATCTTGACAATTTGCCTTTACTTATTCAGATGTTATTATACCAAATATTTATTTTTAAAGTTTTTTTTTTTCTTTGATTCCCCAAGTTGTAGAGAGATAGGGATAGGGAAGCAGAATCAAGTACTTAAAAAGATAGCCTCATTTGACTCTGATTTCCCTATAGGGAATATGAAAAATTTCCCGGATATAGGCACATTTGAGAACAGAACCTTTTACCTAACTGATCTCACTTTTTGAACTTATTGGACAATGAGGGAATACCCAGTAATATAATCTTTCATGTAAATTAGGCTTCTAACATACTAAGAGGAATGTACTCCAGTTTCTGCTACTATCAAGAGATGGCATGACAAAAAATTTTGAAAAGTTGCCAAATGCAAACCACAGTTCCTCTTCTCAAAACAAATGCATGTAAATAGAGTATAAGTTATTTCTTTGGTGGCATTATTTTCCTAGAAGGCTTAAGTCATTAATCACCCACGACCAAAGATCCAAACATTTTCAAAACAGATCTGATTATATTTCAGGTGGCTGAAAATGGATTTGAAGTAAGTTTAATATGGTCTAGTTACAATTTGTTTCATGATTGAGTGGGTCAGTATAATAAAGATGTAAACACGAAATAACATAGAAGGAAAGTTTGCAAAGAGGATTTCAAATTTAAGTACCTGCTGGGTATTCAAAAGAAAGTAGGGATAAGCTTGAGGTTAAAATCTTTCTAGGGAAAGTATAGTGTTCAGAGGTAAGATTAAAAACCACATTACTGAAATGGAGTCTGCAGCATTCAACCCATTCAATTGGCATTAAACTGGTAACTGGTGAAATAAGTATTGTGAGTTGAACTTGAATTCTAATATGCTCTGCAAAGCCGAATCACGATGTGCTTCATCTTTATGGATACAAAATTGGAATGCACTCTGTTATAAAAAATATGTTCTTACTCACTAGCATTTGTCATTAACTTTGATGTATACTGAGCTCTTACTATACTGATGATGCCCTGGACTATTTGATTCGATACAACAACTCAAAAAGTAGGTATTATTGGCGTTCTCATTTTGCAGATGAGGAAAGTGAAAGTCAAAAAGGTTAGATAGCTTGCTTAAGTGCCAAAGCTGGGTCTCAAAAAGTCAGCCCATTGGGCTCCAGGGCCTATTCTGAGAACCTTGACACTAGATTGCTTCCCTTTAGAGGAGAACAGCTTCCATCCCTGTCTTCTGACTCTACCAAATTAACTTGGCATTTCAGAACTTGATTTCCCACATACAGATATACTTTTCATAAACATTTCCCAACTCTCAGAGTTAGTTTCTTTTAAAAGGTGGGAATGAAGAAACAAAACTTGGAAAATCATCCTCATCTGGCAAAGTAGAAAGGTGGATCCAGGAACCTTTTAATTTACAAATGGAATTCCCAGTTTGGCCATTGTTCAGAGACCATGGATGGGCAAACTAAGGCCATTGGGTTAAATCCAACCAATTGTTGGTTTTTGTATAGCTCAATATCTAAGAATGATTTTTTACATTTTTAAAGGGTTGAATAAAAAAACCAGTCACAATGTGATATGTGAAAATTATATGAAATCCACTGAGAGTGAGCCCTAATATATTAATTATGGATGTTGGGTGGTAATATGTCAATGTGGGCTCATTGATTATAATAAATATACCTCTCTGATTGGAATATTGATAGTGGGAGAGACTGAATGTGCGGGGGCACAGCATATATGGGAAATCTCTGTATTTTCTGCTCAATTTTGCTGTGAATCTAAAACTTTTAAAATAAAGGCTATTAAAATATATATATGAAGTTCAAATGCAGTGTGTCCATAAATACAGCCACACCCATTTGGTTGTTTATCTTCGATGGCTGTTTTTACACTACAAGTGTAGAACTGAATAGTTGAGATCAGATGGCCTGAAAAGCCTAAAATATTTAATATTTGTAAAAACATTTGCCAACCATTCAGTTCATTGCATCTGATAAAGACTAAGATACTGGTTGAGATTGTTGCCGCTGGAGTCAAACTTCCAGGGTTCCTAGTCCTCCCTCTTCCACTTACTAGTTGAGAAGTGTTTAACTGTGCTAATCTCAGTTTACTCATCTTTTAAAGTGAATCAAAATAGAACAGTAATAGGACAATTTTTTTTTTAAGACGGAGTCTTGCTCTGTCGCCCAGGCTGGAGTGCAGTAGTGCAGTCTCAGCTCACTGCAAGCTCCGCCTCCCAGATTCGCGCCATTCTCCTGCCTCAGCCTCCCTAGTAGCTGGGACTACAGGTGCCCGCCATCGCACCTGGCTAATTTTTGCATTTTCAGTAGAGACGGGGTTTCACCGTATTAAACAGAATGGTCTCAATCGCCTGACCTCGTGATCTGCCCGCCTTGGCCTCCCAAAGTGCTGGGATTACAGGCATGAGCCACTGCACCTGGCCCAGTTATGGGACTATTTTAAGAATTAACTGGGTCAATACACATGAAGCACCAAATAGTTATTAGTAAAATTTATTTTGATTTTGAGATTTTGCATTCCTCTTATGGCCTTTTTTAGGCTATGGATATATTTTTCTCAACTGTCTTGAAATCTGCTTTGTTTACATGAGGGATACATATGTATGCCCAGAAGTCATCTTATCTATCAGGAGCTCTAACATGACATGGTTATGTTTCTTGCTTCTATTTTACCATCCAGTTTGTCCTTCTTGATCAGAATTAGCTCCAAAGTAATAGAAGTTACTCTATTACTTTCTCTGTCTTCCTAAATGAAAAGTCAGCTTAGCAAGCCAGGAACCAATATGTCTTCTCCAACACCAGATTTCTTGCTGACATATATGCTTTTTATTTTCAGAGAATATTTATTCAAACATTTTTGCCATTCCCTAATTCTTGTAAAATGTTAATACTTTCCATATTATTATCTAAGCTTATGTCACATGAAATCATTGAATGACAGCAAAAAATGTAGTTGAGTCACTATTCTGAAGATTTGCAAAGATTCTTATTCACTAGCAAAAAATGTTAACACTATTATTAACCAAGAAGTTCTGGATAGACTGGAACTCCAAAGGCCTAACAGTACCCGTTTATAAGCTACATAATTAGGCTCCGTCATTTTAATAAAAGATATTTACATTCAACTATTATTTGTTGAGTAGCCATTATATGCTATATCTTTTCCTGGACTTAAAATCCTTTCTTCCCAGCACTGTTACCAGTTTTAAAGGTCAAGACAACGAGTCAAGCTTTGGACTTTTGAAGTTCTTCAACCCTACTAGCTGGTTACTTTGGGCAAATAATTTCATTTCTCTGAAGCTGTTTTCTGTTTTGAAAAGTAGGAATAATATGAGTTGCCTGACAGAGCAATTGTAGGAATCAAGGTAATCTTTGGAAATAATTTAGTCAGTATGAGTGAGACACAGAAAATATTTTTCTTTCCTTCATGACCTGAAGGTCATTTGCCACCAAATGAATTTACATGCAATTCCCACAGCAGCCCAATTCTGGAAAATTTAAGGAATTATTTTTTTACCTGCTGAAATTCAAGATCTCAGCTTATCAGCATCAGAGCCAAAGCCACCTCCATTATCTCACATAAACAGAAAAGCTGTGCAAGTGGCCCCTATGGCTGGGCTGATGCAATGTATCCTTAGCATCTAGTAAGAGTGTTCTCAAAAATTTATGCCGGGGAAGTGAGGGAGCTCACAAATTGTTCTTTGCCTCCAGGTATCTTAATTTTATTCATTGCTGGTTTTTCAGAGCTTGGGTAAAACCTCACAAGTAGGGACAGGACTGGGATGAGGCAACTGAGGTGTCTAGGGTGCAAAATGTGAGCTGTCTAGACACCAAAGGTGTCTAGGTGTCTAGCGGGCACTGACTCTCCAGCGTATGTGAGATTTCAACACCAATAACTTTTTATTTCCTAGTTGCTGTATCATGAGAATGTTTGGCCTTATTATTTTTTAAAGCTGTACTTACAGAGGTGTGGCCAATTGTCTTAGTGATGCAAGAGATTCAGAATGGAAAAGAAAAAGTCAGCGTTACCCTAGTCGATTTTGATTAAACTCCTTTGAAATCCATGTTGGAGTTTAAATGCCCATTCTTGAGGAATGCTTGATATAGAGGAGGCCCCTCCAAAGCTTTAAGCACATGTTCAGAGCAAGAGGGAGCTTTTCAGGTGTTATTTTGTCTTGTTTTGTTTTTTGCCAGCTCCTACTCTTGGGCTTCCAAATCTGGGGCGATGTCTCCCCAGGTTAAATTATCCTAGCTCCTGCTCCAGATCGCTTTCCCTCTGCCCCGCCGGAGCCCAGTAGTTCAAAAATTAAATTTGGGGCAAGAGGTGCGCTCCAGAGCGCAGCTGCTTCTGGACCCTGCGGCAGCGGTGGCGAGCCACAGGGCGGCGACCGTGAGCTCCGGGAGCTGCGCAAACAGCTGGAGACCATGTCTCAGGATGCGACCAGGACCCTGGGGAAAGGTGAGTGCTCTCCATGGGGTCCGCGAGCTGGGGGCGCCGCGTGAGAGAAAATGATGGCTTCGGTGGAACTGCCTGGCCTTGGCCTGCAGACCAGCGGGGCAGGAAGGGACTTGGAGGGCTCTCCTGAAGAAAAGCCACGTGCAGCACTGTCCTCTCTGGGACTTGGGAGTTGGAGCTCCCACAGCCATCCTGGGATCCGGGCAAGTGAGCGAGCTCCCTCCTCACTGGGCTGACTAAGCCTCTCCTTTCCCTGTCCCCCTCCATCGCTGCTCTGCAGGAAGCCAGCCCCCAGGGCCAGTCCCGGAGGGGCTGATCCGCATCTACAGCATGAGGTTCTGCCCCTATTCTCACAGGACCCGCCTCGTCCTCAAGGCCAAAGACATCAGGTGAGAAGCGGGAACCCAGAGCCCCCGAGCAAACCCAGTGCCCCACAGGAGCCCGGGAATGTTTAGCATCTGGGGCATCTGCTCAGATTTTAGAAGGGGCTCCCTGTCCTTTTTTTCCGGAGGCAAAGTCAACAAGTAATTAGCAAAGGGCGGGCATTTTTTTAGCGGGCCCTACTGAAATGCGGAGCCCTTTTCCGAGTCCTGTAACTTCTAGGCCAGCGCAGAGGAATCTGAATGAGGGGGCTGGTGAATTGGTTCCCTCCCAGAATGTTTAAGGGCGCAGCCAAGGCTACTGAGGCCTCTCCTGACTGCTCCACAGAGGTAGTTCCCCCACCACACCCCAGGCATCTTAGGTCACCTCTGTTTCCTTTCGTTATTGAACTTACTGCGTCCAGCATTTTCTTATTTGTTCGTCCATCTCCCCTCCCCAGTCCCCTTCACCCATGTGAGTTCTCCAGGGTAGGAACTCTGTCTCTTTTATTCATGAGCTAGGAGAGAGCCTGTCACATAGTGGGTGCTCAAAAAGTATCTGTTAAATGAATGAACAAATCTTTCCAAACAATGAAATAAAAGGAATTGCTATCAAGAGGTGTCTGGAAGTTTTCAAGACACCTTGAAAACTTGAGAAATGGGTATAGATTCTTCCAGAAGGAAGTTTGCAAGACCAGCTCCTGCAGGTCTGGATCTGGAGGGCAGAGCAGCTTTGCTGGGATGTGGACTGCATAATACAGCTGGCCTCCAAGCTAGAGTGTTGAGAATGTGTCACTCCAGGTTCCTGACTCTTGTCTCAGAGAGTCCATCACAAGGGGGTGACTTCAGAGTTTCAGACTCATGTCAGAGAGATACAAAGACTAAGATAGAGATATTTTAAATAAAATTATGTAAATCCACCTTGTTGAGTATATAGGGCCTATATTTCCAGATTCTTCCCTTTTGCTCAAATTAAGTTGACCTTAAGGTTACCTGTTTTTTGAGGAAAATAACAACAACAGGATGTTTGCCCATTTGGTGATAAATTATCAGCCTAGGAGCTGATGTATTTTCTTAGGGCAGGGTTTCTCAACCTTGGCATTGTTGACAATTTGGGCCAGATAATTCTTTATTGGAGAGGTGGGATAGGAGCTGTCCTATCCATCGCTGGATGTTTAGCAGTATCCGTGGTCTCTACCCATTCAGTGGTCTCTACCCATGACAGTAGAGTCCCCCTTCCCTATCCTCTATCTTCAGTTGTGACAGCAAAACAATGTCTGCAGACATTGTGATATGTCCCTTGGGAAGGAGGCCAAAAATCATCTCTAGTTGAGACTCACTGCTTTAGGTTTTTTAGGTCTTTCTATGTGGCCTATGCTGGTCGCGAACTCTTGGGCTCAAGCAATCCTCCCATCCTGGCCTACCAAAGTGCTGAGATGACAGGCATGAGGCACCTCATCCAGCCTCTGCTGTAGGTTTTAAGACAATCTCCTAGACTAAGCAACGAATGTTCCCATTTGTTTCCTTTCATCTTTTTAAACATATGTTCATGCTTCTGGCAACTTTATAGTTATCTAAATAATAATTGTATTATTATGTGAACATTAAATAATAGTATTATTTGAACATCTAATAATTAGAAGAAGAATTAAAAAGTTATTGCATGCTTACGTGCCAGGCACTGTCCTCAACACTTTACACATATTCACTTACCTGATCACCACAGTACCAAGAGATGGGTGTAATTCTTAGCCCCATTTTATAATTAAGGACACTGAGCCCAGAGAGGTTAGGAATTCGGTTAAGGCCCCAAGCTAGACTGTTCAGTCTGATGCCAAAACTCATGCTCTTAATTGTTAACACTTACCATATTCTGTTGTGACCTGTTAATATCAGATTTGTATTTTCAAGCTGTAAAATGTACTAAATTCTCTCATGCCATGGTTAAGTGTGTGAACTCTGAGTCTGTCTGTCTGGCTGTGATCTTGGCTCCACTGCTTTTTTTTTTTTTTTTTTTGAGATGGAGTCTCTCTTGCCCAGGCTGGAGTGCAGGGGTGTGATCTCAGCTCACTGCAACCTCTACCTCCCAGGTTCAAGTGATTCTCCTGCCTCAGTCTCCCGAGTAGCTGGGGTTACAGGCACCTGCCACCACGCCCGGCTAATTTTTTGTATTTTTTAGTAGAGATGGGGTTTCGCCATGTTGGCCAGGCTGGTCTTGAACTCCTGACCGCAGATGATCTGCCTGCCCCAGTCTCCCAAAGTGCTGGGATTACAGGCATGAGGCCCCGTGCCCGGCTGGCTCTACTACTTCTTAGTGGGTGGCATTGTGTGTGAGATTCAACCTCCTTGAGCCTTCTTTCCTATGAGGTGAGCCTACTTCATGGGGAATTATGAGGAACAACTGAGATAAGGCATAGAAAACATCTAACACATCTCACTGCCGGAAGGAAGATGATGATGTTGTATATTTTATACAAAACTTAAACCTTAGAAAACTAATTGCAAATTTTAACTTTTAAACTGATTGCTTCTGCTTTCAAGAAGAGTGCCTGCCTGCAGATGCCTCTCATTTTTGTTTTCCTTTTGCTTTTTAAGACATGAAGTTGTCAACATTAACCTGAGAAACAAGCCTGAATGGTACTATACAAAGCACCCTTTTGGCCACATTCCTGTCCTGGAGACCAGCCAATGTCAACTGATCTATGAATCTGTGATCGCTTGTGAGTACCTGGATGATGCTTATCCAGGAAGGAAGCTATTTCCACACGACCCGTATGAACGAGCTCGCCAAAAGATGTTGTTGGAGCTATTTTGTAAGGTATATTCAATTTAAAAAGCCACTCACACTCTATTTTACTTTGCATGTCTTTCCCAAACCTCAACCCGTTTTAAAGCCAAATCATTGGTGAAACTGATTTGTTTTGATACCATGTGATCCTCAGGAGATTAGCTAGCATGGAATTAGGGTAGAGCATGGCCGCTGATATTAAAGTTAAAGGCTTAACTGCTAGGTGCTTCTCCATTTCAACTGGCAGGCTCAGGAGGTATGGTTATGACATGGCAATGACCATGTGACTTGAAGCAGGAATATTGAAAGAACTGAAAACTGGTGATCCTTAAAGGGACAATTTCCCCGACTTCAGGTAAAAAGTAATGGAGTGTGACGATTATGCATAGAAGGTGATGGTCTTCTTTTTTCTTTTTTTTTTTTTTTTGAGACAGGGTCTCGCTCTCTCTGTCACCCAGGCTAGAATGCAGTGGCATGATCTTGGCTCGCTGCCACCTTTGCCTCCTGGGTTCAAGCAATTCTGCTGCCTCAGCCTCCTGAGTAGCTGGGATTACAGGCGCATGCCACCACACCCAGCTAATTTTTGTATTTTTAGTAGAGATGGGGTTTCACCATATTGGCCAGGCTAGTCTTGAACTCCTGACCTCGAGTAATCTGCCTGCCTCGGCCTCCCAAAGTGCTAGGATTACAGACATGAGCCACTGCGCCTGGCCAGTGATGCTCTTTAGAGGCATAGGAGTGCCTGCTGCCCAGGAAATGTGAAGAATAGATAAATGGTGGCAGATTTGATAATGAAAGTAAAAAGAATGGAGAAACTTTAAGATGATGTCTTTGAAAAGGAATTTTTAAAAAACTTCAGTGAGATTAACAGCTGACATATATCAAGCACTTATGATGTGCCAGGCACTGTCCTAATTACTTTGTAGGAGCTAACTCATTTAATCCAACTGCCCTTTGAAGTGGGTACTGCTATTGTATCCATTTTTCAGATGGGAACACTGAGGCTTAGAGAGGTTGAGTGTCCCACCTAAGAATGTATAGCATGGAAGCAGCTGATCAAGTAAGGAGCACTGGAGAAAGCCTCCTAAAGCACCCTGTTTTCCTAGGGTGCTGTGAGAAGCAGATTCCTACTTCTCATTAGGAATCTGGGATATGTCCGGGATATGACATTATCCCGGAACCACAGACATAACCTAGTGCCCCTCACAGGGAGCTGGGGGTCGGATGTGGGTGTTGCCCTGTTAGGCTGGAGTTATAAAGCTTTGCTGCCTTTTCAAGCAGAGCAGGAACTGGAAGTTTCCGCAGACTTCTCCACTGAGAACCTGTGTCCTCTGATTAGGTCCCACATTTGACCAAGGAGTGCCTGGTAGCATTGAGATGTGGGAGAGAATGCACTGATCTGAAGGCAGCCCTGCGTCAGGAATTCTGCAACCTGGAAGAGGTACAAAAAGGGGTCCCTCTCCTGGTCAGCTACAATGGAGGAAGCCAGGCAGGGTTGCTAACCTGGTCACTCTGACACCGGCCTTCACAGGCTTATTCTTTGTGCCTTTGATAAGTCAGACTTCTGATCATCTGATTACATGTTTGCCCTCCTCTAACGTGCTCTGGAATTATTCTGGAAAATCTGATGAGGAGTTGGGGAGGACATGCCATGAATTGCTTCCTTTCCCAGAGTCACCCCATCTTCCTGAGTATCTCTGCATGGCTTCTGTAGCTTCTGCCAATGAGGTCAAGGTCTGTAAAGGTTAGGGATTGTGTTTGGCTGCTGGAGTCTAACTACTGTAAATTCATGTTGTAAGGGTTTACTGTCTCATGTAACATTCTCTCACATATTATAACGGCTTATTGTCACATATACGGTGGCTCGCACCTGTGATCCCAGCACTTGGGGAGGCTGAAGCGGGAGGATCACTTGAGCCCCAGGAGTTTAAGACCAGCCTAGGCAACATAGCAAGACCCCTACTCTACAAAAATAATTTTAAAAATTAACCAGGCATAACAATGCATAGCTATAGTCCCAGCTACTTGGGAGGCTGAGGCAGGAGGATAGCTTGAGTCTGGGAGGTCAAGGCTGCAGTCAGCCATGATTGCACCACTGCACTCTAGCCTGGGTGACAGAGTAAGTAAGACTGACTAAAAAAAAAAAAAAAAAGAAAAAGCCACAGCTAGGCAATTCAGGCCTATTTTGATGGCTTCTTTATGACATTATCAGGAACTGAAGCTCTTTCTCTTTATGGGCTCTGTCATCCTTAGCGCAACTTAGTACAAGGCTATCATCCTCAAAATAACAAAATAGCTGCTGTCACTGCAGCCATCACATCCAAGTTCCAGGCTCTGAAAAGCAGAATATAAAGAAAAAAATGGCAAATGGCCATGCCCCTTTTAAGGGCTTTAAATCCTACCAGAAATTCTACCCAATGGCTATTTACATTTCATTGGCCAGAACTTAGTTGCAGGGTCATGACTATCTTAGGGAAAGCTGGGAAATATAGTCTTTTAGCTGGGTTACCCTGAATAAAATCAGGGATCTGTAATTAAGGAAGAACGGGAAAATGGGTGCAGTGGCAGGAGCACTCTTTGCCAGTAGATCCTTCATTAACCCGGCAGTAATGGAACTACTTATCCCATACTTCTAGAATAATCTGGAAGGCAGTTCTTTTACTCCCATTGTTTCTTTTGTTCCAGAAACTAATAAATTCACCTTATGGGTGGGTGGTTCCTCTATTGGCAGCCAGAGAATATGATTTTTTTCCCCTTAAGGGAAGACTGGTTATTAATACTCTTCTATTTGACCTTTATCAAGTGGAAACAGATTAAATGTATTGATATTTCCAGTTGCCTATCTCAGATTTGTACAGTTAAGTTATGGATGACGAATGGTCGTGTGTAGGAAATGTCAGTCTTTTGTCCTGAGGTCACCAACTGTGGCCCTGATCCCAAGGAGGCCGTATGATGTGGTGGAAAGAGTCTTGGATCTTAGGCTTGGCTTTACTAAATTCCAGAACCTTGGGCAATGTTCTGTACCTCTCTGGGCCTTGGTTTTCCGGTGTGCAAAATGAGGGATTATTTTGAAATGTGCGTTCCTCAGAGCCTCTGGGTTCTGCAGTGGGTTCTCCACTCAACTTCCCAGCGAGTGGAGGCCTGGTAGATGGTTCCAGACACTGCTTCACTCAGGTCAGCACTGCCTTTAACCACCATGTTCAACCTCAAGTCTAAGAAGATGGCATTTGGGGAGAAAGGAGAACTGCTGCTTTAAAAAAGAAGTTCAAAAAATCTTGTGACTAGAGAATTTATAGTCTTTATTTCAAAGATCAGCTGAATGGACCCCATCATGCCTGGTTACCTTCTCACAGATAAACAAATACTGGACCAGGGAAAGGAGCTGGGGGAAAAAAACCCTTTGAATTCAAAGATACAGTAATTGAAGCATTTTCATCCGTTTCCCTCCTACCTCCATTTGGATGATGGGTGAACTTTTTAAATTATAGATTGCTAGATGAAAGTATAGGGTTATGATGAAGATACAGTTCTTCAGTTGGGAGTCTTTCCCAGGGCAAGTGAACAAGTATTTTGTGCCATGAATCATGCTGCAGATACTTTGCATACATCATCTCATTGAATCTTGCCAACAACCTTCTCAGTTACAAATGGTACTAGTCCTGTTTTGCAAATAAAGGCTCAGAACTGTGTACTAGGAATAAAAAATATTAAAGACCTTCAAGGGGCTCAAAGCCTGGATGGGGAGATAGGCTGTTAAGCCCATTTAAAACCTGGGTGTGTTGAGTGCTAGGCTGGAGACATGCATACGAGAAGGCTGGTCTGTGGGGGTAGATAATGCCTCTGTTGACTCTTAGGATGAATTAGAGGCACAAGGGCGAGAGCCTGGTGTGTTTGGCAAACAGTAACCAGTGAGGGGTTGCCAGCGAGGGAGTGATTGATAAGAGGCGAATGTGGAGGGTGGACCAGAGTCAGACGCTGAAAGGCCTTTTCCACTGTGCCTGGGGATTTGTACTTTATTTCAGAGTTGATGGTGAGTAATTGAAGCCTGTCAAGCAGAAGAGTGGTATACTCCTTCATGCTTTTAAGAGTATTCAGCCCATCACTTGCACCCAGGATGGGGAGGTTGCCGTGAGCCAGGACTGCGCCACTGCACTCCAGCCTGGGCAACAGAGTGAGACTCTGTTTCAAAAAAAAAAAAAAAAGGAAGAAAGAAAAGAAAAAGTATTCAGCTCATCTGAGCACAGTGGCTCAAGCCCATAATCCCAGCACTTTGAGAAGCCAAGGTGGGAGGATCACTTGAGCCCAGAAGTTTGAGACCACGCTGGTCAATGTGGCGAAACTCTATCTCTTTAAAAATACAAAATGTTAGCTTGGCATGGTGGCTTATCCCTGTAGTCCTATGTACTTGGGAGGCTGAGGTGAGAGGATCACCGGAGCCTAGGAGGTTGAAGCTACAGTGAGCTATAATTTCACCACCGGACTCCAGCCTGGACAACACAGTGAAACCCTATCTCAAAAAAGAAAAAAAAAAAGATGTTCAGCCCAGCAAGAGTATAGAGGATGGATTAGAGTGGCCAAGAGCAAGGACTGGGAAGGGACAAAGAGGGCCCCACTAAAGAGGGTTGGAGAGGGAGGTTTAATTAGAGAGATTTTGAGGGACTAAGATGAGATGAAATCTGAGGAAGGAGTAGGAGTTACCGAGGATGGTTTCCAAGTTTGTGGCTGGTAAATGTGATGCTTTTCACTAAGAGTTTGAGGGAGGACACATTTTGTCAAATTTGAGGTGTTGATGGGATATTCATATGTGGGCAGAGCTTAGAAGAGCAACGTATGGTCTCTACTGGACCTTTGGAATGGTTTTATGGGCTAGGAGCTTTAACCAGAGAGTTTAGGAATGTCATCAGCGATGTGGTGATAAATGTTTAACAATCAATTTTCTCTTAAAAGAGAAAGAAAAGAAAAAGCACTGATTTATAGCATTTGCTGATTTGGGTGGTGTAAATACTTCCGCCAAGGCTAATTTTGAGCTACCAATGTGCTATCTCTAAACTCAAGAGCTGGCAAAAGATGTGGGCAGCTCCAGCATGTCATTGAATAAGAAATTTCACTTTATCTTCAATAACTGAGCCCCAGAAACACCATTGTTAACCAGCCTCTGTATAGGTAGCTTTCACTAACCAGCCTTGGTGTAGGTAGCTTTCACTGATGCTATTTAAGGAACACCGGGTATTCCACATTGTTCTAACAGGTTTGAATGTGGTTTTGTCCCATAGACTGTTAGCAATAATTGTAACTATGGCTGGGCGTGGTGGCTCACACTCGTAATCCAGGCACTTTGGGAGGCCAAGGAGGGAGGATCACTCGAGGCCAGGAGTTCAAGACCAGCCTGGGCAACACAGTGAGACCATGTCTTTACTAAAAATAAAAAAATTAACTAGTCATGGTGGCGTGTGTCTGTAGTCCCAGCTTCTCTAGAGGCTGAGGCGGGAGCATCTCTTGAACCCAGGAGTTTGAGCTTGCAGTGAGCTATGATCATGCAACTGCACTCCAGCCTGGGTGACACAGCAAGACCCTGTCTCGAAAACAAACAAACAAACAAAGAATTATAACTACAATGTAGGAAATATTGAAATCTGAAAACATGACCAATGAACTTGAATTATGTGATCTGTTCCTTTAAATGCCAATATATTTATTCTAGGAGAGTCTAGTGAAATTGAAATTTGTCAGAATAATTTTAATGGAGATGATCCCCTGATTTATGCAACTCTTTCACATGATTTTGCAAAGTCAGGATTTTTTGTGAGCTAAAAATATTTTAAATACTCATTGTCTTTCTGAGTGATAAGCAAGCCAAGATTTCATGTATAATCTTCTGCTATGTTATCCTCAAACAAAAGGTCAGTTCACCTTTTGTGGCCTTAAACTCTGACACTTTCTTCTTTTGAAATAACTGCCTTGTCTAACTTTCGAAGTTTTTTTTTTTTGTTTGTTTGTTTGTTTTTGCTTGTTTTTTGTTCGTTCATTTGTTTGTTTTTTAAATCTGGTTTCAGGTGGGTTCAGTGGCTCATGTCTGTAATCCCAGCACTTTGGGAGGCCTAAGCGGGCAGATCATTTGAGCCCAGGAGTCCGAGACAAGACTTGACAATATGGCAAAACTTCGTCTCTACAAAAAATACAAAAATTAGCTGGATGTGGTGATGCACACCTGTGGTCCCTGCTACTTGGGAGGCTGAGGTCGGAGGATCACTTGAGTCCAGGAGGTCAAGGCTGCTGTGAGCTTTGATCATGCCACTGCACTCCAGCCTGGGTGACAGAGTGAGACTCTGTCTCAAAAAAAAAAATTAAGTTCCATCAAAATCAAATATTTATTATGCTTGTTATATAACCGCATTTTTCTCTATTATCTTTTACAATTCTTTGAGATATATTACTGCCACTTTTATTATCAAACTAGCAGCGTGCTCACTGCCTTTCCTGTTCTGAACGTTGGCATGAGTTTTAAAACTACGACACTTGTCTTGCTGTACTTTATGTCTTCACGCAGATTTTCTAGCCTTTACTGAATCATTAATCTAAGCAGCACACATTTTTTAGTTGTATTCTTTTTCAGGTATTGACTTTCCCATTTCTGAATGGGACTTGAGCCAGGCTTCATTTGATCTTTGTGGATTTGAATGTGGCAGGACCTCTTGGTGTCACTTTTCATCTGTGCCTTCCAAAAATATTTTCATTATGGAAATAGTCAAATCAAGTTCAAGTGCAGTGAAAAGTAGGATTTGGTCATGTTTCCTTGAGGCTTTGGAGTTTTGCTTTAAATCTAGAAAGTGTTCGTGGCTTATGAATTGGTTCTGCACGCTGACTATTGCTTAGTCCTTTCTTCACCATCATCAGAGCTCCATAAAGGAGAGCAGGGAGGGGACAACATAAATAATGCTGAAATAGCACTGAGGGATGAGACCTGGCCCAGCAACTGAAGCCTTTGTCTGCCGGCGGCCACAGGGCACTTTATGATTTTGCTTCTTGTCATCCAACCACCTGCCTTGAGGTGCTTCACTTTGCATTTCCATGCAGAGTTTCCCGCACTGCCAAATTTGATTGCATGCCTTATGTGTAGCAGTTTGCATGAGGCGGAATTTGCATAAATTATGTGTGTATCACCCAGGAGCTTCTGTAGTTAAGTACTTTATTGATTCTAAATGTCACCCATAATCTTAATTTTTTAATTACTTTATTTTCTTTTCCTCTTTTAGAGATGGGGGTCTCTCTCTGTTGCCCAGGTTGGAGTGCAGTGGCACAGTCATGGCTCACTGTCGTCTTGAGCTCCTGGGCTCAAGCAATATTTTCACCTCAGCCTCCCGAGTAGCTGGAATTACAGGCTCAAGCCACCGAGCCAGCCTCCATTATCTTAATTATTGTTGTAATTATTTTTTTGAGTCAGGTTCTCACTCTGTCACCCAGGCTGGAGTGCAGTGGCACAATCACGGCTCACTGCAGCCTCAACCTCCTGGGCTCAAGTGATTCTCTCACCTCAACCTCCCGAGTAGCTGGGATCACAGGTTCAGGCCACCATGCCCAACTGTTTTGTTTTTGTTTTTGTTTGTTTTAATTTTTTGTAGAGACGAGGTCTCACTGTGTTGCTCAGGCTGGTCTTGAACTCCTAGGCTCAAGTGATCCTCCCACTTCAGCCTCCCAAAGGGCTTTGATCACAGGCATGAGTCACTGTACTTGGTAATCTTAATTTTTAGTCTGTCCTTTCTTCTCATCAAAAAAGACATTTATTCAAGTTAGATTATATTGTCTTGGTTTAGTTTTGTTTTTGCTCTTTCTTAATTTTTATTAATTTCCAGTGGCAAAATTATTTATATGTTGTTTGTTTCTCCTTCGATAGCACCAGGAAAGGAAGGCAAAAAAGTTTATACCTGGTTAATTCATCACTGAAAACAATTTTCTGTATCCTTTTATATATAGCAGACTACAGGCTAAATTTTTTATCATCTAAGTTAACATGTCTACAAACTAAATTCATTATTACTAGCTATTTTGAATAACAAAGTTGTTGAGATATAATTTGTATGCCACAAAATTCACCCTTTTCAAGTGTACAATTCACTGGCTTTTAGTATACTAGGAGAGTTGTGCAACTATCACCACTATTTAATTTCAGAGCATTTTTTATCATACCCCAGAGAAACTGCTCACTCGTAAGCTATCATTTTCCATTTCTTCTCAGTCTGCCTGGCCATACGTAGCCACTAATCTGCTTTCTGTCTCTATGGGTTGACTTATTCTAGACACTTCATATAACTGGAATCATACAACGTGTAGCATTTCATGAGCTATTTTCACATACCATAAAGTTCTTAAGGTTCATCCTTCATTCTTTTTTATGGCTAAATAATATTCCATGTGTGAATACACACATTTTGTTTATCCACATCTGGGAAGGTTCCACGCTTGGAACCAATGTGGATAATGTTGTTGTGAACACTGTGCAGGTTTTTGCATGAACATACGTTGTGATTTCTCTTGGATTTGCTAGCTGATTTAGCATGTTTACTAACATGCCATTTTAGTTGTAACCACCATTCTTTCATACTTGGGAATGGGTTATCCCTGACTCAGGATGCCTGGTTAAGTGTATTAGTGCTGTTGCTAGTTCAGTTACTTCATTCATCATCCAATTCTGACAGCTGCTTTCTAGATAAACTAATATTTGCTGTACTTCTTTCAATAGCCTTCTGATATACCCTTTCCCATCACATAAATAATAGAATAATAATTATTCTTATTATTTAAAAATTATTTTTACTCTTCTCCAATTATAAAGTAGTACTTGTTCATTAGAGAGAATTTGGAGAGTACAGGAAAACATAGAAACTAAGGGGAAAAAATATAATCCCACTACCAGAAACAACCACTGTTACAATCTTGGGGACTTTTTTGTTTTTGTTTTCTGTCCTTTTCTGTTTTGTATATTTTATGTAGTTGAAACTTGATTACTATTATGATGTAAATATTCCCTAGACCCCCTGCCATTTTATTTTGAGACAGGATTTTACTCTGTTGTCAGGCTGGAATGCAGGGTGCAATCATGGCTCACTGCAACGTCGAACTCCTGAGCTCAAGGGAGCCTCCCAACTCAGCCTCGTGAGTAGCCGGGACTACAGGTGTGTGCTACTATGCCTAGCTAGTTTTCTATTTAACTTTTGTAGAGACAGGGTCTCCCTCTGTTGCCCAGGGTGGTGTCAAACTCCTGGACTCAAGTGACCCACCTGTCTTGGCCTCCCAAAATGTTGGGATTACAGGTGTGAGCCACCACACCTGGCCAATTTTTATAAACTCTATAAATGCTTATTTACATGTATAAGAGTGTTTCTTAGAGCAGCAGCATTATTTGTGATGATGACAAATTAGGAAACAATATTCATTAGATGGTGAGTGGTTAAGCAAATCATGTCTGTCTTGTGGAATTCTGTGGAACGGCTGAAAATGAATGAGGTAAATCTGTGTACTGACATTAAAAGATTGCCTAGAAATATTAAATGAATCACACAGTAATACAGCTGGTATGATCCCATTTTAGTAGAAGAAAACAAAACTGAACCATGCAGGTGTGCATATACATGTAAATAAATGGCTAGAAAAGTATCTAGAGAGAAACCCATCCACCTCCCAGTAGTGTCTCACACTGGGAAGGGGACTGATTAGAATTGGGGTGGGTAAGAAAAGTGGTTAAGGGCAGGGATGTGAAGGGAAGATTTTGCCTTTTACACTATTTTCTGTGTTTGATTTTTTTTAAATGATGGGAATGTATTTCTGTATTAAATACGTAATCTTTAAAAGTAGAAAAAACACTTTTTTTTTTTTTTTTGAGACGGATTCTTGCTCTGTCGCCCAGGCTGGAGTGCAGTGGTGCAATCTTGACTCACTGCAAGCTCCGCCTCCCGGGTTCACGCCATTCTCCTGCCTTAGCCTCCCAAGTAGCTGAGACTACAGGTGCCCACCACCACGCCCGGCTAATTTCTTTTTGAATTTTTAGTAGAGACTGGTTAGCCAGGATGGTCTCGATCTCCTGACCTCATGATCCTCCTGCCTCGGCCTCCCAAAGTGCTGGGATTACAGGGATGAGCCACTGCGCCCGGCCGAAAACACTTTTAATGTCTGCATACTTTGCCATGTTTATAAACCATAAAGTTATTTATCCAGTACACTAATTAGGAGTGTTTAGATGGTTTTCAGTCCTTTGCCGTTTTGAATGGTGCTACAGGGAATATCAGCTTCTTTGCCTAAGAAGCATTTTCTGTATTTTAGAATATGTTCTTAAGCTGGACTCTCAGGAATAGAATGACCAGATCAAAGGGTATAATGAGCACGTTGGAGGCTTGGGCTGTATTTCACTAAATTGCTTCCCAGAAGACTTGTGTTGTTTGCCCCTCACCAGCAGTATGTGAAAATGCTCTTTGCCTTATCTCCTTTTCACTGGGGGGAGAGTTCATTCAAAAAGATATTTGTTTGTTGAATAATATTTGCTGTGGAGAGACACTGTAGCTCCTCATTGTTGACTTAATGCATATTTCTTTGATTGCCAGGGAAGTGGGAGGTTTTCCCTGAAGTATGTCATCTCTTGCTCCTGGTCTTGTAAAATTTGTCTGTTCAGTTCAGGGGCTTTGCCTCTCTGGCCATCTGAATCTTACTAATTTTCCTTGTTGATTTGTAAAAGTTCCTTTTAAAGCGTTCCTTGTATAGAAAAGATATTTGGCTGGTTTTAAAACACATTTTTGTTTTCTTTTGACTTTTAGTTTGGCTTATATATTTTTGCATATGGAAGTACAGCATCTGAAAGTATTATGCTGTAAGGCTTTCCTGCTATGATTTCCTCCACTGTTTTATGTGTAGGAAGTCCTCTCCCCACTTCAGAGACTTGATAAATATTCATTTCTATTTTCTTCCACCACCAATCACTTTACAGACATTTGACTGGTCAAGCATTACCCTCCTAGCTTTTCCCCCACACTATCTTACAAATATATTGTGATTTGTTTTAGTTTTTGTTTTTGAGACAGGGTCTCACTCTGTCACCCAGGCTGGAGTGCAGTGGCATGATCATGGCTCACTGCAGCCTTGACCTCCCGGGCTCAGGTGATCTTTCTACCTTAGCCTCCTGAGTGTCTAGGACTACAGGCACCACCATGCCTGGCTAGTTTTGTGTATTTTTTGTAGAGACGGGATTTCTCCCACCGTCCGAGACTGGTCTCGAACTTCTGGGTTCAAGCGATCCTTCCACCTTGGTCTCCCAAAGTAGTAGGATTAAAAGTGTGAACCACCACACCCAGCCCTACAAATATATTTTGAAGATAAGAATTAAGCTCATTAAAAGGATGCCAGCATAGAATTTTGAGTGGTCCTTTAATCCCCAAATTTTGACAAGTTGTATTCTGCACCTTCATGGAGAATCGAGGTCATAACTGATGGGCAGCAGGAGGAGCACGTTCTGTTGCAGCTCCTGCCTCGAAGTCTCCTTCCCAGAGGAGAAAATGGTCTTAAATATGCCCTAGGTTTGTTCTACACCCTAGGTTTGTTTAACAGGGAACTGGTTCATCACATAGTTAGCTCAGCCTCAGCTATATCATTTTAGCAGGGATCTGAGATTTGAAATCTTAAGAACCTCCATTTATCTTTTACGAACTCAAAACATTTCTGCCCTGCAAAAGATTTGAATAGACATTTCTCAAAAGAAGACACACAAATGGCAAACGGACATATGAAAAGGTGCTCAGCATCACTGATCATCAGAGAAATGCAAATCAAAACTATAACGAGATATCATCTCACCCCAGTTAAAATGGCTTCTATTAAAAAGACAGGCAATGTCAAATGCTGTTGAAGATGTGGAGAAAAGGGAACCCTCATACACTGGGGCGGGAATGTGAATTAGTATAACCACTATAGAACAGTTTGGAGGTTCCTCAAAACACTAAAAATTGAGCTACCATAGGATCCAGCAATCCCGCTGCTGAGTACACACCCAAAAGAAAGGAAATCAGTGTATCAAAGAGATACCTGGACTCTTATGTTTGTTGCAGCACTGTTTACAATAGCTAAGATTTGAAAGCAACCTAAGTGTCCATGAATAGAGGAATGGATAAAGAAAATGTGGTACAGGTGGGGTGTGGTGGCTCACTCCTGTAATCACAGTACTTTGGCAGGCCGAGGCTAGCGGATCACTTGAGGTCAGGAGTTCGAGACCAGCTTGGCCAACATGGTGAAACCTTGTCTCTACTGAAAATACAAAAATAAGCTGGCATGGTGGTGCATGCCTGTAATCCCAGCTACTCAGGAGGCTTGAGGAGAATTGCTTGAACCTGGGAGGCAGAGGTTGCAGTGAGCTGAGATCACACCACTGCACTCCAGCTTGGGTGAAAGAGTGACACTCTGTCTCAAAACAAAACAAAACAGAACAAAATAAAGAAAGAAAGAAAAAAAAAAAGAAAACGCAGTGCATACGCACAATGGAGTACTATTCGGCCATAAAAGGAATGAGATCCTGTCATTTACAACAACATGGATGGAACTGGAGATCATGTTAAGTGAAACAAACCAGGCACAGAAAGACAAACATCACATGTTCTCACTTACTTGTGGGATCTAAAAATCAAAACAGTTGAACTCATGAACAGAGAGAGTAGAAGGATAGTTACCAGAGGCTAGGAAGGGTAGCATGAGCTGGCAGGGAGGTGGGGATGGTTAGTGGGTACAAAAAACACAGAAAAAATGAATAAGACCAACTCTCTGATAGCACCACATGGTGACTATAGTCAATAATAACTTAATTGCACATTTAAAAATAATTTAACGAGTGTAATTGGATTGTTAGTAATTCAAAGGATAAATGCTTAGGGGATACCCCATTCTCCATAATGTGCTTATTTCACACTGCATGCCTGGACCAAAATATCTCATGTACCCCATAAATATATACACCTACTATGTGCCCACAAAAAATAAAAGTATTAATAAAAGCCTTCTGCCTTGGAGTTGAGTGCTTTTCCGCCGCTTCTGGAAAAGGGCCAGTATTGCGGATGTACTGCAGTGCTGCTGTGTGTCTTTTCAGGGGCCGCAGAGGGTGGAGGATGGCCTCTGGTTTTTTGGGGGGCAGAGAGTAGGGGATGGCTTCTGCATTTTCAGAACGATTTTAATGAGGAAAAACTCTTCCTCCTCCAGCAAGTACAGCAGCCCCCACTGCGAGCCACCATACTGTTTCGGGATTGGGGGCCCAGGATTTCTTGGCAATGAAGGTGAGGTGGCCGCTTCAATGTTTGAAGCTCAATTATTGAGGCTGAACCAAAGAGTTGAAGACTGGAGCTCTCTCGAATGCCTGGTTTGGATTCTGGGATTCGCTTCTCTTAATGATCTTGCTTCTCTCGCAAAAACCTTGCAGATTCTTCATCCTCCTGTTGAACGTTTTTTGGGGAGCCGTGGCCGACGCGCCTCGCACTGATGGCCACCAGGGGGAGCCCCACGCGCTTCCTCCTTCCCCTTGTGTTCCAGGGCGCACCTCAAAACGCTGACGTTCTCCTTCGTCCCTCTGGGGGCGCCCGAAGGGCCCTCGCAGAAGATGAGGTGCCTTTCCAGCCAGGCTTCACGCGTGCAGGGCGTGGGAACAGTGCACCCCCGTCCTACCAAGCAGTCCCTTCCTCTTCATTTGCATTGCTCGCTCGTTACCTCTCATCGCGTCCGTCGTCTTATTTTTCAGTGAATTGGAGAACAGAAAATTTTAAAATAGATTTTTCTAATATTCTAGAAGGTCAAACACCTTTCTGCAAAATATCTAGCATGCTAAAGGGGAAGTAATTTTACATGTCTGGGGAAGGTACCATGTTTGCATTAGAAAGGAGCTCTTCTATTGTACTAAAGACTCCCAACAAACCTCTTGAACTCTTAAGCCTGAATTGAAAATGTGTCAATGTTTTCAAAAAATCTGAGGCCTGGAAGCTAGAGCCTCAGTTCCCTCGCCTGCCATTTGTAGAAGCCTTATAGGGGATATCTGGGGTCTTTGAAGAAAAACATTTTCTAAGAAGGCTATTTTGGTTTGCTTGCTCATACAAAAGACAGTGGTTCTGAAAGTGAGGAATGCCATTGTGAGGGAAGCTATTCAACATTAAGAATGGCCAATATCTTTTTTTTTTTGTCTTTTGAGACGGGGTCTTGCTGTGTTTGTTGCCCAGGCTGCAGTGCAGTGATGCGATCATAGCTCTCTGCAGCCTCGAACTCCTGGGCACCACTACACCCGGCTACCTTTTTTATTTTTTGTAGACACAAGGTCTCATTATGTGCCGCAGGCTGGTCTCGAACTCCTGACCTCAAGAGCTCCTTCTACTTTGACCTTCCAAAGCACTGGGATTATAGGCGTAAGCCACAGTGCCCGACCACCGATATCTTTTTTTTCTCTTTTTTTGAGACAGGGTCTCTCTGTCACCCACGCTGGAGTGCAGTGGCGTGATCACTGCTCACTTCAGCCTCTACCTCGCAGGCTCAGGTGATCCTCCCACCTCAGCCTCCCAAGTAACTGGGACTGCAGGCACACACCACGATGCCCAGTTAGTTTTTTTTGTAGAGATGGGGTTTCACCATGTTGCCCAGGCTGGTCTCAAACTCCTGGGCTCAAGCAATCTGTCCACCTCAGCCTCCCAAAGTGCTGGGATTACAGGCATGAGCCACCATGCCTGGCTGTATCTTTATATGTGATATATAATCTGGTGGGAGAACTCAACATAGAATTCTTTAAAAGGACAGATTGGATATTAACATAACTACTGCTAAGTGGATCTAGATCTAACACCCATTTCTCATTCCATTTCTGATGATAAAACACTTAAGAAAGACAAGACATTGGTAGTTAAGACTGTCAGTTTATTTTGCCTCTGCCTCTATCCTAACATTTTTTCAGAGGAGTAAATGGAAGGGACTTGCTTTAAATTGAGTACAAGAAATAACTATTTTAGTAAAGTTGCCTGATCCGCTTATCAGTGGAATAAACCAGGAAGGAGAGAATTCTGATAAGCTCTTTCATCATGACTGTGTTGGAATGTCTCATCCCTCTGTCACTTGCTTTGGTTTGAGCTTCTGATTCAGACAGCATGAAAGAGTGAGACTAAGAAGGAAATTCTTCTCACAGAGAAGCTCAGAGCCGAGCCAATCCTTGGCTGCAGAGAAGGAGGAGCTTTCAGAGTTTGCTGGTTCCAAGTTTTTTTCTGTTACTTACATTTAAAGCTGGAACAGAAGGTCAAAAACCAGGAAGGAAAACAGTATCAAGATATCAAGTCATGGTATTCTTTTTCATTCTTACAGAAAAGAATTCACAAGAGACGAGGAAGCTTTTTTATTTTTATTTTGTTTTGTTTATTTATTTATTTTAAGATGGAGTCTCACCCTGTTGCCCAGGCTGGTCTCAAACTCCTGGGCTCAAGTGATCTTCCTGCTTTGGCCTCCTAAATTGCTGTGATTACAGGCGTGAGTCACTGCACCTGGCCGGTTTTTTTTTTTTTTTTTTTTTTTTAGACAAGGCCTTGCTCTGGAGTGCAGTGGCGTGCTCACAGCTTACTGCAGCCTTGACCTCCCAGCCTCAAGCGATCCTCCCACCTCAGCCTCCTTAGTAGCTAGGACTACAGGTGTCACCACCATGTCCAGCTAATTTTCGTATTGTTTGTAGAGACGGAGTTTCACCATGTTTCTCAGGCTGGTCTCAAACTCCTTGGCTCAAGCAATTTGAGGAAGCTTTTCATTAGAGTCTAAAAATACATATTTGAAATTGAATGACATAAGGTTGACACTAGTCTGGGAATTAGGAAAATACGATTTGCATGTTAGTTCTGGTGTGATCCAGAGAGCCCCTTAACCTCCTTGGAACTGGGTTTCCTCCTCTGCATAGCAAGGCTCCCCTGTGCTTCCCCGTGGGAGACAAGAATCACATCACTGGCATGTTTTCCTCTCCCCTTTGGCTGCCAGGAAACTCAAGAGTCAAATTCAAGGCTTTATTGAAGGAACTCTGCAGGACCCAGGACATGATATCTTGATACTGTTTTCCTTCCTGGTTTTTTACCTTCTGTTCCAGCTTTCATTTTCCCCAATTATAGCATTTTATTATTTTTCATATTTAGTATGTAGTGCACATTTTTACACTACACTTCTAATCCTTTGTGTAATGATCATGGTAGAAATAAATGGCGAAATGAGGAGCTCACACTTAGATGAGTTTCAGGGGCCCTTCCAGTCCCAATTTTCTAGGATTCTTAAGGGGAAAAAGTAATTTTACATGTCTGGAAGGTTCCAGGTTTGCACAGAAGGGAACTCTCCTATCGAGAGTCCTGAAGACTTCAGCAAACCTCCCAGGAGGCCTGTCCAGGATGTTCTCCTCCGTCTGTAAAGGAGCGAGCACTTTGTGCTAATTTAGGGAAAGATAGCTTTTCTGTTGGGATTTCAGACTTGCCCTGCTTGAAATTGGTGGGGAAATACCTGTCTGGGATGGGGCTCAATAATCTGCAGCTGTATTAGGAAATGCCAGTAGTTTTGATGTGGGTGGTTTCAAGATACATTTGGAAAATGTGAGGGAAATGTGTATGTGCATTTGCTAGGCGGGGGACTGTGCTATCCCTGCCCCGGGACCCTAATCCACAGCTTGATTCTGGTCCTTTTGCCCTCTGTCCCTCACCAGAACCCTGATATTTCCAGATGAAAGCAAGAGTATAGCTTATTTCCACAACTCACCTGGGCCCAGCAGTCAAGATCTGTAGCTCTAGGGAAGTATCGAGTTGATTATGAAGTATATAGGTCAAAATGAGTAGCTTGCTTGATTTAACCAGGTAATTCGTGCCATACTTTTCTCTCTGGGAAGACCTGTACCAACAGTCACCTCTGCTAAACACTTTTGCTTTTTTAAACTTGCAGGTACTTTTTTGGGGCCGTCTTTGGCTACCTGTCTGTTGTGAGTTTGTTTTCTTTACAGTCCCTCTACCTGGGTTTAGTCTCATTTGGGAATGAGAAATTTTATTTTAATGCATTAAGTAATAGTGTTGAGTGGCCAACAAATGTGAAGTTTGAAAAGCTCAAATGAAAAAAAATGTGATAGAAACACAGCGTTGGGGGCCGGGTGCGGTGGCTCACACCTGTATTTCCAGCACTTTGGGAGGCCAAGACAGAAGGATCCCTTGAGCTCAGGAGTTTGAGACCCCTGCACAACATGGCAAGACCCCAAGACCCCATCTCTACAAAAAAAAAAAAAAATATATATATATATAAATCATCCAGGTATGATGGCCTGCACTTGTAATCCCAGCTACTTGGGAGGCTGAGGTGGGAGGATTGCTTGAGCCCGGGGGAGGTTGAGGCTGAAGTGAGCTGTGATTGACCTACTGGACTCCAGCCTAGGTGACAGACCCAGACCCTATCTCAAAAAAAAAAAAAAAAAAAAGAAGAAGAAGAAGAAGAAGAACACAAGGTTAGAATTTGAGAGGGCCTATTAAACAGGATGCTCTTTCCTGCCTTAGTTTTGAATTAATTGAGAAGATAAAATAATAAGGCATGGAGATTACAGCATCCCCTTTCTTTTTTTCTTTTTTCCTTTTTCTTTTTTTTTGCTCTTGTTGCCCAGGCTGGAGGGCAATGGCACGATCTTGGTTCACCACAACCTCCGCCTTGCGGGTTCAAGCAATTCTCCTGCCTCAGCCTCGCGAGTAGCTGGGGTTACAGGCATGCGCCACCACTCCTGGCTAATTTTGTATTTTGAATAGAGACGGGGTTTCTCCCTGTTGGTCAGGCTGGTCTCAAACTTCCCACCTCAGGTAATCCACCTGCCTCGGCCTCCCAAAGTGCTGGGAATACAGGCATGAGCCACCAGGCCCGGCAGAATCCCCTTTCTTATTGATAAAGCAGATCTTGGAGAATGGGAGATCCTGAGTGGGGTTCCTAATAATAGACTTCAACATCATGCTGAGGCTCCCCTTGTCCTCAAGTAATGGGCAGTGCTGGCCTGAGGTGGATCCTCCTCTGTCCAGAGCTCAGCTTATCCTTGGAAGGCTTAGCACATGGAGGAGCTGTTCCAGGCTAAGAGGAAGGGGCTGGGCTACTCTGTGGGGGTGGTTCTTCCAGTTTCTCCAATCAGATGAGCCTCACTGTCATTCTAGTGTTGAAAGGAAGGAAGAGACAAGGTGGCCAGGAGTGTGACCCTAAGAGAGGCAGAGGAAACCTCAGAGAAAGGGAAGAAGCATTCTGCTAACCAGAGGGAGAAGGATAGAGGCCTCAGTTCTCCCTCTCTGGGAATTAATTTGAGATTTGCATTTAGTGTCAGGAGATATATAAACTTATTTGCTTTTGTTTTGTTTCCATTTTTAGATTCTTGAGTATCAGAACACCACCTTCTTTGGTGGAACCTGTACATCCATGATTGATTACCTCCTCTGGCCCTGGTTTGAGCGGCTGGATGTGTATGGGATAGCGGAGTAAGACATTTGACCTTGTGTTGGTAAATTCCCGGAGTCACACTGAGTAACACTGCTTAAGATGGTCTGTGTGCCCCCTGTAGACATGTTTCAGAATGTCTGTGAAGTGAATCAGGTTTCTAAACCCCAGTGTGTGCTTCCTTGTTAAAAACACATGTGCTTTTCCACTGCTAACTCAGACTCACACTTTGCCCGCATTTCTGCAGATAAGACCCCTAGTCCAGGAGCCTCCCACAGACTTCAGAACCTGCTGTCCTCACCAGCGCCCCCACATGGCCGGTCTGAGAGCTGGTGGAGAGTCACAGTCACAGTGCCCAATGCTTCCACCTAGTCCTGCCGGGTCCCCAGTGGACACCATATACCTTAGTCACGTCTCATTGCCGGACGAATCTTCCCCCAGATAGTAATAACCTTATAAAAAAGATCTGTGTAGTAATATATGCTTGGTGTTGGAACATACAAACAAAATGGCAATGAACACTATGGAAGTATGGAAGTGCAGGGACATTAAAGGTGAAGAAATAGCTGTGTAGGCTCCTGGGCAGAACAGTGAGTGCTCTGTTACTTCAAAGCTCGGAGAAGCTGGACATGTGCAGACGCCCACCCTAATCCAAACCACTCTCATGGTGGGTGCTGGACATTTCTGGCACTTGGAAATCCGGCCCTGCTGAAGCAGAACTGTGTTTGCACCTTCATAACCCGTGGGCTGGAGCCCACCCAGGCACTGTCTCCTGCACTTCCGACTTCAGCTCTCTTTGAAGGAGCTTAGATACGACATACCAGGATATTTAAAACTCAGTCTCAAACATAAAATTTACAAAAGGCGGTATCCTCTGAAGACAGAGCATGGAATCACAGGTTAGGAAACCTCACTTCTAGTCCTGGATTTCCCACAGCCCACTCGTATTATCTTCAGCTTGTCGCTTTATAAACCCCAGAACTAAATGTCCTGGTGGATCCTTGAAAGAGCCCTGTCAACTCCATGATTTCAAGGTTTCATTATTGTTTTATTCATTTTAAGCATGTTTTGGAAATTATGTCTTTATTTTTTTCTATCCTCTAAAGTAAAATCTGAGAATGATCCAATAATGTTTGTTTCAGAGGGTTGTCTTTTTGTTGGCAAACAGTGAAGCACATGTAAGTTTCTCAAGCTTTAAAAATATATATTTATTAAAAAACAAAAAAACCCAATGACACACAGACATGTTATTTTCCCAGAGCCATCAGTCCAAAGTATTTCACTGTATTATTAGAAGCAACAACAACTTCTACACATTTGACTTTTCCAAAAATAAGATTTTCCTCCAGTAAATTATCATTCTCACTTGATAGTAAGATAACTGAGATAATTCCCCAAATAAACCCATTTTTCATATCTTGCAAATCTAAAAAGCAATGTGCATCCCCTTTCCTGATGCCTCCCCCTGTGCTGTGCTGACGCTTTTTTCCTGTCTTGCAGCTGTGTGAGCCACACGCCAGCCCTGCGGCTCTGGATATCAGCCATGAAGTGGGACCCCACAGTCTGTGCTCTTCTCACAGATAAGAGCATTTTCCAGGGCTTCTTGAATCTCTATTTTCAGAACAACCCGAATGCCTTTGACTTTGGGCTGTGCTGAGCCTCACCGTCCACCCCTTCACCGTCCAGAATTCCCCAGCTTGTTGGGAGTTTACATCACGGATTGTCTTGGGAATCAATCTGTCTCACTTTCTTTTCTTTGAAGTTCCCAATAAAATGCAAACAGGAAATGTATTCTTCCAATAATCATTTATCTGACTCCTCTAACCCACAGCTGCCGCTGCTGCTGCTTTTTTATTTTTATTTTTTGAGACAAGATCTTGCTTTGTTACCTAGGCTGGAGTGCAGTGGGGCAGTCACGGCTCACTGCAGCCTTGAACTCCTGGGCTCAGTTGATTCTCCCGCCTCAGCCTCCTGAGAAGCTAGGACTACAGGTACGCGTCACCATGCCCAGCTAATGTTTTTTAAAAAATATTGTTGAGACAGGGTCTCACTATGTTGCTCAGGCTGGTCTCCAACTCCTGGTCACTCTGGGTCATCCACCCAACCTGGTCTCCAAAGTGTTGAGATTATAGGCATGAGCCACCTGCCCTGCCTAGTCTGTAGCTTCTGTTTTCTAGAAAGTTCCTGGTGCTAATGTCAGAGCACATTTTGGGAGCCTGTGTGCCTCCTAACTCCTTGGCCTTCAGCCTCGTTTGATCTCCAGATTATTGGTGCAGATGCTGCTGCTGAGGTTCAGGGTCAACCTATGATTGATGCTTGTCACTACAGATTGGCACCCTCCAAAGACCTCCCTGGTGGAAACTTAAGAAGAGGGAGAAGGAAGAAGAAAACACTCCAAGCCCAAATACCTTCCATTTGGCAAATGAATGCCGCTGTCCACGTGGGCGAGCATGAGTGTAATTCTCCAAACTTTGGCCATGGGCCTAGAGACACTGAGGGTCTTGTGACTGGAAAGAATTCCAAAGCAGGAAATGAAACACCGATTTATCACCCAGGACTAACTACGTCAGAATTTCACTGGTGCTGTCAGGGCTCAGGATGTCTCACAAAATGTTCTATAGCCAGCATCCTGCCTTAAAAAAATACACACACCCTAAACCCAGCCACAAGCAAAGGTCATTCCATTGGATTTGCGTCACACTCTCTTCCAATTCCTCTCAACAAATGCCTCTGGTTACCTGTTGTGTACCAAGCCCAGGGGCACACTGGGGATAAAGTTGAAAAAGACACTGGATCTGTCCCTGGGAGCCCCCATCTCTTCACTTACCTTGGTTGAGGTTTTGAACCTAGTGCTTTGGAGCTGCTTGTCTGGTGTGGGGATGCTTGTCTGTGATGGGGCCCCTCTGCCAGCTTCGCCAGGCAGTACCACCCCACTGAAGACAGCAAAGAGCTGAGGATGGCTGGTGCCAACAGGTCCCTTGGGCTGGGAGCATCTACTGCCTCACTGTGGGAGGGGGACCAAGTGTGTCCAGTGCCGTTTCATCTCAGTGTCTGAGGATCAGCCTGTGATCGTTTCAGCTTTGCTCACGCTGGATGCTTTCCCATCCTCCTAGCTGTGCGGAGACACCAGGCAGCAACAGGAGCGATGTTTTGCCTTGTCTGTGCCCCCCAAAGGAGCTGTCTGCCGCCCTGCCTCTGAGACAGCCCAAACCAGCCCTCCTCTCTCCCCACGTCTCAGCCTGGCTCTGCCATCTGCTGGCTCCGGGTGTATTTTGACCCATGTAAATAGTTACCAGGTGTTACTCTGTGCCAGCTGGACAGAAGCAAGCCTGCTTGGTGAGATGGCCAGAACTTCCAGAAGAGGCACCGCGTGACAGGGGCAGTCTGCCACACCATCTGCTCCGGATGTGGAGCCCTGTTGCCATGGCACCCAAGTTAATGCTGAGTGAGGTCTGTGAATCACCGTTTCCCTGGGATCTTTGCTCAAAAAGAGGGGAATCTTCTCCTGTGGCCTCTCGTAGGACTTAGGAGATTGATCAGCCTTTTGCCGGTGCAAATGCTGCATGCTAGTGAGTGCTTGGCATAAGACCAAAGTTACTACTGATGCAACAGGAAATGGCATGCCTCTGGCTCACCAAAATGAAGGTGTTCTCTTTTGGGGCTCCATACACTAATTTAGAAAGCTTGAAGAACCAGGAATTATAGAATGGAGAAAAGCACTCATGGGGGAGGTTTGCATCCTGGTGGCCTATAGCCCAGTTTGGGATTTGTGTGCCTCTTGGCCAAGCATGCTCCCTGCGGTTTACCAGGGTCCTGGTCACCTGCACGTCCTTACACTTCCTGCATCTCACTTCTTTGTCACTCATCTGACCCACAGAGAAAACTGAGTTGTCAATCTTTGAATAAAACTAGAAGGATGTCGCCTGGAGGAAAGAGGGAAGGAGGTAACTAAATAATGCTCCATGAAGGACTTTTAAAATATGCTTCTTAAATAAATAATACATGTGGAAAGATAATACATATGGATTAAAAATGCAGTAATGTAAAAGAATAGAAAGTCTTCCATTATCTTATGTCCCAGAGATAACCACTTTTACTAATTGGTGTCTACCTTTTTTTTTTCCCTTTTCTTTTAAATAATAGAGATGGGGTCTCGCTATGTTGACCAGGCTGGGCTCAAACTCCTGGCTTCAAGTGATCCTTCCATCTTGGCCTCCCAAAGTGCTGAGATTATAGGTCTGAGTCACCATGCCTGGTAGGTGTCTATCTTATAAAAAGCCCTACACTTAAGGATTTAAAGGTAAGAGCCTGTATGAGGCCATTCTCATGCTGCTATAAAGAACTGCCCAAGACTGGGTAATTTATAAAGGAAAGAGGTTTAATTGACTCACAATTCCGCATGACTGGGGAGGCCTCAGGAAACTTTCAATCATGGTGGAAGGGGAAGCAAACACGTCCTTCTGCACAAGGTGGCAGAAGAGAGAAGTACAGAGCCAAGGAGGGAAAAACTCCTTATAAAACCATTAGATCTCGTGAGAACTCACTCACTATCATGAGAACAGCATAAGGAAAACACCCCCACAATCTAATCACCTCCCTTGAGGTCCCTCCTCCAACATGTGGGCATTGTAATTCAGATTAAAATTCAAGATGAGATTTTGGGTGGAGCACAGCCAAACCATATCAGAGCCATTCTCTATCTTTTGCAGATTGGAAAAAGAAAAAAAAAAAATAGTTTAAACCACAGCATTTAAAAGAAGTCATTGTCATAGATGATGTTAACATCAGAATGGAGGTTGTGTGGAGTTCCCCTCCTTGGAGGTTCTGAACTACAGCCTATCCTGGACTGAGTCCAGTTACAATCTAATATGGCTAGGGGGAGGAGGGAGCATGATGGGGCTGGGCTTGTGTGGCTGGGACAGCTGGCTGTGGTCATGGTGCTGGTGCTGGAGACTAAGTGGTACTTGAAATTTCTTTTAGATCTAAAATTCTGTGATATGGTTTGGATCTGTGACCCCCCCAAATTTCTTGTTGAAATTAATCCCCAGTGCTGGTAGGAGGTGATTGGATCATGGGGGCGGATTTTTCATGAATGGTTTAGCACCATTCTCTTGGTGCTGTTCTCATGATAGTAAGTTCTCATGAGATCTGGTTGTTTAAGTGTGCAGCATCTCCCTGACCCCTCTTGCTCCTGCTCCCACTATGGGAGATGCCTGGCTCCCCCTTTGCCTTTTGCCATGAGTGGAAGCTTCCTGAGGGCTCTCCAGAAGCAGAAGCTACTGTACTTCTCGTACAGCCTGCAGAACCGTGAGCCAATTGAACCTCTTTTTAAAAAAACTTTAAGTTCAGGGGTACATGTGCAGGATGTGCAAGTTTGTTACATAGGTAAACATGTGTCATGGGGTTTGTTATACAGATTATTTAATCACCCAGATATTAAGTCTAGTATCCATTAGTTATTTTTCCTGATCCTCGCCCTCCTCCCACCCTGCACCCTCCAATAGGCCTCAGTGTGTGTTGTTGCCCTCCATATGTCCATTGTTCTCATCATTTAGCTCCCACTTATAAGTGAGAACACGCAGTTTTTGTAAACCTGTTTTCTTTATCAATTGCCTAGTTTCAGGTGTTTCCTTTTAGCAGTGTGAGAACAGACTAATACAGAAAATTGGTACTGAGGAGTGGAGCATTGCTATAAAGATGCCTGAAAACGTGGAAGTGACTTTGGAACTGGGTAATGGGCAGAGGTTGGAAGAGTGTGGAGGGCTCCAAAGAAGTCAGGAAGATGAGGGAAAGTTTAGAATTTCCTAGAGTCTGGTTGTATAGTTATGACCAAAATGCTAGTAGTGATATGGACAGTGAAGGCCGGGCTGAGGAGGTGATGGAAATGAGGAGCTTATTGAGAACTGGAGCAAGGGTCACTTTTGTTATACTTTAGCAAAGAACTTGACTGCATTGTGCCCCTGGCCTGGGGACCTGTGGAACTTTGAGCTTGAGCGTGATGATTTTAGGGTATCTGGCAGAAAAAATTTCGAAGCAGCAAAGCATTCAAGATGTGCCCTGGCTGCTTCCAACAACCTATGCTCATATGTGTGAGCAAAGAAAAGACATTAAATTGGAACTTACATTTACAGGGGAAGCAGAGCATAAATGTTTGAAGAATTTGCAGCCCCCTATGTGGTAGAAAAGAAGAGCCCATTTTCAGGGGAGGAATTCAAGCAGGCTGCAGAAATTTGCGTAAGTAAAAAGAAGCCAAGTGCTAATAGCCAAGAAAATGGGGAAAAGGCCTTGAAGGCATTTCAGAGACCTTTGTGGCAGCCCCTCCCATCACAGACTCAGAGGCCTAGGAGGACAGAATGACTCTGAGTATTAAAGTAGATTTAATCTAAATCATAAAGTAAGAGCTAGAGCATTCCCTCCAGTGCTGCAAAGACTGCCTGCATGTGGTTCCCACATTGTTCCTTGGAGCTTTGGTGGTGGGGGTGGTGGTGGGGGCAGGTGTTATTTTTCTTGGTTTCTCACCTTCAGGTTTCCTTACCCATGTTTCCTTTGTCAGAGTCATTGGCCTTGATGGAGGGGGGACTGGGTTACTCTGAGTTGAGAACCAAGCTTGACTCCCCTGTGGTTTATAGCAGCCTAGCTTAGTTTGTTGTCTGAAGTCTTCACAAATAACCAAATATCCAGCCCAATGCAGTTCTCATTGAGTAATCTCCAGTTCCCACCCCCTGCCACACACACACACTGAACACTGTGCCCACTTGGGAGACCCATTTCCCATTTATTGTCATCTTTGAGTGCCTGGAAGGCTGAACATTTGATCTTTTCAAACATTTTGCTCTCATCTGACCTGTTAGAGCTCTTGAGCCTTTGAAAATGCCATTTCCTCTACATACTATTCTTCCTCAGAGCAGCCCTATGTTTTTTTTCCCAACCAGTCTTTTCTCTTGCAGAGTTCAGATCAAAATTCTTCTTTATGTAAAGAGAAGTGGTGTGCTATAGGGGTTACAAACAGGGCTTCAAGGTCAGCGTTGGGTTCAAATTCCGGCTTTGCAACTTAAGTTTCTTGAGTAAGTTGCTTCACTTCTATCAGACTCAGTTTCTTATCTGTAAAATGGGACTGCTTAGTACCTATTTCACAGGGCTGTTAATTAATGATGGGCTCATCTATGCAAGGGCTTAGTATCAGCTGGGTGAAACTCAGTGAATGGCAGGCAACCTTATTATGATGAGGCTTCTGTCAGTGATCAGACTTGAACCCTGTGCTCATCCCCCCATCACTTTGTGGAACTAGATGTCCTACATTGCATATGGCTTGATTCATGGTTTGGAGTTGTTTTCTGGTTGTTTCCTGTGTGCAGGTTTAATCTCAACCTGTGATCCCTTGAAAGCTGTGATTTTATCCCTCCCCCTCCTCCTCCCTCACACCCCAAGGCCAAGTTTAATACTGCACATTCTGAAATTTTGCAATGTTGTTAATGATGTAAGATAAATATTCTCTCCCATGTTTCTGAAGAATACTCAGAATCTCACTACTCTCTGTTAAAGAAAAAAATCATTCACTGACACTTGTTTAAAGCACGTGAAGGAAGAATTACTCATAACCATTGTGATAGGTGCAGGGACCACTGCAATGAGACTTTTGCAGTGGGGGAGGGAGATTGGGCTCAACTCTGAGTACAGGATGAACAAGTGGGTAAATTTATAGCCCAGGAGTAGAGCAGAGGTCACTGGATTGAAAATTACTCGGAGGAAACATCAGGGATAAGGAGGATTCTGGCTAAACTGACCTAACAGGATTCTTGCTGAAGAAGGCCAGGATGATCAGACATCACCTGTGGGATGGCGGAGGACAAGGGACTTGATCAGATATCAAGGATGATCTGATATTGAGGTGGGGAAGTTCTTTTGCCAAACTAACTTAGCAGGGTTCTTTGGTAAAACAATTTTACAAGGACATACACAGATGGACCTAGGAGGAGGCTCAGGAGCCTGACTAAAGTTTGGTTAAGCAGAGAATCTGTCTCCTCTTGGAGCAGGTTATCTGTTTCCGAGGGTTAAAATGTGAGGGCTTTGAAATGCTTGCAGGCCTGCCCAGTTACCAAGCAGCTCGGATGCTGAATGGAACGCTAACGTGCCCCGTACCATGCTGCGCACACAGGATGGTTACACACGTGCTCCAAGGACAAGAACTGTGTAATACTCTGCCCTGCCATTTCCTCCCAAGGATCGCTGCAATGCCCACGAATCCCCTTGCACTCAGCAAGGGTCTCCGGCCTACTTTGTCATTAGCAAACAGCCCCTCCAGAGGGAGCAGTTGAGCAGCAACAGTCAGCTCCCCGCCATAGGAGCCAATATGAAGAGCCATTTCCAGTCCTGTCCTGCGGCTGAGATGGACAAAGCAATGGAGGTAGCGGTTGCTTAGTGATGCTGCTGCCCCCCAGAGAACCCTGAGTAGGGGCAGCCTCTGTTCCAGCGTCACAGGACTGGAGAACCCTGAGTAGGGGCAGCCTCTGTTCCAGCGTCACAGGACTGGGGGAAGGAAGTGGGAGGATGACTGTTAGCAGGAACAGCCGTTGCTAAATCTGGGCATAGTCTTCAGGTTATGCTCACAGGTGAAGAAAATCTCTCAAAAGGTGCGTGTGTGTGTGTGTGCGCGTGTGTTTACATGTTTTTGTGACTTTCTGCCATAAGAGGAGAGTATCGGGATGAATAATGAGGAGCTGTATAAAAGATAAGGGCGGAGGCATTTTAAGTATTTCACTTAATGGTTGTTGGCCATTTATTTGTTAAACACAAAGACCCTCTTTGGGGACTTTATCTGAGACACTGTCCCAGGTGATCTGATAGCAGCAGGGAGGTGGAGAGGTGGGGACACACAGACATCCCAGGTACAATGGCAGCAGGGGCTGCTTATCCTGGACGCCAGGGAAGAGTTAGCTGAGGAAACTGCAGGAAGCCCTAACCGGAAACTCGGGCTTCAGCCTTGGGTTTTGGAGGAGGGAATGTAGGGTAGATTCAGAACAACAGTAAACCTTCTGTTTACTGAGCACTTACTATATGCTAGGTACTTTACATATATTACTAATACCTCCAAACCTTATGAGGTAAGTACCAATTACTCCCATTTTACAGATCAGTAAACCGAGATTTAGAGGTGGAGTTGCCTGCCCAGGTGTTGCATAGCTAGTGATGAACAGAGCTGAGGTTTGCTTGCAGGAGGCTGACTCTGGAGCCTGTGCTCTTAATCTCTGCCCTGCTCGGCCTCCCCACTGCCAGCACTACCTCGCCTCCTGCCCTTGCTGCCTTCCTCTTCTGCTTTCCCCCCTGGACTGGGAGCTCTCTCAAGGCAGGAATAGTTTCCCACTTGACTTTGTTTTCCTGGTGTTTGGCACAGTGCCTTGTGTATAGTAGTGATGAATGACTGAGCAAATGGAAGGATGGATGGATGGATGGATGGATGGATGATGTAGAAACCCAGGCCACTTCCAGGAGCTCATCACAAGGCCACTATCATAGCTGTTTCCCCACTTTGCTGTCTAGAAGAGGTAGCTGCTTCTCTGGAGCCGCAGGGATGCCCCACCTGGTACTCTCTCTGGCTCCGCTGTTGCTATGGCAACTGCAGGTCCAGGCTCTGGCTGTCCTGCAGAGGGACAAGAACAGAGGGGTCAGAAGGGCAGAGGCAAGAGACTCTTTCTGTTTCCCTAAACAGGGGACATGTCCCAGACCCCTCCAGTGAGGTGCACAAACATTTTCTGAGCACCTGGCCAGCGTCTGGCCCTAAGGGAGGTGTGTGAGGGAATCCCCAGGGAAGACAGACCCCCATGTGTGAGGAGGCACTCCCATGCGGAGGGACAGCTTACACTGCTGGGGGAACCAGGTAGTAGGAGTTGGGCTGTAAGGAGCCCTCCTCAGAGCAAGGGGAAGAATCTCCGCAGTTTTTTTGTTGAGTTTGTCAGGCCCGAAGCTAACTGCATCACACATGCCCTTTCATTTAACCTTCTCAATGGCGCCAGCTTTGTCATGAAGGCTGGTACCTTGTGGGCAGGACCTTGCATAGGCCTCCATATTGAGAGGGTATATGGAGAGAGGGCAGGAGGCCTGCTCTTGTTTCTCTCTGGATTTAAACATTCAGGCTGAGCAACCTTGCAGCTTAGTGTGGCATCTTGTGTTGCTCTGGATGCGTGGAGCTTGTGCAGCTTCCTTGCCTGGCCAGAAGCCCTCTCCATAGATTTGTTTCCTCTCTGTGGCATTTTGTCCCTATGGAGAGGGCTTCTTAGAAACTGCACCGGGCAAAGCTGTGGATACCCAGGGGGCTGAACACCACTGACCTTCTCCCTGGCCCTGAATCTGGCTCTACATACAGGACCTGCTCTAGTCTCGCTTGGCTTTGATTCCTGGGGTGGGAGTACATGGGGTATGTATGGGCTGACTCACTGTCCTTGGCTGGGAGAACTGGGGGCTGACCTACAGCTTCCAGACCCCTGGGGGGCTGATTCAGCACTAGCCATGCCTTTTGGAAGAGATGCAAGGCCATCATCCCAGGAGACCTTTGGTCTAACATAGCCCAGTCCTTTCTTCAGGAAGAAGGCCTTCTTCATGGCAGCAAGGCCGTGGGGGCTGTGGGCGTCATCTCTGGCCAGTTGGGAAGACAGCCAACGGCAGCTAATGGGAAGAAACAGGGTGTGGGTCTTTGCTATTTCTACTTTAAATAAAGTTGCTCCAAAAGAAACCTAAAATATCACTGACCTGTGGGTTTGAAAGAAACAGATGGGACAAAATTTTCCGAACTCCCTAACCCACCCCTGTGCTACAACTCTCAATTCACGCTTTTAAGGCCCACCTTTTCCCATCAGGAAGAAATGTCTTTGAACATCTCTGAGGTTTATGTGGTTCCCTCTTTCGAGTTTTATTTTCTAGTTTCTTTGTGGGGGTGTAGAGAAACATCAAAGGGTGGAAAATGCCATTTTCACTTGTAAAGTAGGGCCCCACATTGTGCAGGAGGAAATAAACCAGACCCAGGCTAGGATGAATGGAGTAAGTAGAAGCATTTGAGAGACAGAACAATTATGTGGATTTGATTTTCTTTGGGGAGGCTCTTCACATTTTCCCATTTGTAAGGGAGTTAAAGAGGTTACAGCTGAAACTCAAAGCTGATCTGTTTTCACATTCCGCTCATGTGGGCTTCAGAGTCACACAATTTCACTTTCAATGACTTACCACACTTCATTGATCTCTCACTTACTTTGCAGCCATTGGTAGTCTTCCTATTAGACCCAGTTCCTTGGGGACAGAGCCCCCATCTTATAATCTTGTTCCCCACATAGAGCCGGACCCAGGCAGAGCACATGCTGTTGCTCAGTACTTGGTCAAACGCCTTTTCCCCACTGTTGATTCATGACGATTGAATAAATCCCAGGCAATGGTTCTTTTTAGAAGATGCTTGGTGGTGAATCCATACACAGGAAGTACAGAATATGGAGATTACTGGGAGAGGAAGGATCATTTCAAAACAGGATTTGTGCACAGAGACGTTCACTAGAGTGTTGTTTATAACAGCAAAAAGTGGAGACAACTTAAGTGTTCCTCAGTAGGGAAAGTTCCTCGGTAGGGAAATATATGTGTGTGTGTGTGTGTGTATATATATATATATATATATTTTTTTTTTAAGACACGGTCTTACTCTGTCACCCAGGCTGGAGTGCAGTGGAGAGATCACGGCTCACTACAGCCTCTGCCTCCTAGGCACAAGCGATCCTCCCGCCCCAGCCTCCTCAGCAGCTGGGACTACAGGTACACGCCACCATGTCTGGCTAATTTATGTATTTTTTGTAGAGACAAGGTTTGCCATGTTGCCCAGGCTGGTCTCAAACTCCTGGGCTCAAGCGATTTTCCTGCCTTGGCCTCCCAGCGTGCTGGGATTACAGGCATGAGCTACTACACCCGGCCAGTAAGCAGCTATTTTAAAGAATAAGGTAGAGCCAAGTGTTCAAAAAGATAACCAAGAAGAATTAGTCGGTATGATGCCATTTATGTAAAAAAGGACTAAAAGGTTGCATACATATATAAATACACATGACGCATACACAGAAACATTTTGGAAGGATGCACAAAAAACTTCATATTGGTTATCTCTGGGGAGTGGACTAAGAAGTCAGAAGTGGGACCATTAGTCTGTTACTTAATTTTCTTGTTAGTACTTGAATTTTAAAATTATGACTGTATTATTGCTTTTATGTTTATTTTTTAAACAACAAACTAGTTGTTTAAGCAAGCTATTTTTGGACGGCAATGAGAAAAGTTAACTCTAAAAGATGCCCCTCCCAGGGCCAGGGGTGCAGCAAGGCGGAGTGGGGTGGAGAGGGAGGGCCCAGTTGAAGGCACACATTGCCTTTCACTCTGTGACTCTTGGCTCCCTCTGCTTTCGGTCGCTGGCCAAACCAAACAGCCTTCCAGCTTTGTCCCATGAGGTAGAAACAAGATGGACCACGAAAATGTTCTGAATCACAGCCTTGGGGCGGCTTGAGTTAGGACTTCCTGGATATTCACCGACCACTGCCAGCTGCCACCAACCTTGCTCTGGCAAGCCATGTACCCTACAGCACAGTACATGGATGACACTGATCACATAGATGAGGACTCCATAGTTTGGGGGTGAATCAAGTTACTGTCTCACTCAAAACCCACCAATGGCCCATCTCTGCTTGTTGTAAGGTCCAAATTTACCTTGTATTAGCATTCAAGGCTTTCCATGGCTCAGTCCCACTCTTATCTTTTCAACCTCATTTGCCACGACTTCTGAGTATATGCCAACATATACACCAGGACTCCCTGGGTTGGAATCTGGGCGGTGCTACTTACCACTCTGACAGTAGGTAAGTCACTTGCCCCTTCAGTGCCTGTTTCCTTATCTGGAAAGTAGGGAGGATAAGAATAGCACCCACACCATAGGACTGACATGGAACTGTGTGCATTAACAAATGTGTGTGCAGAACGGTGCCTGCCGTACAGTAGGTACTTCCCACCCTCACTCCATGGTTCTGGCCGGAATGCCTTTCCTGGCCACAGTCCTGGTCATTTTTCAGAGGCTCTATCTGGCAGCACCCCATCATGAGGCCTTCCCTAATCACCCCAGGTACCAGTGGTTCTTGGACATCCAGAATCACGTGGGGAACTTGGTGAAGTGCAGATTCTTCTATCTAACTTCTCAGGATCCCACTGGAGTCTGACACGGCCCAGGAAGCTGCACCCAGGTGATACCCATATGTGTAGTGCAGGGTCACGCTTGGAGTAGGTCAGTACTTGGAAGGCTACCTTCTGCTGTCTCTCCTAGGGAACAGGCTTGGTCCTGTTCATCTTCCTATTTTCTACAATGTCTCATGCATGTTAGGCTCCTGACAAATGCTTTTGGACTACTCATGACCTGCTTGGGAGAAGGGCTCACCATCTTATGCCTTCCTGCCCTCTCTCTGATGTTTATGGCACTACTGTGAATGTGGGTGCCCTCATGAGAAGTTTGTGGTATAGCTGATGCCACTTAGACCACAGATTCCAAGCAGGCTCACTGGCTTTTCCCAGGTCTATCTATCTTCCAATAGATCTGTAGGGAAAGTAGTCCACTTGGGTTTTCTTTAGCTTTCCATTAAGAAAGAAGGTGAGAAGCCTTCCTCAGCTAGGAGTACCATCAGTCACTTGGGGGAAATCTTTAAAAATCAAGCCTAGCCTGACCACTCCAGACTGGATTCTGAGCACCATGTAGGTTTGAGGCGGGGTCTAGGCAATGGACCAGGTTCTGCAGGTGATTCAGATGACACCCTTGATGATGAACCAGAGCACCACCCCAGGTTCTCAGCGGGGGCTGTGCTTCAGCCAGGCATGCAGAGGGGCTGGCGCTTTTGAGGACATAAGGCCCTTCCCCAACATAACCAGCCTCTTGGCCTAGGGGCCAGCCCTATTCATTTCACCCTTGTTCTTTAGCAAAGCAAGTGAGTAGATGCTGGGGAAAGTCAAGCATCCTTGGGAAAGAGACTCTGGAGAAAGAGGGCAGGGTTGTCCTTAGTGGAAAGGCCAAAGTGCCCTAGAAGACTCAACATCCTCTATTTAAAATACAATCTCTTTCTTTAAAACCCAAAAGCTTCCTGTTAGTTCCAGCTCCTGTATTTCTCAGCTCACATCAGCTCTGTGAAATAAGGTCTCAGGCTGGAATCCACCCTACAGCCAGCTTTTGAAGGCCCTTTCTGGACCTCTGCAGGTAGCACACAAGTTGCCTCAAAGACAGGGTAGAAATGTTGTTTTGTTATTTTTTAAAGTTTCCTGAAAGTTTAAGAATAAAAAGGGAGTGAAAGCTTCTGCTCTGTCAGTAGGAAATCCACAACCCTGTCCCAGCTGTGCCCTGAGAGCCTCACAGATTTCCTGAAGTTAAAAACAAACACTGTGACCATTTCTACTGCTTGCAAGATTTAATTCTTCCTTGAATATAAATAAGGCAGCATGGAACACCAAGAGCGCCACTGCTTTCTGCTTTAGAAGCAGCTTTGGTGCAGAAAAGATTCTCATTTCCCCACCGAGTTCTGCTGTCTCCGTATAAACAAGAAGCTGAAGGTTTTTTTTTTTTTCAGTGAACTTTCTCCTGGAAGCAAAGGAGAAGCTGTGGGAGATCGAGGCACAGGTTTGGCTTCTGGAGGCTGTTTTTTTGTTATTGGGGTCTCTTCAAAGCAAAACCGGATCAGAATGAAGCGGGGAAAGGCATGGGCCATAAATAAATAAGGAAATTTGCCCCGATTCTACAAATGCATCTGATGGAATGAGGAGGGTGGGGCTGTGAGGGGTTCGGGGTAACTCCAGGCTGCTGTTAGGGACACACTTGAGCTGGTTCATTCCCTGGAGTGCCCCGCAGCTGGGTCTAGGGAGAGGTAGGCCCAAGCACGTGTTCAGTCTAATTCCAGCTCACACTGGAAGCCTTCCTACAGGTTTGGTTGCCCTGATCACAGCCGAGCTGCCCCACCAGGAATTAACCCTGGCTGGGCAAAGGGTCCATTTTCTCAAGCTTTCTGAGGCTGGTTGAGAGAGCTCCTAGGGATGGGGGAAGGATCTCCTTCCTTCAGTTTATGGGGGAACTGGGCACCCCTGTCCAGTTTTTTTGTGCTCTCTGGAAGGCAAGGCCGGCTGAAACCCTGGAGGGAGAACACAGGTATATTCTCGACCCTGGCCCCCTGCAAGGGTAACTGAAGTGATGGTGAGAGAAAATCTCAAAGGGCCAGTGAAGCCACAGGTGGAGAAGAGGCTTCCTGATCCCCCTGAACCAGACCTGGAGATGGAGCGCCTCATCGAAGAAGTCCACTGTCTTACAGTAGACACTTCGCTGCAGGACGCAGGGCCAGAAGAGGTTGAGAGGCTTGGCCCTGCGCGCAGCCTCTGGGAGTGCCATGGCCTCAGGCGCCTTGCGGTTGCCAATGAAGAAGTGATAGAGCTTCTTTTCCAGCTGTCCTTTGCCACAGTCACCCTGTGTGTCTCTTTTTCCAGGTCAGCTTCTACCTTTAGCATCCATCCTCCCCCTACCACAATGAGAGTCAGAGAGACCAGCTTTGGAGAGAATAAAGAGAGGTGCAGGGCTGCTGAGCTGGCATCCAGTGTGGCAAATGACATCCACCATGCTCGGGATCCAGTACGTTGGGGAAAGGACAGCAGAAGGGGTGCACCTGAGTGAGAAGCGTAGCTGAAAAAGTGGCTGGGTTTCTCTATGCCACCAAGTACCCATTTCTGTGTGACAGAGACGTTAGTCACTCGGGCCTCGAATTTATACAAGGTCTTTTCTCCAAATAGTATAAAAAAGTGGCAGCCATGGCGGGACCACTATTGTGCAGGATGTGGATCAAAGTTGGACATTCCCACACCTGTCCCTGTTAGTGCTTTGGCTGCAAGATGGTCAGGCCAGGGGCTCCTGGGAATAGCGGTGCTGGGTCTTAACACGGTTCCCTGTCAGCCTTCTTGTAGATCCTCTGCTCATATTCAAGTACAGACTGGATCTGGGATGCAAAAAGAATTACACCAAATCCAATATTTGCATTGTCTCTACATAGCATGTTCTGTCACCATCTTGGCCATTCATGGTGATCGAGAAGTAAACTGCAAGGGATCAGTCCCTAAACCCAAATAACAGCTTTACCAACAGATCCCAATGGTATGAAAGGAAACCAGCTTCCCGCTGAAATTCTGTTTCCTCTGTACTGTAGGGCTTGGCTTCCTGGCAGGCTGAGCACGGCTCCCACGAAAGCCCGCCTTGTCCCCAGAACAGGGCTGTAGATGCCACCAGGGGTGTGAACGTGAGGGATGCCCTCATCTTAGCTCGAGGGTCCCACATGCTCTACAAGACGTCAGCTTTTTGGGGTAGGCTGGCGTGGTCTGAGGGGACATGTAGGGAATACTCGCTAATGAGTGCTGGGGCATTCTTGAGCATCTCATAGAAGGAGTCCAGTGTCTTACGGTAAAGACTTCGTTGCAGGACGAAGGGCCGGAAGAGGTTGAGGGGCTCGGCCCTGAGCACGGCCTCCGGGAGTCCCATGGCCTCAGGCACCTTGCGGTTGCCGATGAAGAAGTGGTGGAGTTTCTTCTCCAGCAAGCTCTTCTCCAGGAAGCAGAGCAACTCATGCAGACGAGCGTCCAGCTGCCCTGCCTTCCAGTCCGCTGCCTGCCGGAGGAGTAGGAGGTGCAGCAGGGCCGTCTTCAGGTGGTAGCTGCTGAGCCCGCTGGGGCCGGTCAGGCGGCTCTGCTTGGAAAGCAGGAAGGAGGCTATCTGCAGGCAGCTGAGGTGGCAGGCGCCCTCGGGCAGCGCCTTCAGTGTCATCCTGAGGAAGTGTCGCTCGTAGACAGCAAAGGACAGGAGCCAGTCTGTGCTGGAGGCTGGGGTGCCCTCAGAGGGCTCCCTGGGAAGGTGGGAGACAAAGTACAGGTCCGAGTCATCACACTGGATCACAGGAATCAGGTTGAAGGGCATGAACTTTCCTGAACGGAACTTGATCTTCAGGGACCCGGGGCTGTCCAGCTGGCTAAAGGCCAGGTCGAACTCGTACTTGTGGGCGATGCCGTGCCAGGCTCTGGTGAGGGCCGTCTGGAACCACTTCATGACTTGCATCGTGTCCAGGTACAGGGAATCTGTGGCACACAGCAGGTTCTCCATGTCGCCGCAGGGAGGTGCCATGCTGTTCCTGCCGTGCAGGAGACACAGCATGTCTTCCCCAAGCTTGGTCTTGCCACAGATGCAGCTCAGTGTGTCCCGGTCAGCGCGGACCACCTTGATCTGGCCGTAGCCCTGGCGATCCAGGGGCACTGAGCGGCCGGAGCACCAGAGCTCTGGGTGGAAGCGGTAGGGCTCGGGGGGTGTGAAGGGCACAAAAAGGTGGCACAGCAGCGGCCTGTCCACCTGCCAGTTCTCATACATGCTGTCCACGCCAATGAAGTCCTCCACCTCCATGTCAGTGTCCCGGTTGCAGAGGCTCCTCAGGGCTTCCAGCAAGTCATCTACGAAGCCTTCCAGGAACTCCCGGGTACGGGCTGCATCGGCCGTGGCCCCCCGGATGCAGCGCTCATAAAAGTGGCCAAGCGTGGCCTTGTTGGGCAGGGTGAGGCCCTGCAAGGGGGTGCCCCCCAGCCCAGGCAGCTCATCCTCCTCACCACCCAGGCACTCAGGTGAGGGCCCCTCCTGGTGGTCCTGGCGCCACACCTCGATCATCAGGAAGAGGATCATGCAGAGGGTGCTCCAGAGGTCCCATGCCACACGTGTCTCATTCTGCTGCCTGCCCTCCTCCGCCACCTGCTCCAGTGCCTCCTTCTCGGCTGCCAGCCGAGCCACCTCCTCCTCCAGGCGCAGCTGCTCCAGCTGCAGCTTCTCCTGGTGCGCCTGCATCTTGCGGATGATCTCCTCCTCGTTCTCAGGGACCGTGGTGTTCTCCCGCGGGAACAGCAGCGGATGGTTGATGATGGCCGTCACCACCACCAGACACACGCGGAACAGCCCCATGGCCATGGTTGAAGCTGTCCTGGGAACAGAGGGAGACAGATGGTTACACCAAACTTCCCTCAATGCCACTTCGTCCCTGGACCCCACACCAACCTCAGCCCCTCAGGGCTGATTAAGGTCTTAGTTCTCCAACCTAACCCATCGAGAGCTCCCTGCGGCTGCCTCAGGAGCTTCAGTCTAGCCATGGAAGAGCCCCAAAGGCCTACCCTGGGGTAGACATCTGTTTTTGTCCTACCCAGACATTCCTGGATGGCAGCAGCACCGCACTGTTCCTGGGGACCAACCCTTTTCTCCTACCAGTCCTTATGGCCAGGGCGAGGATATACCCACCTCCAAGCTCCTGGGATGGGCTCAAAACCCAGGCCCAAGACAATCAGACATTCTGCCGCTCAGCTACAGCTAGAGCGATTGGTTCTGGGGTGAGCATTTGATCCAATTCGGACCAATGAGAGACAGATGTAAGGTGTGTCGGGCCCAATGGGAAGAAAAACTCATCCTGTTGCGAGTTTGGTTGCTAGGTTGCTGAGGGAACAGGATTATACCTGCAGTGGGCTCTCGCGAAGGGAGCCCGCCTAAGAAAGACACCAACATAGAGGAAAGCAGAACCCCCCTCCCCACACTCAGCTCTGCTTGAAGGCATTGCTGTCTGAGCTCTTTAGTCATACTAAAGAAACCCTTTTTAAGTCAGTTTGAGTGGCCTTTCCACCACTTGAAATCAAAATAGTCCTGAATAAAATATCCCCTTCTCTCCCAAGTGAATGTCATCTTCCTGCAATACAGTAAAGCCTAGTGGTTAAGGGAGAAAGGGCTAGGTTCCAAACCAGCACTGTTAACTGAATAGCTGTGTGACGCTGGGCATGTTAACACACCTCTCTGAGCCCTGGTTTCCTTACTGCACAAGGGGAAAGCAATAGTATCTCACAGGGTCACGGTACTGATAGATGCAATGATACCTGCAAACTGCATGGCCCAGTAACCAGTACATAGCACATATTCACTGAACAATAACTTTCGGAAGTAGATTTGAGTCCTTATCCTCCTCTTCTGTAAACATCTCCTTCTGACCTGGAAGAGCTTACCCCAAATTCAGACACACTTTCCTGGCTTTTGTCTTTCCCCAGGACAATACTGGTGATGACCAGAGAGCAAAGAGTCACTAGTTTCTTCTCACCAGGCATCTGAACTTTAAATCTGACTTCTTAGTTGTGAAAGGAGGCACTCTGTTCCCCTAGGATAAGTGAATTTTTAAGCCTCAAGTGACTTTTGGAGAAAGGCTAATCCCTACAATCTTTGCAAATCAAAGTGTGGTTCATGGACCAGCAGCTGCAGTATCTCCTGGAGCTTGTTAGCAATGCAGAATCTCGGCTCCACCCACACCTACTGAATCGGAATCCACATTTTCATAGCATCCATATAAAAATCTGAGAGGCACTGTCTTACGCTGCAAGCCTTACTTACACCCTCTCCTCTCCTCAGCAGGAACCCTGGGACTTAACAATCTGCTATTTCCACACTGAAACTACCCCCCTCCTTGCTTGGGACCTCCGCAAAGGAAGCAAATGGCCAAATGCAAATCAGTTGAGGTCCTGAGGTTGTTGAGAGCACCGGGCTCCTCATACCATGCCCTGGTGCACGCCAACACTGGCTGATAGGAGCTATTGTGCCAGCCTGAGCCCCATTCCCTTTGGCTTGAGCCCCTGACCTGGAATTTGCACAATGAAATTCTTGTCCTAATGGTGCCTAGGACAGGGATTTGTTTCCAGGTAGATACCTCTGCAGGTTGTCCCTGGCAAGTGGCAGTATGGAGATGGACTGAGTTGGCTGCTGGTCACGCCTAGACAAAGCTTGCTGCTCAGATGTGACTCAGACATTCCACCCCATACACAACTGGACAGGTCTGCAGGAACCAAAAGGGTTGGGGAGTGGAGAAGGTCCGTCCTCCACCCTGAGGATTCTCAGTGTGGGCCTCAGAGGTGAGCTCTGAAGCGCTTACAGGTTTCCGCTGGAAGAGAAAAGCGGGGACAGGATAAAGTGGAGGAAGTCACACTGCAAAGTGGGTGGGGTAAGGAAAAAGTGCAGGGGGCAGCGAGCCAGCTTTCCTTCCCCAAGCCAAGGAGCAGCTTGCTGGATAGTGGCAGAAACAGGTCAGCTTGGTTTCTACATTCGACAAACATCCACAGAAAGTTTTGCCAGGGAGGGTCCAAGGCATAACTAACTGCGAGGCTGGGTGATTAACATGGGTGAGAATGTTAACACAAAGGTGGAGAGTACTCATAGCAGAATATCAGGCAGCAGCCAGTTAGGAGATAATTTGGGGGGTTTTAGGGTCCTTCAAGGCACCTGGATCACAGGCAGCCACCTTTGGACACAATGGGCCTTGACCAGTCACAGTAATGGCCCAGACAACCACCTACCCAAGTTCCGTGTCAACTCAGGGCAGGATGCCATGAACAGGGGAGTGGGGCAGTGGGCAAGCCCTATGGTTGGGAACCCTCCCTGTGTCTACGCCACACTTCACGGTGCTACTTGCTACATCCTCATTCCTGCCAGAGGAGGAAGAGCTGTAAGAGCCTCCTTGTATTGGTGCAGGCAAGGTTCAGAACTCCAAACCAACTGAAGGGACCAACTCTGTGTGCAAGGGGAAAAGAGGATAGACTCGAGAGGAGACAGACTGGGTCAGAACCCAGTATGTGCACCTACTGGAGGTGACTTCGAACAAATCACTCCACTTCTCAGAACCTCAGTTTCTTCATATGCAACATGAGAATAATCATATCTGCTGTTATAAAGCTTTAACGAGATAATGCATGTAAAGCGCTCAGCAACAGGCTTGCCCCTGAGCAAGTTTTCTTATAAAAGAAACTGTGATGGGATGGAAATACGCAGATGACCCTGCCTGCTGGGGTTCAGGGTAGAGTGCGCTGCAGACGCCCCTACAAGGAACTTTGGCAGGAGGTAGGCAGCGAATAGTAGCACTGATAATTGTAGGATTACAGACAAGACTCCACAGAAGCACCAGGGAAACAGGGCCCAGCCCGGGGAAGGACTGCAAGGAAAGGGGGCCTGGGCTGTAGACCCAGCAGACCTGTGTTCTAACCTTGAGTGACTACAAGTGGATCACGCAGCTTCTGCGCTCCCACGCTTTCCCTGTGAGAAGGAATTAATAACACTGCCTCCTTCACAGGGATGTTGGGAAAGACTAGTGAGATCATATACCTTGGGTGCTTAGCACCGTGCCTGGCACAGGGCAGGCTCCTTCTCCTCAGCATCCACCTACTTCTGCTTTCTCACCTGCTGAGCACAGCAGCCCTGCCCGAGCCCCAGGCACGGAGAGTAAACACACGCTCAAAAGTGCTCTGAAAGCACAAGATGTTCCGCTGCTATTTCTCTTTCTTGGCACACCCCTGAGTCCGCCCTGGCCCCCAGCAAAGGGGAGAAGACTTCAGAGCCTGGGATCCTCCTGCAGGTCAGGGGTTCCCTCTGACTCACTTTCTGACGTAAACCATCTCCCCACTTCCCCGGATCCGATCCCAGCTGTCATTTGGCTCCTCGTTAAACTCTGCACAGGCTGGCTCTGTCTACAGCACCCTATGGGATAGGACAGGCTGAGGCAGAGAATAGGGCTGTGGCCGCTCAGGGCCCACTAGATGGGGCTCAGTTTGAAGCCTCTGCTCCTTCCTCCTCCCAAACCCAGTCATAGAGACACCGCCCTGGGGACCCCAGGGGTCAGAAGAACCTCCTGCAGGCCAAGGGGATTCCAAAATAAACCTTAAAAACTAGTTCATGCCATGATGGGAAGGAGGAGCCAACAAACCCCATTATACCCTCCTCCCTCTGGAATTCAGGCACAACTGACCAGCATTAACATTAAAACAGAGATCCTAAGAGTGACAAAACAGACTCTGTAGCAATAAGATACCAAATTTCAATGCAATATAGCATCACATGAGATAGCAGGCCCTGAAAGAAATCAAAGTATTTTACCCCAAAATATAATTTCTTTGACATATTTTGAAATGGCCCTGCAAAGCTGTCTATTGTCAGGAAAATCTACATTCTGTACAGTTTCCTTCCCTTTCCAGGTCTCTTCCTGATCCAGGAGAGATTAACTAAGAGTCTGGCACCTTTTTAGGTCTAACAGACATGTACCATCTCCTCTCTCTGAAATCCACTTCCTGGGACTTCATCTACATAGTAAGAACCGTGGTCTCCATGTCCCTTATCCCAGACACTCCTTTCTACTGATTCCAGGTCTTTAGATAATAACTTACTTAACTCATTCAACCAACTACCAAGTCAGAAAATCTTTGAATCCACCTGTGACCAGGAAGTCACTCCTTGCCCTCACTTCAAGTTGTCCCATCTTTCTACACCAAACTAACATATTCCTTACACATGCATTGATGAATGTCTGCCTGTAACTTCTGTGTTTTTTTTGGGGGGGGGTGGTGGTGGGGGAGTAAGTCTCATTGTGTTACCCGGGCTAGAATGCAGTGGAGTGATCTCAGCTCACTGCAACCTCCACCTCCCAGGTTCAAGCAATTCTCCTGCCTCAGCCTCCTGAGTAGCTGGGACTACAGGTGTGCCCCACCATGCCCAGCTAATTTTTGTATTTCCAGTAGAGACAGGTTTTCACCATGTTGACCAGGCTGGTCTCGAACTCCTGACCTCAAGTGATCTGCCTGCCTCGCCCTCCCAAAGTGCTGGGATTACAGGCGTGAGCACCTGGCCTGCCTGTAACTTCTGTCCCTCTAAAATGTGTAACATCAAGCTGTAACCCAACTGTCTGGGGCACATGTTTTCAGGATCTCTTGGGACTGTGCCTCACGCCTTGGTCACTCAAATGGGTTCAGAATAAATCCCTTCAAATACTGTATAGAGTTGACTTCTCCACAAAAGGGAAGGAAGCAGGGCATTCTGACATTCTGATACAGGACGGGTAGTGAGGAGCCTCTCACAAACCATGGATATGTGTATATGTGTGCATGTACTTGCACATACCAGTACATGCCTCCCCAAAGAGTACCCTACTCCCAATTCCAAGGATGTCCACCTCTGCCTTGGCCCAAAGTTCTCACCTCTACCAGGCTCTCCCACACTTGTGGTCTGAGACATCAGCTGGCGGGTTTGGCTTTGAGAATAAACCTGTGTCACTTGGTGGGTTTTTTTCTGTCTGCTTGCCAGGAAGCCAGCAGGAAGCCTGCTGAATTCCTCTCCACCTCCGCCCTTGTCCACAGAGAGGGGCAGCCCATGCAGTTCACAGCTAAAATTAGCCTGGCAATGCTGGGGTCACGGGGCGACAGGGGCTGAGGGTAGAAGGAAGCTTCTGGGTGGCCCGGACAGAGGGCTGCAGGTGGCTCGCCAGGACCAGTGGTTTACTCAGACCCTTACTCTGAGGCTGGCCAGAAGCCAAGACCCTGGGGGAAATCCAAGACGGCTTCCTTCCTTCACTGAGGTCCCTCACTCCTGGGTCCCCCAGAGCCTGCAGCACTCCCCACCATCGCTTAATCCAATAAACACCACAAAGCATTGTCTAACAGCCATAGCTCTCCCCTTTCTCAAGCCCTCACTAGGATGTACTGGGCACTGCACACACTGACCACTGTAACCTTCTAAGAGGTAGGTGCCATCCCCGTTTTGCAGATGGGTTAACCAAAGCCCAAGAGACGAAGTCATTTTCTAGCCACAGGACTAGAAAAGCCATAGCTGGGCTGAGATTCAAGCTCATTCTCTCTGTCTTTGCCAGCAAAGTTCAAGTTTTTCCACTGTGCTACATGTACGGAGCACATACTGAGTTCGAGGAACATGCTGGACGCTTCAGGGCCTGCGATGATGAGTATGGCCTGACCCCCGGTAGCAAAAGCATTACAATCCACGTGGGAAGGTAGACAGCCACTACGTATGGAGTCCCCAGACAGAATGAGATGTGGGGCACAAAAGGCACTTGAGCTACAGGCTGCAAAATGCAGAGGAGGGAGGGAGCTTCCTTCCTGTTCTCTGAGGGCCTCTCCTTGTCTGGTGCTCTCCCTGCCCTCACCCGTTGGGGAGATGTCGGTGTGCAACCCCTTGGCTCCACCTTTACCTCCTCCTCTCCTTCCAGACAGAATTCCTACAACCAACCAGGAAGAGTAGGAGCCTGTGTCCGGCCCCACAACTTGTTCATCACACCGCTTTTGCCCCACTGCCCACCTCCTCCCACCAAGGGTTGGCTGACCATAGCCTTAAGCAGCAGGGGTCAGGGCTGCAAGGATGCCGAGAAGAAGAGGAAGCGCGGCAAGCCCAGAGCCGCAAACGCACCCTTTCCACCTGCTTTCCAGGACCCATTTTCTTGGCCACCCGGTATTCCCTCTGGGACAGTGGTTCTCAACCTGCTTAGCATCAACAGTGCCACCTGGCAACTTGTTAGAAATGCAAATTTTCACAGGCAACCTCTGACCTGCTGATCAGAAATTCCACGGCTGGGGCCCAGCATCTGTGTCTCAACAAGCCCTCTAGGTCATTCTAATGCCCGCTCATGTCTGAGAACCATCCCTTCCCAAACCAGGCATCCTCTGGGTAGGAGGGTGGGGCTCCTGCAGTGTTGCAGCAGCCCACATCCTGGAAATTGCCAAGGGCTTGCCCAGCACGCAGCCTGACAGATGCAATTAGCTCTGCTAATTACAACAGCAAAAGAAGGCCTGGCCCTGGCGTCACGTTCAGAGCCAAAAGGAGCAGCTGATAGGTTTCCTTTACGAAATGGAATAAAGGACTGGCTGTTGGCAGGGGAAGGCGCTTTTAGCCCAGGCCTTGGGGGTGACTTGGTTCCCTTTCACTCTCTAGGTTCTGGGTCCTCCAAGAAAGAAGGAGCCAAGGGAGACCCGGACTGCCATGAGTTTGGGCTGAACTCCTACTGTATCCTGGCCTTGTGCTGCAGTTTCTCAGCCCCAGCTTATGAGGTACACAGTTGTTGGGGGAAAAGCAAGCCAAAAATTTAAGCAAGTCAGAATACAGAGTTGAATTTGGGTCTCTTTATTTTACAGAGGTAGAAACTGAGGCCTCAAGAGGAGCCATGCTAGGCCTGGAGGGTGGGTGGAGTGGAAGAGGCAGGCTGAGCATCATCCCGTGGACCCTCCCAGGGAGCACCTGGCAGTGATTCCAGCACAGAACAGGGGAAGGGTGGTGAAAGCTGAAGATGTTTTCATGACTAGCCATTTATGAAGCAGGTACCCGATACCAGGCAGGATGCTAAGTACTCTGCATGTGTTTTGTCACTTAACTGTCACAACCTCATTTAGGTAGTCACATTAAAACTCTTACAGATGAAGAGACTGATGTTCTGGGAAGGTCACTGGGTGGCCTCTAGGATTTCTGAGTCTGCAGTGCATGACTGAATGTGAGCAGCACCTAGGCTGAGTCTGCCCCTCCCTCTGGTCTCCTTCCACCCCCTCAAGGGACTGATGGAAAACTGAATGAGTCCCTTCTCTTCCCTCCTTGTTGCCTAACTCAGGACAGAGGAGACAGCACAAATGGCTCAGTAACACTGGCTCTGAATGTGTCACTGCTCAGCCTGATTGGCTCCCATCCTTCCAGGACAGTGGGAGAGGAGAAAGGCCTTATCCCAGCAAGTGCAATGCCTCAGAGCTGCTCCTACCAGGGCATCTCTGGCTGGGTCCCTCTTCACTTGCATTCCAAATGGGGACAGGAGAGGGAATATAGGGGGGCAGTTGAGCAGACTGGGGCTGGAGGCTGGGCCCTGGAAGGGAAGGGAGGGACAGGCAAATAAAGGAAGTGAGGAAAGAGGAAGGAAGAGGACCAATAAAAAATCATTGAGAAAGTAGGTGGAAAGGGTGCGTTTGCAGCTCTGGGCTTGCCGCGCTTCCTCTTCTTCTCCTCGGCATCCTTGCAGCCCTGACCCCGTGCAGTCACCTGAGCCCTCTCCCACTGAGCAGGACCATCATGTTGGCCAGCTCACCTTCCCCAGACCTGCCACCCTGTGGCCACTGGGCTCCTTCCCTTCCTCTCTCCAGACACCTGTCTCGAGGACCTGGGTTGTAAAATCAAGTGTCTGGGAGGGCCAGCCCACAGGGAAAATGAGCGGGGCTGTGGTGGACAGTGAGAGGAGGGGACACTGGTCAACTGGATGGCACATGCTTCGTCTGAAGGGGTGAGTCCCCATGCCACACATTCTGTGCACCCGGAATGGCAAGATCTTTTTTTCCCTAAGAAAAGCCACTAATCTGGACTTTATCAAAATCCTCTCATTTTTAAATGTTGGCTGCTATTTCAAAAATTCTTTAAAAACCATGTGAGCAACACTGGGTGCAGTGGCTCACACCTGTAATTCCCAGCACTTTGGAAGGCTGAGACAGATGGATCGCCTGAGCTCAGGAGTTCGAGACTAGCCTTGGCAACATGGTGAAGCCCCGTCTCTACCAAAAACATAAAAAAATTAGCTGGGCGTGGTGACCCATGCCTGTGGTCCCAGCTACTCAGGAGGCTTAGGTGGGAGGATCGCTTGAGCTTAGGAGGCGGAGGTCACAGTGAGCTGAAATAGTGCCACTGCACTCCAACTTGGGTGACACAGTGAGACCCTGTCTTGAAAAGAAAAGAAAATGAAATAAAATATGTTAGTGACCACCCAGAGCCTGTGGGCTGTGGTCTGCAACCCCCCATGAAGCGTTCCTCAAGGTAACCCCTAAGCCGGGACTCTCCTTACTCCTACCCCATCAGCAACTGCTCAGCAAACCCACTATTTCCTCTGAGTCCATGACTCCCTGAAATACCGGCTCCACCTTTCTCCCCAAACCTAGGCCTCACTCTACTCCTGTGCCTCCTCGTTGGCCGCAGCAATCACACTTGGGATAATCCTAACCAGCACTTATGAGGGCTGACGCTGTGCCAGGCCTTGCAGGAGCTTAGTGTAAATGCCAGGGCAGATTTTCTTCCTTCCCCATGGCCTCTGCAAGGACTAGAAGAAAAGAGAAAGAGGCTTTGTTGGGTTGGCATCCTGATGACTTTTTTTAAGTTCCTCCCTCTTCCAAGAGCAAGCCTTGAATACACTTAATGCTTTGGGTGGGTGGGACCGGGCACCCCCTGAGTCCAGCCAGTGTGTGCACATGCGGACAGCAGAGGCTCACCTAAGCCAAAAGGCCTAATGGTGCCGCACTAAGGAGCACTTGGTATTACAGTAAGGTCTGTGGGCCCCAGGAGCCCTGACTGTCCCTCCCTAACCCAGGGGAGAGCCCAGACTGACTGAGTGGGATGCTGGGCTCAGAAGCACCCGGGGGTCCGTCTGGACCTTGGTGAGGTGGGGCAGCAGGACAGACAGCAGAGAGGGGAGAGCTCCAGCCCAGTGCCCACCTGAGGTGGCCCGACCGCCGAGCCGGCGGGGAAGGACACACGGGGCAGGAGCTGCCCTGTTTGCTCCAGCGAGCCTCTGTTGTCTGCACGTGAGCACGCTGGCTGCACTCACAGGACGTGCTGCTCACACCCGTCCAAAGCATTACATGCTCTGAAGGCCCACTCTCAGAAGAGGGAGCGGTTTCAAAAAGTCACCAGGATGCCAACTCTATCCTCAGGACTGGGTCATGGGGGTGGTCTGCCAGCCAGCAGAGGCACAGGAAGGACAGGGGGCTGGACTCTGCCGACTCTGGGTGGGCGAGCCACATCCTTCCTGTTCCCGCTTCTCCGCCGGCTGAGCAGATGGAGAAGGCAGGGAAGCCATGCTCTCCCAGGAAGGACAGAGTGTCCCTCCGTCCAGCCACTCTGCCTGCCTCCCCCAGCAGGACATCGCAGAAATCTCAGCATCTTGGGACAGACAGACAGACAAAGGCCTGATCTCTATGGCCGGGTTGTGGAGAGGACAGTGAGAAGAGATTACAAGGAGTAAAACAGTGGCAGAGACAAGGAGGGGGCTCCCCTGCAACCCCTGAGCTCTGGCCCACACCTCCTTTTCTCCCACCCATCCCCTCCAAGGCATCTCAGATACATTCAACTGTGTGGGTTGAATGGCAGCCCTCAAAATATACATCCTCACGCTAGTCCCCAGCCCCTATGAATGTGACCTAATTTGGGAAAAGGGTCTTTGCAGATGTGATTAAATTAAGGATCTTGAGATGAGATCATCCTGGATTACCTGGGCGGGCCTTAAATCCAATGACAAGTATCCTTATGAAGTGACAGGAAAGAGAGAGACAGAGGAGAGGTGAGGGGAGATGGAGGCCGGGATGGGAGTGATGCTGCCACAGCTGAGGGTCACCTGAGCCAACAAGAGCTGGAAGAGGCAAAGAGGGACTCTCCTCTAGGGTATCCGGAGGGAGTGTGGCCCTGATACCTTGATCCTGGCCTCCAGAACTCTGAAAATAAATGCCTGCTGTCTTAAGCCCTCCCGGTGTGTGGCAACTTGTTGTGCCCACCTCAGGAGACTACTGCAGTCTCAAATCGCGAGGCACCCTCCTCTCTCCCAGCCAGCTCCCCTTGCTGACCTTCCTCTTTGTTGGAGTATCTCCAGTCTCCCCAGCCACCTCTCACCTGGCCTTTGCTCTGCACCAAAGCCCGGGGATTCCACGTGAAATGGTATCTCTCTCACATACCGGCCAGCGTAGGCCTTTGGGGTCAGCTCGTCTGAGCTCTCCCTAACACCCCAAAACCCCCAGTTAGCTCCCCAACCCTGCACGTCTCCCCTCCCCATTTCAATGGAGTCTTGTTTCCATGGGACACAAGTCAGCGCTTTAAGAATGTTCAAGGCCTGGCCCAACCAACCTCAGAAGTCCTCTCGGTGCCCGCTCTGCCTGGCCCGGCCACTTCAGATCATCTCCTGTCCCCCAGATACCTCCTGCACCTCCCCACCATTTCCGGAAACATCCATGCTTCACCTCTGTGCTGGCCGAAACCCTACCCAACTGACCTCACAGCAAGCCCATCTCAGAAACCACTTCCAAGGAGCCTTCCTGGATCCCAAGACAAATCCCTTTCTTCTAAGGGATAGAAGAACAGGGGAGGGGGACATAGGAATTAGGCCTCACTAAGCGCAGCCAGGCCCCTCATGTAGGTCAGGTGGTTCCGTAGATGCACTGGCACACAGCAGGCACCCAACTGTGGCTGGTCCCGTGTGTCTCTATCTTTGAGTTATTGCATTTAACCCACGCAGCAACCCCGGGGGAGGGGGCCAGGAGCCTCACATCCCTGGCAGGAGCCCAAGGCGCTGAGAGGTGGGGCAGTGTGCCCAAGGTCGCACAACAGCCTGGCTCCAGGCCCCGTGTCACCCTGGTGTGCCCAACGGCTGCCTCTGTCCTTGTCTTGCCCCATCACCTTCCTCACTGTGAGCTCCTCCAGGGCGAGGGCAGGGTCCTGTTTGTCTTTGCATTCCCCTGAGCAACTGGCATAGACCTGTGCTCCGTGCTAAGGACACACACTATCCTGGGGGCCCACAGCTGACACCATGCACTGGAGGCACTGCTTTCACACGAAAGCTCCCCACAAATGCCCGCCACTCGCAGGAAGGAGGCGTCTCCCACAGCCAGCCTGCGGGGGAAGGTCTCCCTTGGCCACCAGGACTCCCACCTCCGGTTTCTATGCCTGAATCACAGTCCCAGCAATGTGCCCTCACCACTTCCCGTTGTCCTACATTGGCTTGGTCTGGGCTCATATTCCTCCGAATTTCCCCTAGCCCTGTGGTTGCATCTCACCCACAGGGTGCTGGTTTGGAGACAGCATGAATACCCATCTCAGGGCAGGACATGCCAGAGTTCCCACGAGTCGTCCCCTTTCTCTCTCTCCACCCCATGATCTCACACCCCCTGCCTCGAAGCAGAGCCACAAACGTTCAGGCAAAACCACACTTCCTCGGTGGGGCAGGGAGGGGAGGCTGCACGCGACGCAGGCTCCGCACAACAGCAGACACACTGACTCAATGGAAAGGGGAAGGGACTGGAACAGAACCCGGGAGTAAACACAAAGGAAAACAAGGAGGGAACAAAGCCCTCCCTTTGGCCACTCCCCGCCCCCTCCTACTTTCCCCCTTTCACCGAGAAACTGGGATGGATGGAATTAAATAAAGGGCCAGCACCCAGCAGCCACCTTCCTTTTGACCCCTGGATGGGAACAAAGACAGCCCAGCTTAGACAGACACCCTGCCTCTAGGAGATGGGGGAGGATGAACCCCCCAAGGCCTTGTCCATGGCCTCAGAAAGGCTTGTTCCCCACCACAGCCTCCCCACTCCACTGGTCTCTTACCCACGTCCTGGCTTCCTGAGATTCTGGGCCCCACACAGCGAAAGAAATCCCAGACTGTTCTTCTAAGCTGAGTCCCCTGCAGCTTAGGCGGTACCTGACACAAAGCCTGGGCCCCAGCTGGGCTGGGGAGGGTGGGGAGGGGAGAGGAAGGGAAGCGCTGTGGGCCTCCTGCACTCATACACACACACACACACACACACACACACACACACACACACACACATGCACGCACACTCTCCCTGAAAAGATCTAAAAACCCCTTTCATCTCAATAAAGGGGAACAGTAACAGACACAAAGACAAAGGGGAGGCCAACCCAGCTGTAAAAAAATTAAGAGCGTCTTTGCTTATGCTCTGCTGCAGGGATCTGGGCTGAACAATAGAGCCGGGCCTCTGCCAACCCTCCTACACCAGTTAGTCAGAGCAAACCAGTCCTCCTCCTCTCTGGAAAGCAGAGGGCCCACATGGTAAGGCTAGGAACAGTTAGCAAAATTGCTCCCAGAACTACCTATGACGACTCAGAGTCACACTCCCTACGAACTGCACAAAACAACCCTACTATGACATCATTTTCTAGCCACAGGAATGGAGCAATAAGGTGTGATGCGGGTGCTCCACCGAGGCTGTGCTGGCACCCAGTAGGTGTCCAGATAATGCCTGCTGAATGCATGGACCCGCACTTGTATGTGTATCAGTCAGACTGAGGTGGTCAGCAAGCAGCCACTGATAGTATCAAGTTCACATGGGCTCATTTCCACTCCTAAGGTCATCGAGAAAGAAACAGCCCAAAGCTCATCAGCTAAGAAGAGCTTAACAGTTTGCAGAGGCTTAGAAAACCATTGCTAAGGAGTCAAACTCTGGAATCCGACGGCCTGGGTTTGAATCTTGGCTCTACCACTTGCTATGGCAATAGTGTCCAATTTACGGCCTTGTGGACCATCTCACAGTCACTCAGCAGGGCTTGGTAATGATACTGCTGTTGGCACTGGTACTGGTGCTATGGTCGGGTCTCCCTTTGGATTTGTTAAATCGTCACAGTTGCATGTTAAGGAGTCCTCTGGGAAGAAGTGGGTGAACGACATCCCTGCAGCTCCTCCAGAAGCCTGGGGAGTATGACTAAGTTGTCTCCTCCACCTCCTTGTCTTCTAAAGGCCCCAGGAGCTGACACAGAGGAAGAGGAGGAAGTTTGGAGACCTAGGAAGGTCAGCAGCACCCTCCCTCGCTCCCTCCAATCTGGCATCATTGACACTGGCAGCTCTTCCATTAGGTTCTGAGTACCCAGCGATGGAAGAGGGTAGATGCTATAATGATGAATGCTTGCTGAATACATGAATGGAGTTAGAATTGGGATAAGAACCTCACTCACTGCCTTTACTCCCAGGAGCAGGAATCTGAAATTCCTGGAGTGAAGTGGGAAGCTCTGGATAAAGTAACTTATATGTTCTTTCTTCCTGGGAGGCACGCTGCAGTCAGAAAAGCAACGTGCTAACAGTGTAAGTGCCTTGGAAAATGTAAGCAAAATCCCTTCCAGATGTAGCCCTGGAGACAGAAATGGCTGCAGCCCCGTTTGGTCTGGACTGGCCTTCATCTAATTGCAGGCGGACTCACTGCCAACGTTTAGAAAATGGCCCAGGAATGAACCCTGACACGTTTGTCTGACCCTCAGCTGCCGTGCCGTGGACATCTCCCTTCTTGCTCAAGCTTCTTGTAGAAATGGATGATAAACAGAGGATTACAGGGTAAGAGAAGGAGCAGAGAAGTAATTCTTCTTTCAGGAGAAAACTGGACAAGCCTCAGGGCCCTGACACACCACGGGAGGGTTTAATAAATTACAACTACTGCATCCCATTTATTGAGGCTTAAGCATTGTGCAACAATGCTTTACACGTATCATTCTCACATTAAACCTCTGAAGCAGGCACTTATCTCCATTTTACAGAAAAGGAGACTGAGGCATAGAGGTGAGGCCACCCACCAACATCATAGAGCCAGGATTTGAATCCAAACCTATCTGACTTTCAAGCCTATAATCTTCCCATGAAGCCACAAGCTGTGCTGCTCAGTGACTTGGTATCTGTGAAACATTAGGCGTGTACCTATGGACTTTCCTCGCCTGGACTGTTTAGGGGAGGGTAGGTGACAATCTAGACGAAATGTGGCTATGAAGCAGGGAGTTAAACCTAATGAACTTATGAGACTCCTTTCTACCAAGATTCTGTGAGGGTGGCCTGGGCTATTTGAGATAAAAGGAATGGAAAGCCTTCTCTGCAAAAAAGGGAGTGAGGGCTCTCTTGACACTGGCAGGTAGGTATGTGTTGGGGTGAAACATCAGGAAGTGGCATGAGTACATCAGGGACATTTTGGGGCAGCACACAGGGGTAGGACCCAGGCAGCCCCTGCTCTCCTACCCTCCAGCCCAGGCATGCGGCACCCCTGCCTTCTTGGGAACTTTGGAACAAAGTCTCAGCAAACAAAGGACGCGTTCATAAACTTCAGGTGGGTCCCCTGACGGCTGCTAAGAGGCTATTGAAGCCGGTTCCCATGAGAACAGTATGTTATGAGTACGTGCTTTTGCACCAGCGGGCAGGGCCAAAATAATGACAGCACCTTCCCTGCTGCTTTGATACAGGAGGAGGGGGCGAAGGTTGGGGGGACTCCTGCATCAGCTTCAGGGAAATGAAAGGAGAGAAAGCAGTAGCAGCCCAGGGTAGTATCCAAGCTGAGCCCCTCTTCCCAGGCAGTGAGCGTCCCACTGTGTTATGCACCTGGAAGTGAGTCATTTGATAATTGTGGGGCTTTGTATTTTTCCTAGGGACTTCCAGCAGAGGATTGCAAAATGCTAGGAATATTATCAGGAACTGGTTGTTACTGTGCCCATTAAACAGAAAAGAAAACTGAGTGCTGGAAGGGAAAGCCTTTCCTTCCTTTCATCCTCAGATAGCTCAGGCCACACTCACAGAATCTCTTGGCAGAAGGAGTCTCCAAAGTTCACTAGGTCTGCTAATATCAGAGTGAGTCACAGCAGGAAGGGACCAGAAGGCTCAGGCCTGGAGTTGGTGGTCTGCTTGCTGTCTTCTCAGTTTTGACACTTAAACTTTGTGGGATTCTTTATGCCATCTGTATGTTTTCTGGGCTATGGTGTCCAGATGCCTGAGGTGGGAGAAAGAGCCTAAGGCTCTGGGAGAGAGCAAATCTAAGTTCGAATCTCTTCTCTGTTGTTTTCCGTTTGGGGCAAGTCCCTCTGAGTATGTTTTTTCACCTGTAAAACTAGGATAATACCCACCTTGAAGGGCTGTTGTGAGGAGGAGAAATAAATACGTATAAACCCCTAAAATGGGGCTTTGATCAGTAAATGAAGCCACTATTTTTTTTTTACAAGGCCATTCTACTTATATGAACAATATCATATCCATAATGGTGGATTCAGGACCAGATTTGTAAATAGAATCACAATCTGCAGGTTAATGATACTCTAATTTTCATTTATAAACCTGAAAAAGCTAGGTGCATACAAGAATTAGGGCAATGACTTTAGCCACTGATACCCCGGACATCAGAAAAGCACCTGAAGTTATGCCTAGTTGCACAAAACAAAAACTTTAATCAGGCGCCTTCAAATGGAAGGACAAGGCGATTCCTGAAACCTCTAGAGAGAGACCTACTGTATCATCTAGTTTTTCATCTTTCTTCAGGGCAGGGAGTCCTCCCTTTCCTGCCTCCTTCGTCTCCTGTGCTGAGGTTTGGCAGCCCTTGCTTAGGAGGAGCAGCAGGCATCACCTGATAAGATGTGACAGAAACCACAGGTCACCAAGTTAAGAGCATCAGAACTGCTGAGTGACCTCAGCCTTGTAAACAGTGCCATCCCAGGGACAAGGTGGACATCCATGGCTGCCCCCTCTGACTCCACTCCCAAATTAGCAAGTATATCTCAAGCACATCCAACTGAAAGCATTCCATGAATTTAGTTTAACTCATCTAGAATTCCACAGGGAATGCTAAGCTGAGTGAGGTGAACTGTGAGACAGGATTCCTATCTCCAGTTGGTCCTGCCTCTTGGGGCAGTGGATTCCATACACTCTTCCTCTCCATGTGCATTTCATCATAAGGCTCCACAAGGCCACTGAATCCCCGGCACGGGCCGTGCATAACATAGATGCACAATGGCTGCTTGATCAATGAGGCCCCTGTAATAAGGATGTGAGTATCCTATTTCTCACTCTCTTTTGTGGGGAGGTTGAAGAATAGAAAGTCACTTTTCTGATGGCCCCAACACTGCTCCAGCCTGCCCTTCCCCTAACCCTCCTTACAGATCCAGGCTGCAGGAAGCCCCCTAAGGAGTCCCGCTCAGAGAACTGAAGGAGACGGCAGCTGTCAGCACTGGGCTCTCTGACCCAAGGCCTAAAGACACGCCACCAACAGACGCAGCCCAGATCTGAAACTGCAGCACCTCCCTCTTCTCTTCACCCTCCCGCTAACTGGGCCCATCCTCTCCCCAGTCTCTGAGAAACATACCTGTGAACGTTACACCTTCTATGTCTCTTCCCTTCAACATGCGTCTTACACTTGAGGCCGATTTTTCACCTCCCGTCCATCTTAGGGTGGAGGCGTTGCCCTGAGCAACAGTGATGTCACCTGCAGGGTGCTTCCATTTCACCGATGTCACGGGGTGAGCCTAACGGATGGGGGGGGATGCACTCTCTGTGGGAAAATGTCACAGGTCCTAAACTGTTGAGGAGGGGTCTGCAGGCCTCTTGGGCACTCCCAAATAACCCCTTTCCTCTCCCAGAAGAGCTCCTCACCCTTCCTTCCTCTCTGGACGCCTGTTGGAGCTCAGGCCTCAAATCTGACTTTCCCTCTGCCAGAGTCAGCCAAAAGATCAGCACGAGCAGCTCCAAACAAACTGCTGGAAAGAGCACTGAGGATAGATGTCCTCCCCGTCGAGGATAGATGTCCTCCCCGTTGAGGATAGATGTCCTCCCTGTCTAGGACAGTCTAGGCCCCTACAGCCTTGTCCTTTGTCCAGACCTCAGAAGAGGGAGCATGACCTGATGGGGAAGTTGGGGCCCAAGTTGGCAGAGAATGCAGACCTCCAATTGACCTCTGCTGTCCCAAAGAGCAATTGACCTCTGCTGTCCCAAAGAGCGCACACTGGCCAGATTTCCAGTCTGCGCCAAGCACGGTGTTCAATGCCTTCTGCGCATTGTCTGGCTCAACCCTCCCCACAGCCCTGAAGGTCATCCCCATTTTACTGATGATGTTACCGAGACTTGAAGAATCAAGGCACCTGCCCAACTACTGAGAACGCCCAACAACTGAGTGGTGGAGCCAGGATTCAACTCATGTCTGCCCCACTTCAAAGCCCGTGCAGTCACACCTCCTTGGCTCTGGGCACCTGGAGATGCGGCTCACTAAAGATGAGCCATGAAGGGCCTGGACAGAGACCAGAAAGAGCCCTTTAAATCCAAAGAGGCCAGCTGAGCAGGGCAGGTTGCCTGAGGCAGCCAAAGCAGGCACTGCTTTAGGAATGCTTCACCCTTGGCCTACACAGGGGATGTAATAACTGGCCAGCCTTGGGCCAGCCTCCATGCTGATTAGGGACCATATATCCTTGCTCTATGCTTGGCTTTCTATTGATCCATCCAGGTTACCTGATGCTCTTGATTTGCATATAGCATTTACTCTCATTGCCTGGCTCTACAACCCTGAGATTGTACAGTAGTTACTGAATTTACACACATGCAAATCTATGTCTCTGGGAGCTAATGCTTGCAAAGCACTAAACAAATAGGTAAATAAAATAAAAAATTACTACATTATGAAAGAGGAAAGGGAGAAATGCTACCAGGATTTCTCAGGGAAATAATGTCCTTGAGGCACTGGCCAAGGAGATGCCCACAGCCAGGCTGATCTGAGTATCCAGTCTACCTGGCAGGTATTTCTGCTGATGAGAGGGCCGCAGAGGTAGACAAAGCCCTGCACTCTTGGACATCACTGTCCCTCACCCCCACCCCATGGTCCTCCTGCCTGGTTCTGACTCCAGCTTTGATAAGCGCAGTCCACCTTCTGGTCTTTGGTTTCCCATATGGCTTGTCCAGGACACAGGGAAGAGACGACATTCAGTCTGTGTGATGTTTGCAAAGTCTCCTTGCAAATTAATAAACCAGCATTCTGACTCCTACACCCACTTCTGGGAGCTTTCTCAGGGTGAATCAGTAGCTCGAGTCCAAACCACTCTGAAAATTACAGAAATCGGGTTTCTGAGTAGGCACAGCTAAGAGCCATCCCCTGGGACAGGCGACGTGATCCAGGTAAACACCACCCTCTGAGCAATCTGCTGGGCACCAGCTGGCCCCTCCCAGGAGGCATCTTGACTTCCTCACTGATGAGAAGCCTATTTTGTTTAAAGTGCCTATTGACAGGGCATAGTGAAATGCTCGGTTCCAGCTAATTAAGCGCTCAGCTGTACGGTGTGGAAACTAAGCGATCATGTATATGGAGCTGTGATATGGAGTTTCAGGAAGGGTTTCTGGACGAACTTGGGAAGGGCATTTGTGGGTGAACAGGACTTCAACAAGGAAGCAAGAGACCACAGATGGGGATCAGGGGTTTGGAAGGTCGGGACAGTTGTCTCACCTCCTTCCACTCACTGTCTGCCTAGGTCAAGACCCTGCGTGCAGCCACCGCCGGTTGCCTCTGAGCCACACCTAGGGGCACTTACTCATCACCCTCATACCAGGCCCCAAACTGGATCTGCCACCTCATACCGCCCCAGAGATTAAGGAAAGTCACTTGATTCTTGGGCCAGGCTCCCCATCAGCCATCAAGGCCCAGCTTTGCCTCTTTCTTTCCTCCTCTTCCTCCTGCCAGATGAATTTCCCTTCCTTCCTCCACCTGGGCTGAGAACAGGTATTTCCTCCTTTGAAAAAGAAAGAAAAAGGCAACTGTTCTTCCCCCTTTCCCACGAGGGTTGCCAATTAAATTAGCTTTTTAAGCTTAAGCTGCTTCTTGGTCTATGAATGTCCAGTGATTGAGACTCACCTTCCAGGCTCCAGAACACTTAACATCCCTGTGCCTCACTTTCCTCATCTGTAAAATGGAGTTAACAATACCTAACTCATAGGGCTACTGTGAGGATTAAATGAGTTAATACAGGCTAAGTACTTTTGGGGGGAAAAAAAAAAAAGCCTGGCCAATGTTAAGCCCTAAATAGTGGTTGTTTATCAGGGCTGCTGTGAATGGTGGGCCAAGCAGTGTACTGCTCAAGGCACTTGGCTGAGGGGTGAGGATATATCCAGCTCACATGCCACTTGCCCAGCTACATGGCTTGGCTATGTCCACTCAAATAAGGCCAGTATTTCTAAGAGGCATCAAATCCCATCCTCTTGCCAAGACGGAGCACCTTAATCTAATTCATGCGAAGGACTGAATGGGCTAGCAGCAGCCCTGGAGGTTATCATGAACAGTTCTCAGCATCCTCGTGGCTCTGTACTCCTCCCCAGCAAGACTGGATGACAGAAGGGTCCAGGATGGCCGGTGTCATCCATAATAAAGTACTCCTCAGCTCCCAGAACACTTGGAGCACCCGCCCCTCCCAAGCAGGTTCTCCATTAAAGCCCCACAGGCTGCCGTGCCACCTCATCCCTGCTGGGGCGGACTCTCAACTCCAAATATGGAACCTGAGTCTTGGACTCTGAAAACACCTTCTCCTGCCCAGTTATTATTTTTTGGGGTGGGGGCAGCGGGGCATGGGGGGGTAGGTGAAAGCCAGGGTCTCAACTCTGTCACCCGGATGGAGTGCAGTGGCATGATCCTAGCTCCAACCAAATGATCTCAGCTCTAAGCCTCGAACTCCTGGGCTCAAGCAATCCTCCCACCTCAGTCTCCCAAAGTGCTGGGAAGACAGGCATGAGCCACCCAGCCCAGCCTCTTTCCTGTTGACGGCCACCTGTCTCTGCTGACAGCTGTGAAAGGAAAATACAACCTCAGGACCCCAACCTCAGGATGCCAAAGGGAAAAATTAAGCTTGGGAACTGAGCCATGCAAAAAACAAAACCGAAAACTGGGTTCCTTTTGTTGCCAAACAGATAGCTATAATTTCACATGCTTACTTTATCTTATGTAAAATGTAGAGTTACTGAGCATGAGAAGAATGCACCCAGGGAGAGCAGAGAGTCAGTGTAACTACTTCATGGTTACCCACAAGTGGAGAAAATCTGAAGGCAGAATGGCCTGGAGCAGCAGCAACACACACGAATTAGCAAACAACGAAAGCCACTTAGGCACGTGGGCTGGAGGGAGGACTCAAAAACACAGTCTATTCTGTTCTCATAAGGGGGAAAGACAGCAATCCACTTTTCTGATAATCTATTTTCAGGGCTAACCTGGGCCTAAAACTGCACCAACCACGGATGAACTTTAGCTGGCAGTCAGATAGACTCGGTTTGTAAAAGGCAAGAGCCCTGGGTCATATCCAACAAAAAAAACAAGAAAATAGAACGCGACCCCAATTTAGATCCAAAAGACCGGAGTGCGGATTGCGACCAGTATCTAGTACTCTACTATTTGTGAAATGAGACCAATATCTGGTACTCTACTAGTTGTGAAAGGGTGCTTTTCTCACACCAGGAGAAGGGCAAAAGGCAAAATGAGGTCCCTGCCTGGTTCCGTAAAATATTTTACCTTCCTGGTCGGCGGCAATTTTTTTTTTTTTAAAGAGAAAGCGTTTTGGATAGTGAATCCGGCCCCGGAACTCCTTGAGTCTTCACCTGGCAGCCAGAATGGCGAAGTCACAGGGATGGGGTTGAGGGTGGGGTTAGGGGTGAAGTGGCAGAGTTATTTGCAGCCTCAAGAGCAAGTCTGCATAGCGGGAGGTCTGGTCCACTAACAGTCCCGAAAGAGGAAGCGCCGGGGACTTTATCCGGCCTGAAGCAGCCCCCTAACTTCACTACCAGGAACCGAGAAAAAACAAACTTCACTCCCATTCCTCCCTTACAGGAAGGGAGGGAAGGGGAAGGGGAAAAGGGAGCAGCAAATGAGCAGGGCGACCCCGCTTTTCTTTCTGCGGTAGCGCTCTGCTCAGGATGTGAGAAGTAACGGGTCACCTGGGCACTACGAACAAAAACGTGGTCCCGCTCTGGGCTCCGAGGCTCCGCGCGCCTCGAGGAGGAACTGCCCGCAGCCTAGCTGGAGCGAGCGCCCGCGACGCATTCCCCCGCACGGCGGGAACAAGACGCGTGACCGCGGGGAGACAATGCGCCCGCCTGGGCACGCGCGCTTTAAGGGGGTCTCCAAAGTCAGCCCCCACCCGGGGGCCGAGCAGGCGCCCGCGATCCCCACACCCTCCTGCGCCCCCTCTCTCGGCAGCCATCTCCCGCACAGCTCCTCCGAGTTCGCGGTCTCCATCGCGCCCTTCTTCCTTTAGTACACTAGGCTGCCCCGGGACTTACGATTGGCCTGGGTCCCGGTCCCGGTCCCCGCCGCGGGAGGACGGCTCCAGCACAGGCTTTGCGCGCGGGTCGGGGGCCGGGGTGCCGCAGCTTGTAGGTGGCTGCGGCGGAGCTTGAGGCCCTGTACTTAGAGGGTCCCGCCTTCTGGCCTACAGCGGCCGGCTCTCAGAGTTACTCATTTCCTGGATGTCACAAAAACTTTTTCCTCCTCAGAAGAACAAAACACCCGCCTCTACTCGCGGCCGCGGAAGCTCCTTAAGGAGGACCGTGTGGGTTTTGGTGGTTGGGCCCAGGGTCCGCCGGGAAGATCTGCCCAGTGGACCCCAGAAACTTCCCCCGCATGGCAGAACTGGAGAGTGACTGGGAGAGACGGAATCAGGCCACTCTAGCAAACTGGAGCGAGTGGACAGGGGCCCGGAGAGGACGCCCTTAAAAGTCGTTCTAAGCAGCGGAGCGGAAGGAGTTAAGTCCTTACAAGTCTGGGAGAGTTTTCTGCGGCGCGTTTTACAAGTGGCGGAATTCATGGGGCCACCTATTTAGTCTCTTGGAGGAAAATATAACTCTAGACATAACGCCAGCCTTTTTCTCTTTTGCAGCTTGAAAGGATTAAAATAACTCGCTTTTTTTTTTTTTTTTTTTTTTTTTAGAAGGAGTTTCGCGCTTGTTGCCCAGGCTGGAGAGCAATGGTGGCGCTATCTCCGCTCACTGCAACCTCCGTCTCCCGGGTTCAAGCGATTCTTCTGCCTCAGCCTCTCGAGTAGCTGGGATTACGGGCATGCGCCACCACGCCCGGCTAATTTTGTATTTTTAGTAGAGAAGGGGTTTCTCCATGTTGGTCAGGCTGGTCTCGAACTCCCTACCTCAGGTGATCCGCCCGCCTCGGCCTCCCGAAGCGCCTGGGATTACAGGCGTGAGCCACTGCGCCGACTTTTATGATACTCAGATGCATGGTTGCTTTTCTCCGGGATTAACCGGGCACAAAGGAGAACGGACAGGCGCAGAAGTTTCTGGTTACTGTTGTGACGGTAGATCAAGTGTTACCACCCCTATGTTAGAAACAGACAACTGAGGCCTGGAGGAGCAGCAGCAGCAGCGTTCTGGTGGAGCTTAGTAGTTTATGAAATCCATAACTTCTACTGTCTTCCTTTTGACCTAGCCAAATCCCTTCATCAGTGGAAAAGGCAGAGAAGGGTTTGAATGAATTCTACATTAAGCGGCTTTGGGGGGCACCAAATGCCAGTGAAGGCACATTGGGGAAATTGGAACACGCTGTCCAAAATGATCACCATTGCTGCTGCTATTTGGTCTCAGATCACCTTCTTTTGGTCTTTTCCTTTAACACTCGCCTAGAATACTTTTTGGCTCAGTCCAAAAGATAAACAGGCAATGAGAAAATGTTCTAAAAATAGACTCCCTGGCCGTTGGCCCAGGGTACTTGTATTTTCAAGTTTCTACTGCTGCTTAAATTCTTTCCTTACATAAGAGGTTATGGCAGAGTTTTGGGGGTCAGTATGGGTGTTGGAGGTGGTGGGGGCGATCTGGGGAAACAGTCTTGAAAGAGCTATGTATTTCCAAATTGTCTACAAGTTGGTCGGGTGGGTTACTCACACCCTTCACAAAGCAAGTGGGGGAAATTTCTCTGAAGTGAGAGCGCTGGGCTGAGCTTTGTAATCCTTGGGCTAAGAGTTCAGCGTTGTGCTGGAATGCCAAGGTTAGTGCTTCAATGCCCTCTGAGATTGTCATCCCGTCTGCAAAGTAGTTTCAGCAAATTCTAACCAGCCATGTATATTTATGTAAGGAATATTTATTATATTCGTTTTGCTTTTAACCTGATGATTTCACCTTCTGTGATCTGATTGATTCCTGTCTGTTCTAAGGTCCACCGTTCTAAACTGGCATGTAAGTCGTTCATGAACTGGCCTCTACTCATCTCACCAGTCTCGTATCTCACTCTGTGTCCCACACCAAACTCCTTGCAGTTCTTGGAACGTGTGCTTCTCAGAACTTGATATGCTCTTTGATATGCTGTTTGCATGATATGCTTTTTCTCTCCCCTTGGATATTCATATGTACTTTACTTTCTGCCTGCCACAGTCACCCCACCTCCTCCTCCAACCTGTCTCCCCAGTGCACATGCATGTTATTTTGCCGGACTAACTGTATGCTCAGTCTTCCTGTCTCAGAACAGGCAGTTCTCCTTCAGGAAGTCTTCCTTGAAACCCCGTGTCTGGGTTGGACACCCCTCCTGTGTCATTTCTACAGAGCCCTGTGCTAACTCTAGAAATGTTTTTTAAAAGATAGGAAAGTACAGATGTTCAACTTGTGGGAACTTGAGCGGTCAAGAAGTCAGGGAACTCCTGCTTTGAACAGTGAAAGGCTGAATAAAATATATCAACAATGGAAGGGAAGAAAGGTGGTCTCCAGGTGTGAGATAAGTCAAGGGGACTCAAAAGTATGACATGAATATAAGCCCAAATGGCTAAGGACCAGGGGTGAGTACCCACTCAGTGACTGGGGTTAGTATCTATTCAGGCCTTGAGTTCTACAAAGACAGGGATCTGTACTTGAGATCCCTGCCTAAGGCTGGAACCCTGGAAAGGCTGCCCTTTAGTAACAGGAGGATAGAAAACAGCCCTCTTCCCATTGACTCAGGGTCACGGCAAGGAAGCTTGTGGTTTATCGGGGCCCTGGATGAATTTTAAAATGTTTTCTATAGAAATGAAAACCCCTAGCCTGCCTCTACTATGCATAGGTGTGAGCTCCCAATTTATAACACCCATGTGCTGAGGGAATCCTAATGTCAAGAAAAAACACAAAAAACCTGTTTCAAAGTGGTGAATCCCCTTGGCCCTGTCAGAAGCAAATGTAAAATTTCGTTGTTTATCCTGGTCCCTAGCGGAATAAACAACTCCCATTGAAGTTACAATAAGAAATTAAAATGTTTTATGATAAGAAATTAAAATATTCTTTATATTTTTAAAATTATATTAATTTCTTAAAATTAAGAATTATTAATAATCATTAAGCTTATAATGAAAAATTGAAAACCAGACTAGGAAATGAACCACATGAGGGTGTGAACTGGTAAATGTAATAAACAGGAAAATTAGCCCCTTAAGTATCTGAGTTTGAAAAAGAGTATAAAATAGTTATGGTCAAAATATAGAGATAAAATGATAGGACATGGGACTATGAAAAAAGAACAGGTAAATTTGAAAAATTACGGATATAATATGTAGAAATAAAAAGTTTAGTCATTTACATTTAAAAAACCTCAATGATCGAAATTCTTTTTTATTAAGGCCATTATATCAGTCAAAAATCTAATAAAAATAGCTCATTGAAAAAGGGAAAGAAAAGTAATGTATTAATCTCCTTTATAAATATATAAATTATTTCAGAAATTTAAAATAATATATTAACAAATAGAATTCCAGCAGCACACCAAAGAATATTACATCATTAATAGATCAAAAGAGAAAAACGGAAAGATCATCACCATATATTCTGAAAAGCCATCAGATAAAATTCGTCATTGAAATATAAACAAACCCTCTGTAACATGATAAAAACAAAGGGTAAAGTTCAGCCCCCAAACCAGTGTTATGCTAAAGACAGTGCAAGATATGAATGTCCTCCTTCACCCCTAGTCTTTTTAAAAATTACCAATTAGGAGTATGTTTGGCTGAAAGTAATGGAATACCAGACTGTAATTTTTATAGTGCCTAAGACTATAAAAGGCTTAAACAAATAAGGATTTGTTTTTCTCACGTAAGAAGCTTGTATATAGATGGCTATTTTGGGTCAGTGCCTTGATAGTTTCAGGGCGGATCAAAGGATATGTGCATTTACTATTTTTATATATATTACAAAATTGCCCTCCAAAGAGATCTCACCGATTTGAACTATTTCGCATAGTATGACAATTGCCTTTTTCTCTACATTGTTGTCAACATTGGGTATTTTCTATTATAACTTTAATTTAGTTTGCTTCTTTTATAGATGAAAAAACCCCTAATCTCAATATTTTGGTTTGCATTTCTTTAATTATGAGTGAGGCTGAACAGAACATCATTATTGGCCACTTTTATGTTTTTATGTATGAAGACTCTTACAACATCCCCCAGTTTTCTATTGGCTTATTTATGTGTACACGTGTGTATGTGAAAGTAGATGGAATTTTCTTTATGATCATTTAAGTGCTAGACGAGGCTTCAAATTCCACAGTGAAAGGTGACTTGTCAGCTGGGTGCGGTGGCTCCTGCCTGTAATCCCAGCACTTTGGGAGGCCAAGGTGGGCTGATCACATGAGGTCAGTAGTTTTAGACCAACCTGGCCAACATGGCGAAGCCCCGTCTATACAAAAAAATACAAAAATTAGCCAGGTGTGGTGGTGCATGCCTGTAATTCCAGCTACTCAGGAGGCTGAGGCACGAGAATCGCTTGAACCTGGGAGGTGGAGGTTGCAGTGACCTGAGATCGTGCCACTGCACTCCAGCCTGGGTGATGGAGTGAGACCCTGTCTCAAAAAAAAAAAAAGGGGTGACTTGTGACAAAGTCTGAACCAACTGCAGGGCAGCTTCACACCATATCTCAGGAGCACTGGAAATTTTTAAAAGATTAAATACACAGGGACAAATTTCCTGTTCACCCCTATCTGTGGTTATTCCAGTATGTGGAATAAAATGCATGACAATGAGAGAGACAGGAAGCCTATGCTAGTCATTAAGCATCTGATGAAGGGGAAAAAAGGGCACTTCCCTTGATTTGGTCAATTTCCCACTACCCTGAATTAAACTTCGCATGGAATTTCACAAGATAATAGCAAGTTAGTTTACAGGATGTTTCACAGAACAGGCTGCTTTGCTGAGACCTCAGAGGTGTCAGTTGAAAAAGACAAATGATTTGCATTTGCCTATTTCATTTCTCAAGGTCAGTGCTGACCATGTCCCTCCTCTGGGAATGTCAGAGCCCAGAGAGCCTTTAGAGATTATTTACTGACAAAAATGAAGTTCAGAGAAGTTAGGTCACATACTCAAGGTCACATTGCTGGTTAGTGACAGAATAATAATAGCTAAAACTTGTGCCATGTGCTAGGTATTACTCAAGCATTTTACACCTACCAACTCATGTAATCCTCATATCAATTCATGTGGTAGGAATCATTAGATTCTACAGAACCTGTTTTTCAAAGATTTTTGAAAATACATTTTATTTCACAACGCAGTGTACTCACACATACAAGTGCATTATAATTGAAAGACAGATTCCTTAAAAACAATTGTTATGTTTACCGAATGTGATACAAACTGTTATGTTCCCTTTTCCTTTCACTCTTCCTATGTTTCCCTCTTTTGAAAAAAAATGTAGGCCACAACTTATTAAATGAGTCAAGATCCAAAGTTTGATGAAAATACTTTTTTTAAAATTTATTTATTTTGAGATAGAGTCTTACTTTGTTGCTCAGGCAGGAGTGACGGTCGGCTTCACTGCAGCCTCAGCCTCTCAGGGTCAATCAATCCTCCTGCCTCAGCCTTCTGAGTAGCTGGGACTACAAGTGTGTGCCACCATACCTGCCTAATTTTCCTATTTTTTGCAGAGATGAAGTCTCACTATGTTGCCCAGGCTAGTCTCAAACTCCTGGGCTCAAGTGATCCTCCTCCCTCGGCCTCCCAAAGTGCTGGGATTACAGGAGGGGGTCACCATGCTTGGCTAGAAAATATTTTTTTAAACCACTCTTCTAACTCACATCTCTGTTTTGAAAATTGTTATTGGTTTATATATGTTAATTTTCCACCTACATGTGCCACTTGGTGTGGGAAAGAACTGTCAGATGATTTCCATCCAACTTATTTCTGGTCAGTAGATACTCATTACTCTCCTTGTAGTTAATGTCTAAAGATGGCATCCTTGCCTTTAACACAAATCATTATGCTTTAACCTTAGGAATACCTTAATTCACTTATTCATTCATCCATCCATTCATTCAACAAATATTTCAGCACCTAATCTATGCCAGGCATTGTGCAAAATCAGGAGTTGGCAAACTATGGCTGTCAGGCCCAATCCAGAGTGCCACCTACTTCTATATATACAATTATATTGGCTCAGCCATACCCATTCATTTATGTGTTGTCTGTGGCTGCTTTGGGGCTATAGCAGCACAGTTGAATAGCTGCCATGAGACCATGTGGCCCGTGAAGCCCAAAATAGTTCTTTTTTCCTACCTGTCCTCAGGATAGTTCTATTTTTTTCTACCTCAAAATATTTCTTAATGTGGTCTTTTATAGAAAAAGGTTGCAAACCTTGGTGCTAGATTCTAAAATACAATGGTATCTTAGATTGGTCTCTACTGTCCTAGAGGTTTAAATTGTCCTACTTAGTATAAAAAGGTTTGAAGCTTTTTGCCTCCCTTGCGTTGCCTCAAAAAGCACCTGTTCCCAGTGAATGCTCAGCAAGCATTTGCTTCTACTAAAATTATTCAGTAGGTCTTGCAGTAGGTATTGGCAAGAAAGCAACATACCTAACAGGTAGAAAAGAGGCATGGTGGCTCACGCCTGTAATCCCAGCACTTTGGAAGGCCAAGGTGGGTGGATCACTTGAGGTCAGGAGTTTAAGACCAGCCTGGTTAACATAGCCAAACCCTGTCTCTACTGAAAATACAAAAATTAGCCGGGCATAGTGGCACATGCCCGTAGTCCCAGCTACTTGGGAGGCTGAGGCAGGAGAATGGCTTGAACCCTCAAGGAGGAGGTTACAGTGATCCGAGATCACGCCATTGCACTCCAGCCTGGGCAACAGAGTGAGACTCTGTCTCAAAAAAAAAAAAAAAAAAAAAAAGTCATTTGATATTCCTTTAACATAGCAGATTTCATTTTATAGATGCCTATCCTTGTTGCCTATGAGAATTCAGTAGTCCACCTGTTTTGAGTACCCACCTTGTGGGTAAGAAAAAAAAGACATCGTTCTTTGGTATTTCCATTTAAAGTAAGAAAAAAATGAGATAAATCCATTTTATTGTAATCCTTACTATCTGTACTTCTGTTTGGGACCTTGGTGTGTACTTGGAAATAATTTTAACTACTGTAGAATCTTAAATGTTCATGTACTGATACCTTTCACCTTCCTTTAGTCACTCATCACTCCCAAGAGTAATTGCTGTGTGCATGAGTTTATAAGTTAATTGTATTTTGCATTCATTCATCAAACTTTTTACTTCTAGTGTCTCCTATGAGGCAGCACCATAGATGTATTAAAGAAAAGACTGGTCCTCCCAGTCTGGTGGGGGAGACATAGAAGTCAACATACAATGATAATGCATTGAATTGACAAAAGATGCTCAGTCTTTCCAGCAGCACAGAGGAGAGGTACCTAACTGGGTAAGATTCTTTTGGATGAAGCAAGACTGAGCTGACACTTGAAAGAGCTAACTGGACAAATAAGGAGTCATTTGATTTTCCAGAAAAGGATCAGCATTTGTAAAGTTAGAAAATAGAGACTTTCAGGGTATAGTAGATATAAAACATTGATTGGCCCATCATCAAAGGTATTTTGTGCTTTGGTTTTAAAAATTTTTTAATTTATTCACTGTGTTTGTCTGTTTGTATTGCTATAAAGGAATATCTGAGACTGGGTAATTTATAAAGGAGAGAGGTTTATTTTGGCTTATGGTTCTGCAGGCTGTGTGGGAAACATGCTGCTGGCAACTGCTTCTGGTGAGGGCATCAGGAAGCTTACAGCCATGGTGGAAGGTGAAGTGTGAGCTGATGTGTCACATGGCAAGAGAGGAAGCAAGAGTGAGAGAAAGGATATGGCTGGCTCCTTTAAACAAACGGATCTCATGTGAATTGTTAGAGTGAGAACTCACTCATTACCTCGGCACCAAGCCATTCATGAGGGATCTACCCCCTATGACCCAAACACCTGAGGTAGAAACATTGGAAGTCTTGTATCAATATGAGATTTGGAGGGGTCAAAGCATCCAGACCATATCATTCACTTATTTACTTTTGTTTATTTGTTTGTTTTTGAGACAGGGTCTTGCTCTGTCACCTAGGCTGGAGTGCACTGACATAATCACAGCTCACTGTAACCTCAAACTCCTGGGCTCCAGTGATTCCTCCCTACTCAGCCCAGCTCATTAAAAAAAAAAAATTTTTATAGACCAGTGTTGCGGGAAGTCAGGGACCCCAAATGAAGGGACCAGCTGGAGCCGAGGAAGAAAAACATAAACATAAATTTTGAAGATTTCATGGACATTTATCACTTCCCTAATAATACTCTTATAATTTCTTATGCCTGTCTTTACTTTAATCTCTTAATCGCATTATCTTCGTAAGCTGAGAATGTATGTCACCTCAGGATCACTATTGTACAAATTGATTGTAAAACGTGTGTTTGAACAATATGAAATCAGTGCATCCTGAAAAAGAACAGAATAACAGCAATTTTCAGGGAACAAGGGACGATAACCATAAGGTCTGACTGCCTGTGGGATTGGGCAGAATAGAGCCATATTTTTCTTCTTGTAGAGAGCCTATAAACGGACATGTGAGTAGGAGAGATATCACTGAGTTCTTTTCCCAGCAAGGAATATTAATAATTAATACCCTGGGGAAAGAATGTATTCCTCGGGGGAGGTCTATAAACAGCTGCTCTGGGATTGTCTGTCTTATGCGGTTGAGATAAGGACTGAAATATGCCCTGGTCTCCTGCAGTACCCTCAGGCTTACTAGGATTGAGAAATTCCAGTCTAGTAAATTCTAGTCAGACTGGTTCTCTGCTCTCGAACCCTGTTTCCTGTTAAGATGTTTATCAAGACAATATCAGCACAGCGGGACATAGACCCTCATCAGTAATTCTAATTTTGCCTTCGCCTTGTGATCTTTATTGCCCTTTGAAGCATGTGATCTTTGTGACCTACTCCCTGTTTGTACATCCCCTCCCCTTTTAAAATCCCTAATGAAAACTTACTGGTTTTGAGGCTCGGGGTTGTCATCACGGTCCTACCAATATGTGATGTCACCCTGGAGGCCCAGCTGTAAAATTCCTCTCTTTGTACTCTTTTCTCTTTATTTCTCAGATTGGCTGACACTTAGGGAAAATAGAAAAGAACCTACATTGAACTACTGGGGGCTGGTTCCCCCAGTAGACCAGGTCTTGTCATATTGTTCAGCTATTTATTTACCCACTCACTTATTTATTTATTTATTTATCTATTTACTATTAGTTTTTAGTAATGAGCCAGTTAGTTTTTTTTTTTTTTTTTTTGAGACCAAGTCTCACTCTGTCACCCAGGCTGGAGTGCAGTGATACAATCTTGGCTCATTGCAACCTCCACTTCCTGAGTTCAAGTGATTCTCCTGCCTCAGCCTCCTGAGTAGCTGGGATTACAGGGTCCTGCCACCACACCTGGCTAATTTTTGTATTTTAGGTAGAGACAGGGTTCCACCATGTTGGCCAGGCTGGTCTCGAACTCCTGACCTCAAGTGATCTGCCCACCTCAGCCTCCCAAAATGCTGGGATTACAGGAGTGAGCCATCGCACTTGACCCACTTAGGCTTTTCAACCAATCTGGTCCACCGGTTGGCTTGTGCACGTCCTTACCAGTCCTGAGTAGGACATCAAACTGCAACCTTGGCGTCTTGGGCAAGAAGCACCAACTGAATGATCTGGCGTAACCAGTCATACCCAAAAGTAATCTGTGTAGGATAAGAGAGTAGCTGGTTTCAAGCCAATAAAATTCAAGGCAGGTAAGATGACTGGGTAGTTATGACACTGCTATCTCCTTCTCCTGGTAAAAATGCTTACCCGCTGTGGCTGCTCCCTCAGTGCTTCTATCTGGCACCTGACCTTTCAGTCTTCCTAATAAATCTGCCTGAGCTTAGTCGCCTCCTCAGGTGTCACGAGGGGAGTTTGTCTGGAGACCCTTTGGGAGCTGATGTCAAATGCTCAACAAATGTTCTGTTAAGTTAGCACTGCAGTAGGCGGGAAAAGGAGAAGATTAAAGGAATAAAATATGCCCCGAACAGTTTTGGAGAGCACTAGCCAGTGGGGACTCTGCTTTGTCATCTAAGGTGACCATAGGGTTGGCTGATAAATGATAGCAATTTTCTGTAACACGTGGGCTTTTAATCTTCCTAACAGTCTGCAGGAAAAATGTTAGATATGATGACAGGAGCAGTTTTTACCATGTCGTTAGGGGCCCCAAATGTAGTTTTTAGATTCCATAGACACTAAATCCAGCAATGCCACAAGAATGCCTGTGCAAACAGGATCTGTGTTGATGCAGACTTTAAATTTCTTTTTTATTTTTGATATATACAAAGAAAACTCACTTCCTCTGGCGTAAACAAATGAGGTGATTTTGTTAGGAGGATACAAATTATCTAGCAGAATCTAGGAGACCTGGTGTTGCTGGGTCTCTCAAGGGACTGCCACCAGGTTCCCACAGGGCATCAGCCACCAAGGAAGAAGCTCCCTCCCCCATTTTTCGCTTCCTGCTTTTGGTCTGTGGATTCCCCTCATTTATTTGCTTTATTCTTCCCTCCATACAGCCGCCTGCCTTTCTCTGCCTCTCCTGGGCTTCACATATTCAGTTCCAGACCTGAGCAATGATTGACTTGCTCTTAGTCCCTGTTATAAATTCCCAGGAAAAATAATAGAATTGGCTTCATGTGGGTCAGGTCTCCCCCTTGACCCATCAGCTATAGCCCTGGGGAGGTAGGTAGGGTGGCTTACAGCATCATGGCTTCAGGGAGGCACGTAATTCTGGGTGGGAGTTGATAATCTCAGAGGAGATTGTGAATGATATAGATAACCCCAAACTAGCCTCTGGGACCTCTCTGATCTATTACAGAGGTAAATTTCTGTTAGGGCACAGTTGCTTTGCATTACAGGCTAGGAATTTACATGTAGGCCTGCAAGTCAGTGTTTCTGCTCTTTGGAGGTTTACTTCATATCTTCACTGGGTGCTGTTGAAGAGGTGAACACTGGGTATATAATACTGTTCTTATTACTGTGTTACAGCACACAACTGAGAAGTTCTAGAAGGGTACTGACAAGAGGCGATTATATCCAGGTTTAAATAAGGAGCTTTGCAGAGGTAGTATAGCTCATAATCATATATTTGAGATATCTGGCAGAACAAATGGGTGTGTTCTTGACTGTCCCTGGTCCTTGAGTTTGGAGACACTTCTCTGCTATCCTTCCAAGGCTCTCTGCTATTCACCCATGCCCTCTTATCAACTTTAGTGTCCACCAATACCTGATAGGGACCTCACCCCGCCTAAAGCAGGATTTTTGGATTCTTGCCTTGGTTTCTGCCCAATGCTGTTCCCCATACCTGAGATTCTTTTTACTTCCTTCCATGTCTCTAACTCATACATATCATTTAAGGTCAAGTTCAAGAACCATGTCTACCATGCACCTTTCTTTAAGATGTCATGGTTCACTGGGCTTCCTTACTTTAGAACTCATTCAATAGTGATTCGCTGAACAGTTATTATTCAGCAGAGTGCTGGCTGGTTATGTTCGCTAGGGCTGTTACAACAAAATACCACAGACTGGGTGGCAAACAAAAATTGAGGCTAGGTATGGTGGCTCACACCTGTAATCCCAGCACTTTGGGAGGCTGAGGCGGAAGGATCACTTGAGGTCAGGAGTTCGAGACCACATGGCTAACATGGTGAAACCCTGTCTCTACCAAAAATATAAAAAATTAGTTGGGTGTGGTGGTGCGCACCTGTAGTCCCAGCTACACCGGAGGCTGAGGCAGGAGAATCGCTTGAACCCGGGAGGCAGAGATTGCAGTGAGCCAAGATTGTGCCACTGCACTCCAGCCTGGGCAACAGAGTGAGACTCCGTCTCAAACTCCTCCCCACTGAAACAAAACAAAACAAACAAACAAAAAAATTGATTTCCTCACAGTTATGAAGGTTAGAAGTCCAAGATCAAGGTGTCAGCAGGTTTGAATTCTTCTGAAGCCCCTCTCTTTGTTGTGCAGATAGTCTCCTTTTCACTGTCATTCCTCTGTGTGTACACATAACATACCTGATGTCTCTTTGTGTGACCAGTTTTCCTCTTCTTGTAAAGATACAAGTCTGATTGGCCTTATTTTAACTTAATCACCTCTTTAAAGGCTCTATCTCCAAACACCATCACATTCTGAAGTAGGGGGCATAGGGACATTAATGTATGAATTTTGGAGGGACACAATTCAGCCCCTAACACCAGTGGAGACAGGGGTGAAGAAGATATGCATCATCTTAGTGCTCCTGTAGTTTGACAGCGTGGTAAGGAACACAGGTGTTAAGCAACCATTTACGTGACTAGGCCATTAGTTACCCTTGTGGGATGATGCAAGAAGTAGAATACACAATACTGGAAAAGGTAGTCTGGTGAAGTGAGACTGAAGGTAATCTGAAGAAGTGAGATCTGAAAGAAGGATTGATGGGAGCCAGCCAGCTGAAGAGAGAAAGAGAGAGAGTCAAGTATTCTAGACAGGAAGATCAGCATTTGTGAATTCCGGGCAGTGGGGAAGAGCATGGCTATCCAGGGAATTGAAAGAACCAGTGTAACAAGGAGTGAGTGATGGGAGCTGGCACCAGAAAGTCGAAAGGGCCAGATTACACAGGACCTTATTTACTGACATCCTGATTTCAGTGCTTACTATATCCTGTCTTGGGACTGTTGTCAGAAAATCTTTTATGGGGGAGTGTTGGCATGCACGTTTTGCTTCTCCTTATGCTCCTTGAGGGAGAAGATCTGTCTTCAACTCCTTCTGTATTCTCTCTCCATAGTATGCAACATAGGGCTGGACATATAGTAGGTGCTCAAGAAATAAATTAAGTGGATATAATGAGAAATGAGATGAATAGAAGCACTCATTTGTCTAAATTAGGGGCTGATGCGATCTTGTTGGGTGTGTTTCTCCTAGAGGCTCTGAAAGGTGAGGACTTTTGGTACTATAATGCCACCTAGTGATTCTTCTTATTACAACAACACAGGGGAGCAGGGTGGTGATTAGTCTTCTGTAATCCAGAAAATTGGAAATCAAGCATTTTGTTTCATTAGCATAAATTGATTTGTCCAACCACCCATTCTTTCATCCATCCATCCATCTCTGTTGATGCCCCCTGCATCTCTTTCCTATGAGCTGAACATGTCACATGCCTTTCTACCTCCTTGTGGTTCTTTGATTGCTCATATTTGGGTCTTTTTGTCCTCCTATAAGTAAGGTCTCAGATATCAGTATCTAGATTCTCTGAGCTCCCATTGTGCTTTCTGTTAAAATGGCATATACTAAATTATACCATCATATTGCGTTATAATTAACTGTAGATGTTCCCTTCTGTCTTTCCCTCAATACAGATTGTGAATGCAAAGGGCAGTGACTCTGCCATAGTCACCTTGGTGCTTCCTGTGGGCAGCCGTGTGCCTACCATGCAGTAAGTTCTTTAAAAATTGTTTACTGGATTGAATTGCTGTCACCTATGCAGGCCACCTGCTTATGAAATCTCTTTTAGGAGATCCCCTGGACATGGGAAGACACACAGCCCTGCACTTGACATCAGTGCAACATATGGGTGACCAGGGCCCTCTAGGTCTTTATTTTTGTTATATACCTTCAGAAATGTTATGGAGTTTCTCTGGATCATGGCAATCCCACAAGCCGATGGTCTCAATGTGTAATCAGGTTTCCTGTGAACACACAAAGCAGCCCGAGCTGGGTTGCCGGTCCCATTTCAAGCTCATTTCTATTTGCTTGGCTTACAGTGTGGTTCAGCCTACCTCTCCAGTTCATCCGCCACCTCTCCAGCAACCTCCATGCACATTATGACTCAGCCACATTTCCCTCTTTTTGTCCACCAGATATATAGTGTCAGGTCATGAATGAGATGTCACTGCACAGTTGTCAATTTTCCTTGAATTAATTCATCAATTCAACACAATTCTCATAAACTTGACAAACTTACTCTAAAAATTATAAGGGAGGATAAAGGTCCATGGATAGACAAAGCAATTTTGACACAGAAGAATTTGGAATGGGGAACTTGCCCTTCAACCGTGATGACTAACTAAAAACCCACAGTGATAAAACCCTGTGCTACTGACACATGAACAAACCAGAGAGCTCAGAATAGACTCATGTCTATTTGAAACTTTCCTAAACCAATTTGGAAAGAATGAATTGTTTGACATGAGTTGTTGGAAAATTTGCTCACCCCATGGAGAAAAATATAGTTAGATCCCTATCTCACACCATATGGGAAGGAAAACTCCAGATGGATTAGATAACTGAATGTAACAAAGTAAAACTATGAAGCTAATAGATAGAAAAAAATGATGGGTGAATACCTTTATAACATTGGGGTTAAGGAAGTCTAAATAATACCAAAAAACTATATAAAATATAGGGGAAAAAAGAGCTAAAGAGCCACAGTATCAAAATTAAGGACTGTTGTTCCCTTAAGGACATAAAGGCAGAGTTTCTAGTCTTCTAAAGCAGATTGATGTCCAGGCTTCTCAAAGATGTCTGCAAATCAAAAGAAAAAAGACCAATAGAAAAATAGGCGAAGATGCTGAAAAGGCAGTTCACAGAAGGGAATCTCAAGTAGCCTATGAATGTATAAAGAAATGGTCAAAAAATTCACTAGTAGTTAGAGAAGTGAAAATGAAAGCAAAAAATGTACTTACACTACTTTCATCATATTGACAGAAATTAGAAAATTAGCTAATTAGATGAGTCAATATTTGCAAAGCACTTAGAATAGTATCTGGCATTTACTAAACACTTTATGAGTGTTTAATAAAAAAGACCTACCACGTTCTGGAAGGGATGGATGGAAGTGTTGGACGGAAACCCTTGTACAATACACTGGAGTACAGCCTAGGGTAGTAACTCTGGTACATAATCTTAAAGTGCTTGGTAAATACCCTGGGCTTGTACTAGGCTGTTGGACATCTTTGTGCTTTTGGAAAACTGTTCACTTCTGGCCAGATGAGTTTGAAAATATCACACCCTCTAGATAGTTACAGCCTTCTAGGTTCATGACTTGGCTGGGGTACAGAGATTTTGTGAGAATAAAAAGTGCACACCTTCCTCCAGTAGGGCACATGGCATGGGAAAGAGAGTAGAGGCTGTTTTTCAGCCTCCATTGCCCCATGGTTGGATGTGTTTGTGCAGGACGCAGCTGCATAAGCAAATGTCCCTATGCATCCCTATGACTTTAACAATTTTGCTCTTTGGCATATATTTCAGAGGAATTTGCACAGAGGTCCATAAGGGACCACGGACAAGGACGATCGTGGCTGTATTACCTGATGTATTGGAGAATTAGAGGCAGCCTTGTTACCTAACACCTCGGGAATGGAAGTGAAGTGTGGTAGATGCCCCTTCTGAAACGCTGTGCAGTACTCAGAAGCAATGAACTAGAATATGCTTGCCGATCGCAACGAGGACAGATCCTTAAAAAGAATGTTGAGTGAAAAAAGTGGAAAATAAGATAATCTCCAAAGTCCAGTAGCATTATTTAAACATTTTTTAAAAATACACTGATAAAAATGCTGTACATTTCCCAAAAATACATATGGAAGCACAGTAGCATGAATACCTATGGGGTTGAGGATAGGGGTTGGGAGTAGGGGTGGGGATAAAGGGAGAAAATAAAACCAGATAGGAGTCTTACACATTTCACGAACCAAGGAGTATAATTATTTCAACTATTTGTACCTGAAGTCCAGAAAGAGTGGAGGCAGAGGGGAGAAAAGAGGGCAAAGAAACGGTTTTGGGAGTGGGATCCCAGAAGAAAGATTTTCGTGATGTGGTGCTACATACGTTTTTCCAGGATATCTTAAGCTCTGCACCCTATTTTTCTCACCACTAATATTAGATTAAATCCTTTGAAGACAGCATCTGTGGTTTCTCTACTTCAGCTGTCCCTCCGTGTCTTGCACATAGTAGCTGTTTTACAAGGGTTGAACTGACTGGAAGTGAGATTATTCCTCGTTGTCTTAGAAGGCAGAGAGTAGCCGTCTGTCCTTCCCTCATCCAGAAACTTCTGCTCCACATTTCCTTCCAAGCGTTAGTCCTCGGTTCTCCATGCTTGGCTCCCTAGTCCCCCACCGTCCTTTCTGGGTGGCCTCTTCCCATTCGCCCACTTCTTTCTCCTGGGTGTCTCCATCTGCCCGCACTGTGGGACTCCTCCCAGCCTCTCAGGGGCACCGCTCCCTTATTTCCTTGGCTCCGCCCCATTCGGGAGATATTTGCATATTTCTCTGAGGAACCCTGCCCAGGTGCCAGCCTCAGAAGTTCCTCCCCTTTCGAATTTCCGCTAGCGCCCCTAGAGGGCGTGTCGGTTGCCAGGCGACGGGACGACGCGCCGAGCGCGGGTTTCCGCTCGGGGCGGGCGATAGAGACAGCACGTCGCGCCTTTAGCTTCTTTCCCAGACTCCCGCCCAGCTCCTGCGATCTCCACAGCAGCCTCTGAGGCCGCCCCCAGAGAGCATCAGGATGGCTGAGGTCAGGAGTCAGCGCCCCTCTGTCGCCTCTCCCTTGACCCCTCCCCATTGTCCCTCTCCTGCTGACGATTGTTACAAACGGTGATTCCAATATTCCCCCTCATCAACATCTTATCTGTCTGCACCCTCACTCACTCCCCCGCCTTTCTCCGTTGGCTCTGGTCCCTTTACCTCCTGTTTCTCCTTCAATTGTGTGGACACCCCCCTACCCCCACTGTGGCATCTGCGTTATGCTAAGTGTGGTAGGAAATTAGTGAATTCTGAAATCCACACGTGACATGCACCCAGCCCTAGATCTTTAGTCATGGAGTGATACCACAAGAGAGGCTCACACAGAAATATTGGAGATGTCTTATCTCACAGGAGAAACCTGGACGAAGGCTTCACAGATGCCTGCTGTTATCCCAATCAATGGCCCTTGTCCACCTGTCACACCCTGATTTCCTAACATATGATTACCTGCTGTCACACATCTTCATTAAGGCTCTTCTGCCCAACACCACTGCCCTGTGTGCTCATTGACTCCTGTGTTAACATCTTGTATCACCCCACCACTCCCCCATATTACAGTACACCCCATTTTCAGCCTCTCTAATGAGGGGTTATTTCTGCAACCCTTCAATGACACCCTGCCTGCCCCCCAGCCCCCTCATTTATAACCTCAAGAGCCTCGGGTCCCTGTCATTACTTGCCATTCACAGTCCCCATCCACTGTTGCCCTACCTAAATCCTTCATGGCCCCATCAGAGCCCTTCGCCTATCACCCATCCCATGGTCTGTTCCAGCCAGGACCAGCTACATGATTTGCAAGGCCTGATGCAAAGTGAAAACACAAAATCTCTTCAAAAATTACAAAGAATTTTAAGACAGAACAACAGAGCATTCAACCAAGAATGGGACCTTTCTGAGCAAGGGGCCCTGTGCAACTGACCAGTTTTCACTCCCATGAAGCCAGCCCAAGCCCCATCTTCTTTCAGCACCATCATGCTCCACACCCCCCACCCCGTTCTAGTTACTCCCTTGCTTCCTCTGCACCATTCACATCCCCTCATCATTGCTTTTCCTCTTTCTCTAGCTTTATAAATTCCATCTTCCTGTGATCAACACCTCCTTCCTTTCCTCATCATACGATCTCTTTCTTATCATCCGTCTTCCTCACTCCTGGGCTCCATCACTCTCATCTCTCTCTGACATCCATGCTGCTGTGGCCACATCACTTCTCCCCATTACCCATTGTCATTTGTATCTCTTTCTTTCCATTTCCTTTCTTCTTCCTTCTAGTTCTTTATTGTCCCATTATTGCTTTTGAGTGTTTTCTCCTCTTTTCTCCCACTAGTCATCTTTGTTTATTTGATTCTTCACTCCCAGTAGGGAAGCCCCAGCCTCCCAGAGGCACCACCCCCTCATTTCCTTGGCTCTGCCCTATTCAGGATATATTTGCATATTTCTCTGAGGAACCCTGCCCAGGTGCGGGCCTCAGAAGCTCCTCCACTATTTGGATTAGTTATTTCCATTTCCCTCTCTCTGTTACTCCTCTCGTTTCTTCCTTTCTTCTGCTTTTCTTCTTACTTGACCTCAGCCAACTTTCTCGCCTCTGCTTTCACAATTCTCTATTTTCCCTCTGGCCTCACCTTGTATTGCAGTTCTCTTTTCCTTTTTCCTTTTCCTTCTCCCCACTAATTGATATTCCCAGAATTTAGGACAGGACAGTGCCTGGCACGTAGCAAACACTCAGTGAATAGGTGAAGAATAAATAAATGCCACAGTTCCTTTCTGATCGGTTCATGTTGATTTCATGCTTCTGAAACAGATATTGTTATATACTATAACAGTGGAAATATCAACTGTTTATTGGCCAAAGCTAAGAGATTATTTTTCCTTTGCTTTTACTTTTTAATAACAATAAGAACAAATCTCTTTTGTTCCTAAAAGTTTCTTCAAAACTTTTCTTTCTTTGGTATTTTTCCATTCCTGTGCTAAGTGCCAGGTAAATAGGTAAAACTTGGACTGCAAACAAATCATTAGGCTGCTGATCAGGTGTTGACATTAATACCATTTACAGGGATGGAACCAAGAACATTGTAGTGATAAATTTTTGTGTGTGCTTATGTTTAGCATCAACAAGGGAGAAGCACAGAGCAGCAGCAACACCATATTTCCTTAATATGGTTTTTCTTCCTTTGTGGAATTATTACATTGTGGCCTTTGCAATAATCTGCTTTTAGTCAGGAAGAAAAACCTATGTGAATTTAAAATTAGTACTAAAGTTGTTATACAAAATGCTATAGATATGCTTGTGACTACATTTATTTTAATTTACAAAGACTGTGTTTTGCTTGCATGTCATCATTAGAGATTTAATTAATAGTACAAGTGTTTTTGAAAACCAAAAATATTTAGACTTTCTCCATATTGGGCAAGACAGGCTTGTCAAATAGAAGGTAAACGAGACTCCTTAAAACCTTCAGGGTGAATTGAAATTTTACTTTATTATTGGGACTAGAGATAGTTTCAGTTGGTTTCTTTCAGCAAGAGAGTATTGATACCAAGGCCCTTTGTAGAGAAGAATATTAAAACATAATGTCGCAAATGTAAGTAAGGCCTTGCAAGCCTTATGAGTCCTTTGCTCAAAAGTATTGAGTGGTTCCCTGTGGCTTGCAGAGTAATGCAATCCATACTCCTTGGAATGTAATTCAGTGTCTTCACTGTGTGTCTGTAACTCCCTAGCTAGTGTTTGGCTTCCTTCTCCCTGTCATACCTCTTATCCTTTTCTAAAATGTGCACAGCCTTTTTTAAACCTTTATTTTAGGTTCATGGATAAATATGTAGGTTTGTTATATAGGTTAATTGAATGTCACAAGGGTTTGGTATACAGATTATTTCATCACCCAAGTAGTAAGCACAGTACCTGATAGGTAATTTTTCAGTTCTTTACCCCCTCCCACCTTCTACCCTCAAGTAGGCCCCAGTGTCTGTTCCCTTCTTTGTGTCCATGTGTACTCAGTGTTTAGCTCCCAGTTATAAGTGAGAACATGTATTTGGTATTCTGTTCCTGCATTAGTTAGGATAATGGCCTCTAGCTCCATCCATGTTGCTGCAAAGGACATGATCTCATTCTTTTTTATGGCTGAGTAGTATTCCATGGTGTATATGTACCACATTTTTCCTTTTTTGTTTTGAGATGGAGTCTCACTCTGTTACCAGGCTGGAGTGCAGTGGACAATCTCGGCTCACTGCAACCTCTGCCTCCCTGGTTCAAGCGATTCTCCTGCCTCAGCCTCCCGAGTAGCTGGGATTACAGGTGCCCAACACCACACCCAGGTAATTTTTATATTTTTAGTAGAGATGAGGTTTCACCATGTTGGCCAGGCTGGTCTTGAACTCCTGACCTCAGGCGATCCACCCACCTTGGCCTCCCAAAGTTCTGGGATTACAGGTGTGAGCCACTGTGCCCGGCCCATGTACCATATTTTCTTTATCCAGTCTACTGTAGATGACATTTAAGTCGATTCTATGTCTTTGCTACTGTGGATAGTGCTGTGATGAGCATACGCATGCATGTGTCTTTATGGTAGAATGATTTATATTCCTTTGGGTATATACCCAATAATGGAATTGCTGGGTCAAGTGGTAATTCTAAGTTCTTTGAGAAATTGTCACACTGCTTTCTATGATGGCTGAACTAATTTACATTCCCACCAGCAGAGTATGTTCCCTTTTCTCTACAACCTTGCCAGCATCTGTTATTTTTTCACTTTTTAATGAAGCCATTCTGACTGGTGTGAGATGGTATCTCATTGTGGTTTTGATTTGCATTTGTCTAATGATTAGCAATGTTGAGCATTTTTTTCATATGCTTGTTGTCTGTATGTCTTCTTTTGAAAAGTGTCTGTTTATATCCTTTGTCCACTTTTTAATGGGGATGTTTGTTTTTTGCTTGCTATTTTATTTAAGTCCCTTATAGATTCAGAATATTAGACCTTTGTTGGATGCACAGTTTGCAAATGTTTTCTCCCATTCTGTGGGTTGTCTGTTTACTCTGTTGATAGTTTTTTGTTTGTTTGTTTGTTTTTTGCTGTGCAGAGGCTCTTTAGTTTAATTAAGTCCCATTCGTCAATTTTGTTTTTGTTGCAATTGCTTTTAGCATCTTCATCATGAGATCCTTGTCAGGGCCTATGTCCAGAATGGTATTTCCTAGGTCATCTTTCAGGGTTTTTATAGTTTTAGATTTTACATTTAAGTCTTTAATACATCTTGAATTGATTTTTGTACGTGGTGGAAAGAAGGAGTCCAGTTTCAATCTTCTGCATATGGCTAGCCTATTATCCCAGCACCATTTATTGAATAAAGAATCCTTTTCCCATTGCTTTTTTGTCAACTTTGTCAAAAATCAGATGGTTGTAGCTGTGCCACATTATTTCTGGACTCTCTTCTGTTCCGTTCATCCCTCTTATTCTTTAGCCAACTTGGATACTTGCTTGGCACTGAGCTTTGCTCAAGCTTTGCCATCTGTTGGGAATGCCCCTTTTCTCCATATTCCCCTGTGAAAATTCCACTTTTCCTTCTGGGCCTGCTCAAATGCCAATTCTTTTCTAAGATTTTTTTTTTTTTATTCTTGCTGCTGGGAATAATTCTCTTTCTGTGGGTTCACAGAGAACTTTGAATACATTTTATGATAGGGATCAAATCAAATTCTATGCTTTCATTAACTGCATTCATACTCCACCAGGAATTAAGTATAAATTCCCTGTGGATAAGCTGTTTATTCTTCATCTTGGTATCTCTTACAGAATCCATCACAGAATTTATATATGGCAGATGTTCAGTAAATACTTGCTCAATGAATGAATAAATATATTAACCACACCCATTCTTCTTCATTATTATGTTGTACATAACAAGGAGTAGGTGGATTTGTTTGCTAGGGCAGCCATAACAAAGCACCACAAACTGGGTGGCTTACTCCAGTCTGAGCTCATCTTAACTTATTAAATGACTCTGTTCCAATTAAGGTCAGATTAGCAGAGTTAGGACTTCAAAATACCTTTTTGGGGGACACAGTTCAACCCCGAAAAGTAGAGAAAGAAGAATTCTGATATAACTCACTCTTAGGTTCTCATCTAAGTAATAGCCAGACTTGCTTGAATTATATCTATATGTCTGGGTTTGTATTTTGAAATAATTTGTTTCCCATCTAACCATGGAAAGCAAATGTGGAAAAGTTCCATGAGTATTGCACAGGGGCATTTTAGGACACCGTGGGGCATGACCTAGCCTACATTTCTGAGGGATAAAAATGATGGAATCTCTTTTGGAAGACAAGTCCATATTTCAGATGAGTTTCACTGTATATGTGATTTCATGATATCTATGCCAAGATCTTCCTATGTCTGGCCTCAACACACCGTGGCCACCCCCGCCGCCCTTTGCAGTCTTAGGGGCAATAAGAAGCAGGGCCCAATGAAAAGAGACTAGGGTTGGAATAATCATAACAGCTCTGAAAATTCATTGAATTCCTACCATTCGCCAGGCATTTGGCTAAGTATTTAACATCAGTGATCTCATTTAATCTAATCCTTAGCAACACCATGTGGCGGGAACTGTTATTATCCTAATGCATATATATTCTGCATATATATTCCAATGCCTATATGTATATATATGTAATGTGTATAAATGTATAATGTGTATGTGTGTATATATATGTACATACATATATATGTACATAAGCATCAAGGTCTGAACAAGGATCTTTCCTTTCATATAATCTTAATTTTTCTGCTTATCAGTGGTTTTAATTTTGCTCGTATGGAGGTGTTTCATTCAGAGATAATAGCAGTAATTCCTTGATAGTAATGATGTAAATGTTGCAATGCCCTTTCCCATCTCTGCTTTTTTTCTATAGGAAAAGGGTGAAAAGCAAGTCCTGGAAGAATCTGCATTTGAAGAAATGGAAAGAGATTTTCAGGGAGTTCTTAATGAACTTTCAGGAGACAAAAGTCTGGAAAAATTTCGGATTGAATATGAGAGGCTTCATGCTGTCATGAAAAAGTCTTATGACAATGAAAAGCGTCTGATGGCCAAATGCAGAGAGCTAAATGCAGAGATTGTAGTGAATTCCGCGAAGGTCGCCACTGCCCTTAAGCTCTCTCAGGACGATCAGACCACCATTGCATCCCTAAAGAAGGTCAGTGATCTTCTAGAAATGGAATGAACCTGAATTTAAAACATCATTCTCTCATTACATTGGCACCTCTAGGCTGGTAGTAAATGAGTTATTAGGTAAAAATTTACATGATTTTATATTCATTAAGCCTAAGGAATAATGTTCATTCTCAAAGAAAATGATTTTTTAGCCTGGGTGAATCACATCATGCAGAAAATAATGGAGAATCTTACTGGCTTGGTTTCTGGGAAAAGATTTAGAGATAAGTAAATGCAATATTTGGAATCTCAATATGTCTTATTTGATGCATGATGAATAGTTTAATACCTCATGATGATAGTTTAACTGTTAAAGATATTTTCATATTTCTGCTTTTTCTGCTGTTTTAGTAAAGATTGCCTTGAGAATTCCCAGGTAGTAATTTTCATGACCTTTCTTCCTAGCACCCCTTTTCTTTCCTCTCAATCCTCCCAGTTCCTCATAATAGAAGAACAGAGATTCAGTCTGGGGATACTGAGGATGTATTGCCTTGTTTTACACTAGATTTTTTTCATCCTTAAATGTGTTGCATTATTTTGAAGGTAAAATATAAACGTTCCTTGTTGACTCATGGTGATAAGAGGTTGAAACATAATTAAAACCCTAAATATGAGAAACAATTTATAAAATTTTTAGACAGTTGCCTTGATATCATGCAATTAGATGCCACCCAGTTCAAATGAATTTCTAAGTCCAGTACTAAATATGGATTATCAATTATCTTAGAAACTATTCACTTTTAAGTGCTATTTTAAAATTTATTGTCATGTTAGCCTCCTAACTGGTCTCCTTGCCTGCAGAAGACATGTCCTTCTTTATTCCATCCTTGCTGAAAAACCAATATAAGAAGGCTTTAAGTCGTTTTATAATGGAAAAAAATTTTTTCATTGCAAATTTAAAAACTGATGATGGGCGGGGAGTGGTGGCTCATGCCTGTAATCCCAGCACTTTGGGAGGCCGAGGTAGATGGATCACTTGAGGTCAGGAGACCAGCCTGGACAACATGGTGAAACCCCATCTCTTCCAAAAATACAAAAATTAGCTGGGTGTGGTGGCATGTGCCTGTAGTCCCAGCTAGTTGGGAGGCTGAGGCAGGAGAATCACTTGAACCAGGAGGTGGAGGTTGCAGTGAGCCGAGATTGTGCCACTGCACTCCAGCCTTGGCAACAGAGCAAGACTCTGTCTCAAAAAACAAAACAAAACAAAAACCCCAAAACAAACAAAATCTGGAAATGGAAGTCATGAATGGATTAAAATCTAATTAGTAAAGTTGATTTGGATAAAACTTTTGTAATCTTTTTTTAATGTAAATATCTTTCATTTGTGTTGCTAAACATAGCACATATGGTTGCTACATAATAAATATTCCACAAACCGACATTTTGCTTTGAATCACTGAATTATTTGCTATAGTTACCCAAGGTAATCTGTCTAATGTAATAGTAACCATGAATTTGTTACATTAAATACTTTCTTCCACCCATTTTATTCCTTGTCAATATACAAGTGGAATATTTTAACCTAAAGCTTATAGGTTCTTATCTATTTAAAGGACCCACATTCTACTTGACAGAATTTTGCAAGAAAGTTAAGTGGTAGCCTAAAACTCAAAGCTGTTGTATATTAGTTGGTCATCACATTGCATTAAAGAAATACCTGAGACTGGGTAATTTATAAAGAAAAGAGGCTTACTTGGCTAATGGTTCTGCAGGCTGTTCAGGAAGCATAACACTGGCATCTGCTCAGCTTCTTGGGACGCCTCAGGAAACTTAACAATCATGGCAGAAGGCAAAGTGGAGCAGATGCTTCACATGGGCCAGAGCAGGAGCAAGAGAGGGAGAGGGGAGGTGTCACACACTTTTTTTTTTTAACCTTTTAAGTACAGGGGTACATGTGCAGGTTTGTTACATAGGTAAACGTGTAGCATGGGGGTTTGTTGTACAGATTATTTAATCACCAGGTATTAAGCCTAGTATCCATTAGTTATTGTTTCCTTATCCTCTCCCTTCTCCTACCCTTCACCCTCTGAAAGGCCCCAGTGTGTTATTCCCCTCTAGGTGTCCATGTGTTTTTATCATTTAGCTCTCATTTATAAGTGAGAACATGTGGTATTTGGTTGTCATTTCTCGTGTTAGTTTGCTAAGGATAATGGACTCTAGCTCCATCCATGTCCTTGCAAAGGACATGATCTTGTACTTTTTTATGGCTGCATAGTATTTCATGGTATACATGTACCACATTTTCTTTATCCAGTCTATCATTGATGAGCATTTGGATTGATTCCATGTCTTTGCTATTGTCAATAGCACTGTGATGAACATATGTGTGCATCACACACTTTTAAATGACCAGATCTCGTGAGAACTCACTCACCATCACAAGGACAGTGCCAAGAGGATGGTGCTAAACCGTTCATGAGAAATCCACCCCCATGATTCAATCACCTCCCACCAGGCCCCACCTCCAACATTGGGGATTACATTTCAATATGAGATTTGGGCAGGGACATACATCCAAATTATGTCATGTTGCAAAATTTACTGTTCGTTGCTCCTTTACTGGAACTGCTGTAATTCACTTTTAAGTATTTATGTCAATATTACACATTGCAGTTTATAATAGTAAGGAAGCCAAACCTGCGTGGGTCATTGCCTCCATTCCCTGTTATGGGTTTTTTCCCATATATAAGCATTTGATGAGAAGGCTTGGGCTTGAGTTTCTGAAAAATGGGAATTACCAAGGTTGTTTGGTACAATTAGGTAACAGTAAAGAACAGCATTGTGTGGGTTGTTCTAAAGCTCACATTGCCACTAGGAGCTCACTTGGGACCAGATGATAAAATGTATTTTTTACTTATAAATCTATCGAGAGGTTTAATTCAGTCTGTCAGTTTAGGACTTGGATCTATGATCATTCCTCATGTGATAAAATTTATTGTTTTTCCTTTTAATATATGGACTTGGAAAGCATATAAACTTTCACTTCTAATTTTGCAAACCTTGCAGTAAGTGAGCCTTGTAGCCACACTTAGCTACACAAGAAAAAATACCCTCTGCCAGTCCCTACTTTATTTTATTTTTATTTATTTATTTTTTTTGAGATAGGGTCTTGCCCTGTCATCCAGGCTGGAGTGCAGTGGCATGATTGCAGCTCACTGCAGCTTCAAATTCCTGGGCTCAAGAGGTCTTGTAGCCTTTGCCTCCCTAGTAGCTGGGACTACAGGCCCGTACTACCATGTCCAGTCCAGTCCTCCTCTTTCGATGTGCTATTCACTATTGACTAGCTCATGTTAAACAATTTAGTCAATGCACATTTATACAACTACACTGTCATTATGGTGTTATTCTGTTTGCTAGTTTATCTTGCATCTAGAACCCAGTTTGGTCTTTCTCACTGATATCCTATGGCCCATCTAGGAAATTGAAAAGGCCTGGAAGATGGTGGACTCAGCCTATGACAAAGAGCAGAAGGCCAAGGAGACGATTCTTGCTCTGAAAGAGGAAATAGTGAACCTGACCAAACTAGTCGAGCAAGGGTCTGGACTGTCAATGGATCAGGATAGCAAGTAGGTCATAACCTTGTTGATGTATGTTGAACTTGCTTTTGCAGAGGCCTCCTTCAATAGACAGCCTGGGGCTTGCCAGTGTCTTCTTGAACATTCTCTGTGATACAAAACTCTTCTTTATTGGGTTCTCAGAGATTGTTTTCTGTCTGTTGCATTTTAAGTAATGCTCTTTACTCCACACCTAAGAACTTCTAATTCGTGGTTATCTTAAACTTCTGACTCCATAGGAATTCAGTAGTATAGTTTCAAAATGAGTAAGATGTTAGGTTTATTTATTTATTTATTTATTTATTTATTTATTTATTTATTGAGATGGAGTCTTGCTCTGTCGCCCAAACTGGAGTGCAGTGGCTGGATCTCAGCTCACTGCAAGCTCCACCTTTCGGGTTCACGCCATTCTGCTGCCTCAGCCTCCCGAATAGCTGGGACTACAGGCGCCCGCCACCTCGCCCGGCTAGTTTTTTGTATTTTTTAGTAGAGACGGGGTTTCACCGTGTTAGCCAGGATGGTCTCGATCTCCTGACCTTGTGATCCACCCGTCTCAGCCTCCGAAAGTGCTGGGATTACAGGCTTGAGCCACCGTGCCCGGCTGGTTTATTTATTTCTCTCCAATTTGTGTAGAATATAAATGACTGATTTTCTGCCCAGAGTCCCAGCTTCTCCCACCTACTCCCCATGATCAATCTCATCACCATCCCTCCCACCTTCAGATTCTAGGCCAGAAAACAGAGCTGCTCTTCCCTCCTGCTGCTCCCCTATCTCTTAAAGCCACTGTCTTGTTGACTTGGTCTTCTAAGCACGGCCTTTCACTCCTTCTGGTCACCAGTGCTACTGCCTTGGTTCAGGCCTCCTATTCTCTGCCAGATTTGGCAGTAGCCTCCTAACTGGTCTCCCTGACTGCAGAAGACATGTCCTTCTTTATTCCATCATTGCTACCAAATTTAGGCTCCTGAAACACATGTGCACCTATCCCCAGCATAAACACTTTCAATAGCTACCCATACCCAAAGGATAAAGCCCAGACTCTTGAATGTGTCATCCAGAGCCCTTTGAGAACCTGCCCCAGTCAGCCTCTCTAGCCTCGTGCCAGCCCATCAAGTTGCTCACACCTCCATGCCTTTGTACATGCTGCTTTCCATGCTCAGAATGCCTTTTCTTCCATTCTCCCCATGGTCACCTTTTATGCCTCCTTTAAGACCCATCTCAAACAGTCTTAACTTCATCACCATCAGCATCACTCTTCCAACATCCTCTCCACATCCAAACTCCAATGACCACACAGAAAGTCACTATGTTTTCTATTTCCATAAGACCCAACATTTACCTCCAGTATGGCACTGATCAGATTGTATTGAAAATTATTTGTTGATGTGCTTCTCTACCCACTAGGCTGTGAACTCCCTGAAGGAAGACACCTTTATATCCCCTCCAGGAGCCCAGCACTGTATGGGGCATGCAAAACATGGCATCAATGAATGAATCAGGAATGAACATACACTTCCTTGGGCAGCCAAGGAAATTAACCAGATCTGATATTGCTGTTTCAGTTTCTTATGCTTTTTTGATGTGTTGATCCAACATTGACAGATAGTTCTAAGTACAGGTGTTGGGAGAGGGAATAGGAAATAAAAACAGAAAATATGATGCCTGTAGTGTGGGCTTTATCTTCTTGTTAAGGAAGTCAAGCATATTCAGAGCAACTACTGAAGAGGAATGCGAGGGAACTGATTCCGATACGAGGCATTTTAAACAAGCATTGGAAGAGGGTGAGGAGGAGAACTGAAGAAACAATCCAGCCCATAATTTTATCTTTAACAGTGTGCCCAGGCGTAACTGTCTGTCTTCATAGTAACCTTAGAATTTGAGGTTTTATTTCTGGAGTAGAATTTGAGTGCAGATTTAAAGTTTCCTTATTAAACATTTGTTACATCAGAGGTGTTGGTAAATACACTTTGTCAAATTACTGTGTTTTGAGCAGTCGTTTGATGACTGTCAGCTGCAAGGGTCTGCAGTGCAAGTTCTCCTCTGCCTTCTCAGCTCCAAGAACTGCCTTGCTCTACATTCATTCTGCTGCAGAGGTCGTATCAGACACTGAGCTTCCACTTGCAAAGTGCTAATTCTGCAGGAAGTCATGCCAAATCATATGGAATGGCTTTTGAAATTTGGAGGTAACTGGTTTACAATTCAAATCAATGAATATTATCACATAACCTCCAAAAATGGGCATCATGAATGATTTTCCCAATTTTGTTCTTTGTAACATTTTATCTGGGCTGCATTCATTTGGGAGAAACTAATCTCTTTGGGTAAATGGATAGAAAACTAGCAAAGCATATTATTTGGTTCTGTTTATGTTTTATTCTAGAGTTTATAGCTGTGATCATAGCCCTCCAGTGGATATATTAAACAAATAATTTCCTAAATTGATATCTGCTTAGGATTAATTACCAGAGTTCACAATAGCAACATAGTCTTATTGCAACAAATTCAAGTAATACAGAGGTGTGGAAAGTATCAACCTCCACAACCTTCCACCCTAAATTTTTCAGAGATAATCAGTGATATGTTTTTCTGGGCTTCTGTAAAAATGTCTGTAAAACACACACACACACAAACAAACACACGCACACACACATGCACACTCTCTCATGCACGAATAGACATTGTATTTTCTTAAAGATAAAAAAATAAATTATACTATGCATGTTATCTTGAGTACTTCTTTCCAGTTAACATCTCACAATCTGATCCCATATCATGGCATAAAGATCTTTCTCTTTAATGCCTGAGTAGTGTTAATCATTGACCTGACATCTTTCCCATGAAAATGAGCTCAGAGAATGATATGAAGGACCCCTGAGAGGATGGCCATTTAGTCTGACTCCTGTGTTCTTCCTTTTTAGCATCCGAGATTTACTGAAGTTCAAAGAAGAAGTGACAAAGGAGAGAGACCAGCTCTTATCAGAAGTGGTAAAATTACGAGAATCCCTAGCTCAGACCACTGAACAGCAGCAGGAGACAGAGCGATCCAAAGAGGAGGCTGAGCACACCATCAGTCAGGTCCGCCATGGAGGGCAAGAAGAAGGAAGATTTCCTTCCAGGGGATGTTTGTCCTTCCACAGTCTCTATTCCCTTCTTGTTCCTTTCTCAAATTTACCCCCTTGTGCCCAAGTGAAGCATCCTCAGTTCTGCTTATCTCTTTAGTTTGTTCTCTGGAGAGGAGCTTTACTTGAATTGAGCGACTTGATTTGTTCTTTCTCTGCATGCTCTGTCTGAGAAGTCACTGAGGCAGGCACTTTCTACTTACAATTCTGGCTCAAAAAGATGATCCCCATGAAGGCCAGGGGGCCCAGCACCTGGGGATGGTGGGAGTTGTTTCTTTGGCCCTTCTTATTTATTTATTTATTTATTTATTTTTTATTAGAAAGCCATTTAGTGGACTCCTTCTGAACACTTGTATATAAAGCCTGAAGTCAAATAGATCATACGCAATGTGCAGTCCCCAAAAGAAAAACGTGAGACTTCTTTGAACATGAGATAAGAAAAAGGCTTTTCATAGAATTTGGACATCAGGATAAACGTATAGTGCTCTCTTTAGCAATATCCAGGGTCATGTAAAACACAATTTTATAGTTAGGGTAGCTAGTCACATTTTATTTAGTCCCTATTGATAGAGAATCGGATGAATTCTTTCCATGTTTAATGCCCCTAGAACTCTGAGCTTCCATATGTATTTGATTTTGTACCATACTTTGTGGATTTGTTGCCCACCATCAGAGTAGTCATTTGGTTTCAAGGCCCCGAGAAACAGTATAGGATATTCCTGAAAAGTTTGAACACTGGGGCTCAAGGATGTCTGCCCTATAGGGGAAATGCTACTGCAAAGTGACTGCCCTGACAATCACAGACCTGAGAGAGCGGAGTGGGGCTTGGCTGGCTGAGACCTGCCATGGTCAGGGCTCATCTCTTTCTCTCTTGTCCTTCCCGCACCCTCTAGTTCCAACAAGAAATCCAGCAACGTCAGAACGAAGCTTCCCGGGAGTTCCGGAAGAAGGAAAAACTAGAGAAAGAGCTCAAGCAGATTCAGACAGACATGGACAGCAGGCAGACAGAAATAAAAGCCCTGCAGCAGTATGTGCAGAAGAGCAAGGAGGAGCTTCAGAAGCTGGAGCAGCAGCTGAAGGAGCAGAAGGTGAGTTGGGTGTGGGCCTTCGCTGAAAAACAAGAAAACCCCAGAATGGCACCTTTGTTCACACCCATTTGTGCATTTTGAATTCTCTTGGAAAGCAGCAAATTCCCTTCACTACTCGTGGTGACGATGTAAAACTTAGCATTGCAATTTGGTCTTTGAATGGCTCTTATGAGGTAGTTATGCCCCCCTTTTTAAATTTTCCAGCTCTAACAGGTTAATAAGTTTCTTTTTAACCTTTTATTGATCTATACTACACATATAGAAAAGAGTATATGTCACAAGTCAGCTTGATGAATTTTAACCACTCAATTGCATCTTGGTCACCTGCTCCCAGCCGGAGATACAGAACATTACCAGCACCCCCAGAAGCCCTTTTGTGCTCCCTCTTAGTCATTCTCCCCCTAAAGTACCACCGCTATCCTGAATTCTAAGCAGAGTTTGGTTTTGCCTGTTTTCATACTTTACAGAAATAAAATATTACAGGATATATTCTTTGTGTCTAACTTCTGCTATATTCTGTTTGTGAGATTCATTCATGTTGTTGCCATGTAGTTATAGACTTGTGATGCCCAATATGGTAACCCTTAGCAACAAGTGGCTATTTAAATTCAACTTTATTAAAATGAAATGAAATTAAAAATTCATTTCCTTGGTTATACCAGCATAATTTCAAGTACTCAGTAGCCACAGGTGGCTAGTCGATGCCATATTAGCACAGGCAGAGAATATTTATATCACTGCAGAAAGCTCTACTGGACAGAGCTCAGTAGACCATAAGCTCTCATTTCTGTGCAGTATTCCATTGGGTGAGTATAATAATTTATTTTTAACAGTTTTATTTTTATTTATTTATTTTTATTTTTATTATTATTTTCTTTTGATATGGAGTCTCTTTGTCGCCCAGGCTGGAGTGTAGTGGCATGATCTCAGCTTACTGTAACCTCCACCTCCTGGGTTGAAGCGATTCTCCTGCCTCAGTCTCCTGAGTAGCTGGAGTCCGCCATCATGCCTGGCTAATTTTTATATCTTTAGTAGAGACAGGGTGTCACCATGTTGGCCAGGCTGGTCTCAAGCTCCTGACCTCAAGTAATCCAACTGTCTCAGCCTCCCAAGGTGCTGGAATTACAGGCATGAGCCACCGCGCCCAGCCAATAGGTTTATTTTTAAGTTATTTTCAAGTTTAGCAAACTATGGTCAGTCTTTATTTATTTTTACTATGGTACTGTTTTTGACACTTTCTCTATTATAGCAGTTTAAGGTGGCACAAGTATTGGTAATTGTATTATGTTTTCTCTCATTTTTTAAAGAAGCAATTCATATAATTGAAAAGTCTTTTCTTAAATATGTTTTTCCTCAGGAAGCTTGTTTCCAAAGAATTGTCAAGCCATATAGCAGTTTTATACTCAAAAATAGATATAAGTATACCTTTTTTTGTCCATTGCTCTATTAATTTTATATAAAGCCAGAAGTCAAATAGATAATTTACAATGTGCTGCCTCCAGCAGAAAAACATGAGACTTCTTTGAGCATGAAACATAGGAGAGAGGCTTTTGGACATCAGGATAAAAACTATCCTCCTATGAAACACAATTTCATTTTTAGCATAGCTGGTTACATTTTATTTAGTCCCTATTGATGGAGAATTGGTTGGATTCTTTTCATGCTTAATTTTTGTGTGCATGGGAGTTATATTTTGCAGACATTACTTAAGCTGTCTTTCTATTTTTATCCTGCAATTCATTTGCTATCCCTCCACCTCCTCAATATTCCCCCAATAGAAATGAGCCCCCAAGATATAATCTTTTGTTTTTATAAAACCATATCTGCTCAGGATAGTCAAGGCAGAGAAGAGGAAAATCTGGCTGACACTGAACTCAAGCAGACATAAATCACTCCGCTGCTGTTCCATCGTTTTGAGTTAAGTTAGATTAAAAGAAAATTGTCTCTGTGTTAGTGTTAGTGAACAGTTCTGTTGATGAAAATGTTGCAGGCATGTTAATGCAGGATTTGCTTCTGAAGATGTAGCTTCCAAGCCCCACAGCTTATAAAATCCGTTTGAATCTCTAGCTCATTTGCAATGATTATAGCAATTGTTGCGTATGCAAAGCCTGCCAAATGGCAAACAAGCATTAAAATATTTATCCACCACCTGTGAACAAGACTTCCCAAGGCTCTCAGAAAAAAAAATTATGCTCACTGTGTTATTCATTAGAAGGCATCATTTTCCTCAACCGTTTAACATTCATCATATTTGAGTGCGTTAGTGCTTTCATTGGGGATTAATAACAATTTCTACAAAGACAAAAACTCAGGGTTGCTGTTATCTTCCCAGGAGGTTTGTGGAGCCCCCTGTGTGTATATACAAGTATTGTAATCAGATTAAAAAGCATTAACCAGCTCATTCCATCCCTTTCAGATATTGAATGAGAGAGCTGCAAAGGAACTCGAGCAATTTCAGATGAGAAATGCTAAACTTCAGCAAGAGAATGAGCAGCACAGTTTGGTTTGTGAGCAGCTATCCCAAGAAAACCAACAGAAGGCATTGGAGCTCAAAGTAAACACCAAGTCACATGTCTGTTCCCTAGCTCTTCCTTCCTCATTCCCTATGAACACAGGTTTGCCTTGGCAATTGGAGCCCTCGCTTGGATAACCTGTGTTGGCTCTACTGGGTGCCTTGACACATCAGAGGCAGGTGCAAGCCTATAGTGATTGCTTTATGCCCAGAAGCAGAGTTTGATGGCTTCCATTCTTATAAAATTGCAAACCTGATTATTGATCATATCGTTATGCAAATGGTTTCCAAAGTGAGCTCAGATGTCTATCTCTGTAACTAGCCTTGCAAGAAACCAGTTGCTCAAAGCTAGAAATCCATTCATACATGTGAACGGCAAAAAAATTCAGATTATAGTTTACTACTTGTTGGAGAAGGTGGGATGGAATTGTTGGGGGAGAGACTGATACTACCTAGTGTTTACTTACAGGATTGTGGAATCATGATTTTCACTTCTGTCCAAGGTATACTTTGAGACAGATTTCCTGTTCTTCTCCTTGCTATCATTGAAGAGTGCTTGCAAATTAAGTTTAGATAACAATTTATACTCTGATATATATTGTATACCCACCTGCTTAACAGAGCAGCTTTATGTTTGTCACTTTAATTCTGAAAAAATCCATATTCCCTACTCTGGTTATGTTAGAATACTGGATGTAAAAAGAGTAGTCTAGCAAGAACCAACCCAAATGTCCATCAGTGAGAGACTGGATTAAGAAAATGTGGCACATATACACCATGGAATACTATGCAGCCATAAAAAGGATGAGTTCATGTCCTTTGTAGGGACATGGATGAAGCTGGAAACCTTCATTCTTAGCAAACTATCACAAGGACAGAAAATAAAACACCACATGTTCTCACTCATAGATGGGAATTGAACAACGAGAACACTTGGACATAGGATGGGGAACATCACACACCGGCGCCTGCCATAGGGTGGGGAGAGGGGGAAGGAATAGCATTAGGAGATATACCTAATGGAAATGACAAGTTAATGGGTGCAGCACATCAACATGGCACATGTATACATACGTAACAAACCTGCATGTTGTGCACATGTACCCGATAACTTAAAGTGTATGTGTGTGTATATATATATATGAATAATACATAGATTTGAGCAGAGAACCATAACATTTTTGTATCACAATCTCTTTTGAGAATCTGATGGTAATACACACATGCACACACTTATTTGCATATCTTACATCTTGTGTTGCATGCATCCCAAAAATAGGAGAGGTTTCCAGGATTTTTCTGAAGTCTTAACTGTGGGGTCTGGATTAATAACCACTGAATTAGAACATCTTAGAACTGGAGGAGGCCTTAACATCAACTAAATTTGAACCCTATAGGGTCTGAGGGTCTGACGCTGAAAAACTTTTAAGACAGCCCAGAATGGGTAGACTTGAAACCATTCTTTATGAGAATGCAATAAGTTAAAGCAGAGATGAGATGACTACTTAAGTCAAAATAATATATTAGCCCCTAAGGTAAAATTAAAGGAAAAAGACTCATGCCATTAATTCTTTCCCTTAGTAGCATGAATGGGGCATTTTGAAAGATGGACTATTTCTGTTATTAGATCATGAGCCTGATGGGATTCAGCCTCTAGCAATAATCTGAGGATAACATGAACAGCTAATTTTAGTCTCTTCATTGTTATGAGCAGAGATAATTGCTAACCTTTGTTTGCAAAAGAATCCCAGCTGCTCTTCTAGTCACTTCTAATGGCAAAATTTTTAAAAAGTGAATTTAATTAAGATTTCCAAAATCTGGAAAGCTTGAAGTCTGTAGGCAAAAATCAGGTGCTTTTCTTTGCTGGGATTATTTTTGGGGGACTGTTTGCCATTTTATAGACTGCCTATTCATACTATGAAATATCTGGTCCACTTATCCATATGTATACCTACAGACTAACATACTTTGAGGAAGGAGGACCCCTTCTCTAGTGTATATAATTGACCTACAATGGCCCAGTGAGTTCAAAAGAGTGTTTGAATATTTTATAGGATGTTAATAACCTTCTGAGAGAAGTCACTTCATAAGTCCATGAAAATTGCTAATTAAATACTATATACAAAATTCACATATTTTTGATACATATAACTTAGCATTCTTATCTTATTTGATTCTACAATTAGTTGGTGTATTAGTTCATTTTCATGCTGCTGATACAGACATACCCAAGACAGGGCAATTTACAAAAGAAAGAGATTTAATTGGACTTACAGTTCCACTTGACTGGGGAGGCCTCACAATCATGGTGGAAGGCAAGGAGGAACAAATCACATCTTATGTGGATGGCAGCAGGCAAAGGGAGAGAACTTGCGTAGGGGAACTCCTCTTTTTAAAACCATCAGATCTTGTGAGACTTAGTCTGTATCATGAGCATAGCATGGGAAAGACCTGCCCCCATGATTCAATTACCTCCCGTTAGGCTCCTCCCACAACACGTGGGAATTCAAGATGAGATTTGGGTGGGGACACAGCAAAACCATTTCAGATGGTGACTTGAAACAAAATTTTTCAGTCTTTTTATTATTTTTAGTTTATAAAAATATAAAACATAACCACATATTTTATTCAGTGAACAGAGTTTTTAAATTTCTCTCAAAACCAAATTGTGTATGCTTGATTTAATCTCACAGAACAACTTTACATTGCCATGGGAAGAATTTCCTTTTATTGGTTCTGAGTTTACCATCATCCAGTTCCTGGCTCTTCATTTACAAAGTGTCTCATTAATTCTTTCTCACTAATTACAGGCCAAAGAGGAAGAAGTCCATCAAATGCGCCTTGACATCGGGAAGCTCAACAAAATCAGAGAACAAATCCATAAGAAACTGCACCACATTGAAGATCAAAAGGCAGAAGTCGAACAGCACAAAGAAACCCTAAAAAATCAGATCGTGGGATTAGAGAGAGGTAAACCATTTTGTGCTTTCATTCATTTAGAAACATTTTATTGGTGACTGATGTTATCTTGTAACCCATGTTTACAAACACAACCCATGCCAAATGAAATCAGTAAAACAACACTCACACTGGTAAACAGTCAATATGGGGTGGGTGGGGGGCATCATTTTGAATACCTTAAACTCTTACCTTAAACAGTTCTTCCACAGGTTCCATTGGCAAAAATGAAAATCCAGCCTGAAGTATTGCTCAGTATTTGTCCATGGAATAAACAGCATCTAAACTTTTATGTCTGAGGTTCACATGACCTGCTTTAGTTCTTCTTTTCCACAGAAGATAGTGGATACATTAGAATGAATGTCCTTCATTAGCAGTATCCGGGACAATATTGCAGTAAGAATCAGTGGAACAAAAATGAATGGCTTCTAACATCTTTTCTCTGTCAGTACTTTGCCATGTGGTGAACCCCTGTCTTACTCAGTTATAACCCACCTGTGAAGGGAAAATCTAAGTGTCACAGGGAGGTACAGAGAAGTCAGTAGGGACTCAAACCCTGGAGTCAGAGCTGCCTGGGTTTAGATCCCATCTCCCCACACCTGGTGGTTGGGGTGAAGTAAGTGAACACAGAGCACTTGTGAAACTGAAGTGTGTGAGGCAGGAACATCTGTGTCCCGTTGACTTTACCCAGGTGGCTGTCAGTTGTCAATCACTGAATGAGACAACATACGTAAAAGCACAAAAGCATATATTCCTCACTAAAAGTTAGGTACAATCTAAATCTCTGGATAGAATTACTAGAAATATTTGTCACTAGTGAGACTCTGTCTTAAAAAAAAATTAAGGCAGGGCGCGGTGTCTCATGCCTGTAATCTTAGCATTTTGGGAGGCTGAGGTGGGTGGATCACCTGAGATCAGGAGTTCAAGATCAGCCTGGCCAACATGGTAAGACCCTGTCTCTACTAAAAATACAAAAATTAGCTGGGCATGCTAGTGGGTGCCTGTAATCCCAGCTACTTGGGAGGCTGAGACAGGAGAATTGCTTGAACCTGGGAGGTGGAGATTGCAGTGAGCCGAGATTGTGCCACTGCACTCTAGCCTGGGTGACAGAGTGAGACTCTGTTTAAAAAAAAAAAAAAAATTTGTCACTTAGGTCTTGGTGGATATTTTTCCTTCTAAGACATCAAGAAATAATGTTTTATTGAGATGCAGTTGCAGCCTATCTCAACAGTTTCTCTGTTCATCCATTCAATAAATCAAACCCAAACTGTGGGCAGGCATTATTCTAGGTGCTGGGTGCATGGAGGACTTTGCCCTCAGGATACCTACAGTCTAGTGTGAGTTTTCAATCTAATACTTTCTGTGACAGATATGAAGAAAAATGGAACTATAAGAGCATTTTTTTTGTAACTGGCTATCAAAACACTTCCATATTTAAACTTCTATTTGCTTGCAATAGTTCTAAGCTTTCGAAAAAGAAGTTTTACCCATTTGGCGTTAAGCCCAACTCTTCATCTTTAAATCATGTATACAAAGTTACCATTCTCTCTCTTTTGACTACTTTATAGATGTCATCAACATTGTTATTTCTTCTTAGGGATCATGTTCTTTTAATGTGTTCAATCAAAAAGTGGCACTGGGCATAACGGTTAGGAGCATGGGGCTCCTTCCTACATGTTAGGATTTTCTACCACAGAAACCAAGAAATAAACTGAAAAACTACCAGAACTAATAAGAGAGGTTAATAGAGTTCAGTAGAATGGGAGGTTATAAAATAAATATGTAGATATCAATAGCTTTTTTTCATACCAAAAAAAATCAGTTAGAGTATATGATGGAAAAAATTCTCTTCACAATAGCAACTAAAGTAATAAAATATCTGTGAATAAAGTTACCGAGATATCTGCAAGATCTATATATTTAAGAAACCACAAAATTCTATTGAGGGGTATAAAGGAAGACTTGAAAGATGGAGAGATATATCAAGTTACTGGATGAGAAAACTCAATAGGATAAAAATATAAATCTGTCCAAGTTAATTTATATATTTAATTTTTCCAAAAAAATTTCAGTGAGTTGGGGCCTGGCACGGTGGCTTACACCTATAATCCCAGCACTTTGGGAGGCTGAGACAGAAGGATCGCTTAAGGCTAGGGGTTCAAGGCCAGTCTAGGCAACATATTGAGGTACTCTCTCTTCAAAAAAAAAAAAAAAATTGCCAGGTGTGGTAGCATGCTCCTGTGCACCTGTAGTGGCACATGCCTATAGTTCTAGCTACTTGGGAGGCTGATGCAGGAGGATCACTTGAGTCCAGGAGGTCAATGTTGCAGTGAGCTATGATCACACATACTGCACTCCAGCCTGGGTGAGAGAGTGAGTCTCTTTAAAATTCAGTGAGTTATGTTGTATGGGACTCAAAAATTGATTCTAGAGTGCCTCCAGAAGAACAAACTTATGAAAATAGAAATGAAATAGAATAGAATAGAAATGAAATAGAATACAAAATAGAAATGAAATCTGGGAAATAAGGGAAGATTTGCCTTCCCAGATGTGTAAATGTATTATAAAGCTTCAATAATCAAATTATGTAGCGATGATGTCCAGATAAACAGATCAATGAAAAAGATTGGAAAGGCCAGAAAAGACCCAGGATTATCATCTAAGGTAAAGTGTTGTTTCACATCAGTGTGCAGTATGGATTATTAAGAAAATAATGGCATGACAATAAGCTTCTGTTTTGGGGGAAAAAGTCAATACCAAATGTTGAAACCATAAAGCCAAGATTGAGAGATTAAATGAAATAAAAATCAAAATTGTCTATATTCTGTATTCTCTATAAATGAAGCCAAATTGACTAAAAGATTGTCAAAGCTCTTTATTATATGTGAAGGGCTTCTTTTAAAAGTCCACAAAAAAGGTCGGGAGTGGTGGCTCATGCCTGTAATCCCAGCACTTTACGAGACTTTGGTGGGTGGATTGCTTGAGCCCAGGAGTCTGAGACCAGCCTGGGCAATATGGCAAAACCCCGTCTCTACCAGAAAAAAAAAAAGAAAGATAAAAGTTAGTTGGGCATGTTGGCACATGTCTGTAGTCCCAACTACTCAGGGGGCTGACAGGCAGAGGTTGCAATGAGCTGTAGTTGCACACTCCAGTGTGCACTCCAGCCTGGGTGACAGAGCGAGACCCTGTCTCAGAAAAAAAAAAAAATCCAGAAAGGATAAACATATTATGAGAGAAATTGGTAAAGGGCAAATTGGGCAATTTGAAAAACAGAAATACAAATAAATGGTCATTAAACATGAAGAAGTAGTAAACTTCACTACTAAGCAAAGAAATGCAAATTAAATACTGACATATTGGTTTTTAAACATCTATCAGACTGTCAAAGATCAAAGAGAATGATGATATCCAGGGGTGATATGGGTGTGGATTTAAATTGCTATTAATTTTCTAGAGAGAAATTTGGCAGTAGCAGAGAAATGTCTTTTAAAAATCCCCTTTGATCTAGGACTTCTTCTACAGGAAAAATATGAGTAAGAACTTTCACAGGATTGTTGCTTATAACTGCAAAAAAAAAGAAAGAAAAAGATAAATTATGTATTTTCACACAGTGAAAAACCATGGAGTTATTAAAAATTCGGATGCTGATGCACATTTATAGTATGGAAAGGCATTTATTCTATTCTATGCTTGTTAATTATAAAAGCAAGCTACAAAATAGTATACTGTGTGTACAATAAGCTTCTGTTTTTTGGGGAAAAGCTCAACACCAAATGTTGAAACCACAAAACCAAGATTGAGAGATTAAATGAAATAAAAGGAAAAATTTTCTATATTCTGTAATCTCTATACAGAATATGGAGTGTACTATATATACTTATAATTTCCTTTTGGGGTGTATGTGTACTTACAAATATATATATATATTTATAAATTATAGCTATAAATATATTTAGTTTATGTACACATGTATATTTACATAAGAATAAGCTGGGAAAGAGACATATTAAAATACTAAGTAGATTCTGGTTGATTTAAATTTTTTCACTTCCATTTATCCGAATTTCTAATTTCGTTCTGTATTTCTATTTACTTGTATAATAAAAAACATTAAAAAGAGCAAGGGGCCGGGTGCAGTAGCTCATGCCTGCCTGTAATCCCAGCACTTTGGGAGGTTCAGACAGGCAGATCACCTGAGATCAGGAGTTCGAGACCAGCCTGACCAACGTGGTGAAACCCAGTGTTGACGAAAGAATCAAACTCTGTAAAATATTTTAAGAGATTTATTCTGAGCCACATGTGACTGACCATGGCCTCAGGAGGTCCTGAGAACATGTGCCCAAAGTGGTTGGGGTACAGCTTGGTTTTATATATTTTAGAAAGGCATGAGGCATCCATCAAATACATTTAAGAAATACATTGGTTTGGTTCAGAAAGGCGGGACAACTCAAACGGGGGTTGGGGAGTGGGTAGGGGGCTTCCAGGCTATAGGTAAATTTAAACATTTTCCGATTGACAATCAGTTGAATTTATCTGAAGACCTGGGATCAACAGAAAGGAAATGCTCAGGCTAAGGTAAAGGACTGTGGAGACCAAGTTTTATTGTGCAGAGGAAGCTCTTAGACAGCAGACTTCAGAGAGAGCAGGTTGTAAAATGTTTCTTATTGGACCTAAAAGTGTGTTTAGCTCTTTGTTGATTATTTCCTGGATCTGGAAAGAAAGGAAGGAAAACAAGGGAAAAGGGGATTCTCTATAGAATGTGGATTTTTCCCACAAGAGACTTTGCGGGGCAGTTTCAAGGTACGGCAAGGAAATATATTTTGGGGTTAAATATTTCAGTTTTCTTCCTTGTTATGCCACAGTCAGATTGGAAAGTCAGTCATGATATACAGGGTGAAATAAAACCCATTAGATGAGAATTTATGGTTTTAGGGCATGACTCCCCCGACCTCTTAGATAGGAATTTGGGCAAGATAAAAAAAAAATCAGAGCTTGTCCTCACCTGTCTCTACTAAAAATACAAAAAATAATTAGCCAGGCATGGTGGTGCTGTACCTGTAGTCCCAGCTACTCTGGAGGCTGAGGCAGGAAAATCCCTTGAACCTGGGAGGTGGAGGCTGCAGAGCCGAGATTGCGCCACTGCACTCCAGCCTGGGCGACAGAGCAAAGCTCCGTCTTAAAAAAAAAAAAAAAAAAAAAAAAGAGCAAAGACATTTTGGCATTAGAGAAATCTTAGCCCTGTCACCTGTTGGCTTCAGACATTTGGCAAATGGATTAATCTCTGTAAGCCTCAGTTTCCATCTCTTTAGTGAGAGAGGGAGACCTACCTCACTTGGTTATACCAAAGGTCACATACACTCGGTTAATAGTAGTTTTATAGCTAGAGACGAACATGTAAAGCAGTTTTTGTTTCACTTCAGCTTTTGTAGATTCTCTTAGATCGACTCTACATTTATTATTATTTTTTCTCCCTGGGGGTTTAGAGGTGGAGGCTTCAAAGAAACAAGCAGAACTTGATAGAAAGGCAATGGACGAGCTTCTGAGAGAAAGGGACATACTAAATAAGGTGAGTGTGTTACAGTCACACTGGTAAATAAATGTCTTTCCTCAGCACTGTAATATCTGGCTATAACCAGTTGGATGGGAAAAGAAAACTCCAAGGCAAACAGAAGTGGATTAGAATAAATAATAGTGCTTAATTTTCCTCTAAGCCACTGCCTACAGTCTACCATTCACTGGCTATGAATTGCAATTGCATTATCACCTGAGAACACAAAAAGACTTTGGGGAATTAGCATATAAGCCAGGAGGAGATTTCAGAGTGTTTTGTGGATTCTTGTTTTCATTGCTGGTGTGCTATCTGGCATCCTAAGCAGTTAATCAACATTTGTGAATTTAATATCTATAATCGACAACTTTTGCTAATCCAAAAATTACAAGCGAGTGCTAACTGAATTTTAACTCTGAGGTGTTAGGTGTAGGAATGGCAGGTCTAAGCTTTCCTCCATCTTTTCAGGGTTGTTGTAGGTTTTGGTTTTTGTTTTCTGTCCTTATCTTGTCAGACCTTCCAGCTCAGTGTGGTCCAAAGCTAAGGGAGGGGTTATGGGAGCTTGAAGGCAGAGATCTGAAGATTCTCCATTAAACGTAGGACCCCTCCTTTTTCCTATCCCACTTCCTGAAGATTTTTTCCATTGACAGTCACTTTTAGGAGTTTAACTACAGGGATTTAGGGTAAATTTTCCTGCTCAAGGATTTCTTCCAGGGAGGAAGCAACCACAGGCCAGGTGTGGATGGTGGGAGGGTTGTGGGGGATGGTGGCAGGGTGCTTCTATAATAGCCGTGTGGCTTTCAGCCAAGACAGTTTCATCTCATCAAAGCAGAAACGGTCTGTATTTGTTCATTCTGACTTTCATTATTTCTTTGGGTTTCCCAGAATCAAACAAATGTTAACAAAATACACTATACTTTAGCCTAAAATAGACTATTCAGGGAATCTCAGGAATTGATAGATTAGATCTTCACATGCTAATCACTTTTAAAGAAAATCACTGAAGTGGTTTTTTTCTTGGACAATCTTGGAAATTGCTTTTTATTTTATACATTTGTACATATAAACAATAATGTTGGATTTAGATGATTAAATTTATATTCAACACACATTTAATCCATTTGTATTTTATATGTACTGATAAACAACCAATATGTTTTCTGCCATGATAAGACATGTAGCACAATAGTAATTTTACATTTATTTGTTGATTTGATTAATGTCCATTCTTCCTTTAGGGCAGGGTATACTTTTCTATTTTTTATTTCCTGGCCTTTGTATTCTTAGTGCCTAGCACAGCACCCGACTCTGCAGGTATGCAATGAACTTTAATTGATAATACATTCTTTCCCCATTGACTCAGTTGAAATGCCACCTTCATCCAAAGAATGAGTGACATGGTTTTGACAGGTAGCAACATGAATATATTTTGATTCTTTTAGTGTCATGTGGAAGTGGCTTTATCTTTTATAGAACAAATGTTTAACCCAATACCTGAAAAAAAAGTTGATCTTTTCTGTTTTCTACATTGTCACCCAATCAACATTTAATAGGCATTTTACCTGATTATTGTCCAGCAGTTTTCAGATCTATCTGTTGTTCAGTGTTGGTTAGAGATTTGAGAAAGAACTCTAAAGTGCCTCATGGAACTCACGGATACAGCTGGGCCTCAGGAACCCATTGGAAACTGGCCTGGCATTCTTGGGACGAAAGCATCTCTCTCTGCCAGTTGACTTCCTGAGTTTTTGCTCCATTCTTCTTTCAATGAAGACTGTCACTGTCTCTCTCTGTTTTCCAGTCCATATGACAAAAAATGACTGTCACCAATATCTCCCAAGGTTACATCTTTTACTGAGTTGCACAAATCTAAAGGCCCTATTTCAGAAGTCCTGGGGAAGGGTCATTTGATCCATTCAGTTGCGGTTAAAGAGGTGAATCCTTTTGCATGAGCGTGGCTGCCAGATTGCACTACTACTCATTCTGTGTTTCAGGGAAACTTGGGCAGCCAACCCAAGATATTTCCTTTTCAGCATCAGAAATCTCCAGTGCAACTTAAAAAAAGAAAAATGTAGATGCCTGGGTCCTATCCCAGACCAACTGAATCAGAAACTCTGGAGTTGGAACATGAACATCTGCATTTTTTTAAAAAACTGGGTTAATTGTTTTTGTTGTGGTTAAATACGCACAACACAAAATTTACCATTAGTGACATTTAGTACATTCACAGTGTTGGGCAACTGTCATCACAATCTAGTTCCGCAATCTTGTCCCCCCAGAAGAAGAAACCTTGTACCTGTTCAGCAGCCAGAGTCTATCCCCCCTCCTCCCACCCCTGGCAACTACTAATCTGCTTTCAGTTTTTATGGATTTGACTGTCCTGGATATTTATACGAACGGAATCGTACACTAGTGAACTTTAGTGTCTGGCATGTTTCATTCAGAACAGTGTTTTCAAAGTTCATGCACTGTTGTAGCATGCATCTGTACTTCACTCCTTTTTACGGCTGAATGCTATTCCACTGTGTGGATATGCTGTATTTTGCTTATCTGTTTATCAGTTGATGAACATTTGGGTTGTGTCTATCTTTTGGGCTCTTGCGAATTATTTTACTGTGAATACTCATGTACAAGTTTTTGCTTTCATTTATTTTGAGTATATATTCAGGAGTGAAATTGTTGGGTCACATGTTAATTCTAGGTGTCTGCATTTTTATTAAGCTGCTTTTTATCTTCCTTTGTAATCAAAGCTCAAGTTATATGATTAGGTTCAGTTCTAACCTCACAAGAGAAAGGCAAGAGCTAGATTGGAGGTTAAAGGCACGGACTCTGGAGTTAGACAGCCATGGATTCAAATCTTTGCTCTGCCACTTCCCCATTGTATGAACTTGTAGGCAAGTAGCTTAACTCTTCAGTCTCAGTTTCCTGCCTCTAAAATGGGGCAATATGGGGCCCATTTCTTAGGGACATTGTGGTTGCTTAGTGTATTTATATGTGTGTTTAAAGTGCCTTGTGCAAAATTAGCATAATAAGCTCTTAATAAGCTGTAGGGAACATGATCATTTTTATTCATCCAAAAGACAAGCTATCTAATTATGTTAGATGTGAGGCAGAGGGTAAACTTAACCCCAAATCCTCAAACATTGTGAGTAATGTGACTGCTTTGTGCCCTTATTTTTAGAACATGCTTAAGGCAGTCAATGCGACCCAGAAGCAGACTGACTTGGTAAAGCTCCATGAACAAGCCAAGAGGAACCTGGAGGAAGAAATCCAGAACTACAAGGATGAGGCTCAGAAGCAGAGAAAGATCATCTTTCATCTGGAAAAGGAGCGTGACCGGTACATCAACCAAGCCAGTGACCTTACGCAAAAGGTAAGCCGCTCAGTGATGTTGTGGGTGGAGCAGAGGCACATTCCTTCCTCTGCATTTCTGATGGTCACAAACTATTGCAAAGAGAATTTATTCAGATTTCTGCTTTTAATTTGTGTGAAGATTTGGTAAGAATGATGTGGACGAAATATAAGCTGTTTCTGAGCTGATCCTGGGCCACATTGTGAAAAGGACAATGTTTATGCTTGTTGCTCTCTCATTTCTCCTTTCCAGGGCCCTCTTCCAACTTCTGGGTTCTCTCTCTTCTCTGTTGCCCTGCTGTGCAGCATCCCTGGGCTGGTACCAGGGCTGCCAGCATCATCATCTCTCAACTCTTCAGTCTCCACACCCACCCACCATCTGGCACTGATTTTGTCTCCTCAGAGAAAGGACCCCAACTTGACGTTAGGAGAAAAGCATCTAATTAAATGACCACAAGTTAAGATGTGAGTGACTACTGCATCTGCTAGGGGTGTCACAATTTCAAAGAGCATTTTTTTATTCTCAAATGATTGTGAACTCCTGCAATCCCAGCACTGAGGCAGGATGATTGCTTGAGGCCGGGAGGTCACAAGTGGCCTAGGCAACATGTCAAGACTCTGTTTCTACCAAAATATAATAAAATAAAATAAAAAGGAAAAAAAACTGTTGTGAGCTGGGCGCAATGGTTCACATTGGTAATCCCAGCGCCCTGGGAGGCCAAGGGAATGGATAGCTTGAGGCCAGGAGTTTGAGACTAGCCTGGACAGCACGGTGAAACCCTGTCTCTACAAAAAATACAAAAATTAGTCGGGCACGGTAGTGTGCTCCTGTGGTCCCAACTACTTAGAGGGCTGAGGTGGGAGGAACACTTGAGCCTGGGAGGTGGAGGCTACAGTGAGCTGTGGTTGTAGCACTGCACTCCAGCCTGGGTGACAGAGTGAGACCCTGTCTCAAAACAAGCAAACAAACAAAAAAAACCACTGGAGGAAATCCACACATTGGGGAGCTGAGTTCTAGATCTCTGCTTCTTATAAACTGCTTAGGAGAGAGAAGGCTCAAGGATATATGTCTCCAAGAATGGCTTCGGAGATTTGGATTTCATTTTAGCCAGCTGTCTTAGTGCATCGCCTGCATGAAGCATGAGTAGTTACAATAGTACTCTCTTTAATGCATTCATAGATGGCATGGAGCAGTGGTCTATGGGGTGGGACGCTGGGAAATGAAGAAAAGTTTTAGTTATGAGGCTGATTAGAAAGTTCGGGAGAAAAGGCTCATTTAATCACCTTTTCTCCCCCTAGCAAGATGTGATCTGTTATGCAAGGTAAGCCCTTTCTTCCATCTCCTCAATGAAATTCAGGTTACATTCTGCAGTGCTTACTAATGCTCTTGCATGCTTAAATTTTTTGTTTTTTTGGAGTGAAATGTCAAAGAAGGTGACAAAGGGACAGCCAATATTTGTATTACAGAAATAAATAAAGTGGGAAACAAGCTTTACTAATAGGAAATCAGCTTCTTTCCACTTAGACTCAATCTGCCATGCAGATGATTTGGGAAGGGCTGCTGGAGAAGCACAGTGCCTTGGCTTTGTCTAGCTCTGCAGGACAGTGATCCCCAATGGATTCTCACACCCCTAATTGGGAGTCATTGGAGCAGAGCATATTTCTTTTCCGACTTAACCATGTAAGAAGTTCCACTGATTGATTTACTGACTCTGAGGACTTGTCAGTTTAGGCCCTGGTATTCTTGAGCTTGGACTCGCACATTAGCTTCTGTATTCACCAGTTTATTGCACAAATAACCTTCAAACCTTAGTGGTTCACAGCAATAAAGATCTATGTTTTGCTCACATAACTGGCCTTTGCAGGTCAGCTGCATCCCTCCTTTTTGTCCTCTTCTTTCCAGGCTGACTCTGTCAGGATGCCCTGGCCTCTGCACAAAGGGAAAGGGTGGAAACGGTGGACCCTCAGAGCACTTCCGAGCCTCTGCTGACAAGGGAAGGGCACAGATCCTACTCACTCATATTCCACTGGCCAACCAAGTCACAGGGCTGTGCCAGGCATCCTGGGCCAGAGTGTGGTCCTCCTTAGGGAGAGGCCCTGCAGGGTGAGGTAGCAAATGTATTTGAACATATAATGTCATCTGTTGCAGCCTCCAGTTTCTTCTTCCTGATAAGCAATTTCTCTCCATTCCCAGGTGCCATCACACCACCATCAGAGCTAACTCTTAAAAATTCCAGTGTGATTTTATTATTACTCTGGATATAAACCTCTATCACCTCTCCCTGGGGCAGGGCTTCCTAACATTTTTCACATCACAGCATATGTAAAAAATTACATGTTGATACGGTTTAGCTCTGTGTCTCCACCCATATCTCATCTTGAATTGTAATCCCCATGTGTCGAGGGAGGGAGGTAATTGGATCATGGAGGAGTTTTCCACAAGCTGTGCTCATGATGGTGAGTGAGTTCTCATGTGAACTGTTGGTTTTATAAGTGTTTAGAAGTTCCTCCTTCATTCTTCCTTTTCCTGGTGACTTGTGAAGAAGATGCCTGCTTCCCCTTCCACCATGATCGTAAGTTTCCTGAGGCTTCCCCAGCCAGCGGAACTGGGAGTCAGTTAAACCTCTTTTCTTTATGTTTACCCAGTCACAGGGAAGTTCTTTGTAGCAGTTTGAAAATGGACTAATACACATGTCAGTGGCACATGCGAATAAGGAGATGAGGCTATTTGGGGCTGAAGGAACCAATCCAGGGATGCCAGCTGCCCAGGTCCCACCTGGCCAGCCTGTGGGTAGAGTAAAATCAGTGTTTTAGCACACATCTGAAACCCATGCAAGGCACAGCAGTTGGGATACTGGATACTCTGCATTAATGGAATAGAGTCCAAGCTCTTTGTTCTCTGTGGAAAGTTGTGTCCTTTCTCTGCATGGCACATTCCTATTCACCCTTCAAGACCTAACTCAAAAGCTCAGGTCAAGCTTCCTCTGATTCCTTATGGGCAGAGCTTGTCACTTTGTACTTTATGGATTTGTTAATGTCTCTGGAAGGACGATTATCAATTTATAGTGTAATTATTTATTTGCATATTTGTTTTATCCACTTTATAGTGAGCTTTTGGGGGCAAGGACTTTATTTCATTCATTTCTTTATTTCTAGCATCCTGGCACATGAGAGACACCAAAAAAGTATTTGTTAAACAAATGGATAGACGATAAGCGGTAAAAAGAATGCTACCACTGATTTTAATATAGGATTGTATATTTTTCTTGGCTTCCTCATAAAAGAGAGATTCAGATATCAAGTTTTGTTGTTAACTGTTTTTCACAAGTTCTGATATGTAACCGCACATAATGTCTTACCTAAATAATTTGAACACAAGTTCTTAAAATATTACTTACCACCTACAATTTTTCTGTGTCTTGCTTAACCCCTGACAGCATATATCAGTTGCTACGCAACTTGTGCATCTCTGGACTTCTTAAGAATATGTATGTCTCTTTGTCCCCTTCTCATATTTCTTTCTTTCTTTACTGTCCAACACACACACACACACACACACACACACCCTCATTCTCACAAACAAAAAGCTCCCTTATGTGCATTCTGTTTGTAGGGTATTGAGAAATAATATCAAAGGCTGGGGAAGATATCATGAAACTGACATTTTCATCTACTTCTAAAGTGAGTATACATTGTTCCAAGTTTATCTATCTTTTATCCAGAATTTTCCTTTTTAAGAAAAACTGAATCTAATGAAAAATAAGAAATGGAGAGATTTATATGAAAGAATATTTTTTCAAAACATAATTTATAATAATGAGAACTAGGAATCAGCCCCCAAAAAGGTTAAATAAATCATGCTACATTTATTTGACATAGTATTATGTAGCTGTTAAAATCATGTGCTTGCAAATTATTTTTAAAGATGGGAACATGTTTCTAATATGAATCTGAGAAAGATAACGTAAAATTATTTGTAGAGTTTGTCTCCAGTTTTTTCTGTGTGCATACAAAAAGGATTGGAGACATATGTAATTTGGCCCCTCCAATATCACTAAAGAATATTAGAAATTGGGAGGTGGACTGGGACTTGGCATGTCACTGTGTTTCCAGCTGTAGATTTGAAAGTGGATCTGCCACCACCCTAGGGTACTAAGAGTTGGGGAAAGGTAAACCCCTTCACCTTAGTGGCATTGTTCTTAGGTTGCGGTAAATCCTGTCTTGCTCAAGAATGAATAAAGAAAAAAGCAGCCTAATGGAGCCTTGGAAAAACATGCCTGAGAACGAGAGAAAGAGAATGGCTTCTAGGAGCCCCAGGGTAAAGGTCTGGCTCTGAAAATTCTTCTGTGGCAAGATCTTTAGGTTGAACCCTTTGAAATCGTCTTTTTTTTTTTTTTTTTTTTTGGTAAATAAGAAACAATTGACTATCAGCGATTTCATAAGGTTCTTAACCTAATAGAAAAAAATGCAAAGAAAAGGTTTGGCTTCCTTCAAAGAGTGTAAGTATGTAAAATCTGGTGCCAAGTTTCCACTTGTGGGAGGAACAGTCTTTGTTTAGCAAAATACCTTGATACTTGCCTTGGTTTGAAAGGTGAGGCTCCATGAACCAGAGTGAAACACAGTCATGTGAGAGAAGTAACAGGAAGTGGGAAAGGAGGAGTGGGTGGTGAGCAGGAAATGGGGAGAAGATGGGGAAGAATGGGAGAGGAGGACACACAACATCAGCATCAAGGCAGTAGGCTGGGCGCTGCTGGAAGTGAGGAGTTCTTAGAGACAGGAATGATGGAGGAATTGCTGAAAACAGTGATATCCAATATTTGATTGTAAGTTCCTCAAACCTCTGGTGACAAATCTACTACATCAATCCTACAGTTGTGATTGCACTTTGGGGGCACAGGCATGGGGTGGTGAGGATGTGAAGTGACACATCCCAGAAAAAGGACAGTATGTGCAAGAGACAAGATGCGCCCGAGAATCTAGAAAGCTATGGCAACAGCAAACCGGAACCACAGCAAGTAGAAGAAATGCAATTCCTCCAAGAATTCTTGGAGATATTAGAGGGTTTGGGGGCTTCCCAGCACACAGAATGGAAAGTCTAGACTTGTTGTTGTTGTAAAGGACAAGGTGACTCCAGTAGGATAGAGGACTATCACCTGAGTTATAAATCCAACATGGCGTTACCTCTAGGGAAAAGCAAAGATGAAATAAAAAGAAAGAGTTGGACAAAATAAGGATCAATTGTATAAAAACTAAAAAACAAAAAACAACAACAAAAAAATGGCAGATTTAAAATCCACACCAAAGTTAGTAAAGAACAGAATTGATGTTGTGGAAAACGGAATCAGGCCAGGTGTGGTGTCTCATACCTGTAATCTTAGCACTTTGAGAGGCTAAGGCAGGAGGATCCTTTGAGGCCAGGCTGGGCAACATGGGAGACCCGGTCTCTACAAAAATGATCATAGAGAAGATAAGAGAGAAGAGGACAGAGAATAGAAACCAGCCTACAGAGAGTTGGTTTCTGATTATGGAAATGAGCCCCTAGTCAAGGATGTAGTGTGAAAATATTTTCTGGAGATGAAGAAAGAATTGCACAGGCTGACCATGTTCCAGGCAAAATCAGTGACAGGAGACTCTCCATAGACTTGCCCAAGAGGAAAGTCCTTTTGTGTGTGTGTGTTTCATCTACAATAATGAAAAGTTCTCTGTGAGAATTTACACAAGAGGAAAAAACAGATAGATACCTAGTTACCCTTTTTTGTTTTAACAAGAAAATGAGTGGAAGGAGCCATATTAACATATTAATAGTGGTTATCTTTGGGTGATAAGGATACAAATTGTTTTAATTTGCTCCTTTTTTGCTTTTTTTTTTTTTTTTTTTTTTTTTTGTATTTTTTAAGCTATTCTAAAATGGATAGGCTGGGCATGGTGGCTCATGCCTGTAATCCCAGCACTTTGGGAGACCGAGGTGGGTGGATCACCTGAGGTCAGGAGTTCAAGTCCAGCCTGGCCAACATGGTGAAACCCCGTTTCTATTTAAAACACAAAAATTAGCTGGGTGTGGTAGTGGGCATCTATAATCCCTGCTACTTGGGAGGCTGAGGCAGGAGAATCGCTTGAACCTAGGAGGTGAGGTTGCAGTAAGCTGAGATTGTGCCATTGCACTCCAGCCTGGGTGACAAGAGTGAAACGCCATCTTAAAAAAATAAAAAATAAATAAAAATAAGAAAAAGTAAAATGGATATGTATTACTTTAGTATCTTGATTTAAAAAAGAAATAAATAATATTAGTAACCTTGCCTTTCCTTCAGGGACCAAATAAAATTCCACCATGCCCAAGAAGGTTTACTAAAAGTGGTGTCTAATTCCTCTGTACTTGGTTCCCCTCTGGCCTGTGTGCACATAACTGTTATTTGCATATGTCTCCCTCATTCTAAACACTGGCTTCTTGGGGGCAAGTCTTATTCAATTTTGAGTTCTTCATATTACTTATTTACTAAGTAAATACTCAAATATTTTTTGAACTAAGAATGAATGGAAAGCTTAATTGGACATCTGAGTTAACTAGTCAGAGGCTCACTTTTAAGTATCTGTATCAAGTTATTTTCTAATAATATATTTACTTATAACTATGAGTCTGCCCTTCCTTTAAATTCATGTGAAACATGTTACCACGATGGACGATTTTATCTGAATTATCATTGGCATTTTTAGCTGTGAGTGACTTCCAGGCCTGATCTCTTCTTCCTTCTGAGCTGCAAAACAGAATCAACATTTGCCAACAACATTTGCCTTCTTGTTCTTTCTTGCTTAGAGAAAGAAAAGTGAACTCAGAGATGCTGAACTCCTACATTATATTGTATTCATTTAACTTGGCATTTGCCAGTGAGAAAGAAGATCCCCTGTTGTGCCTGAACTGGATGACTCAGAATCCCAAACCTTTTCCTATGTGTTTGTCTCTGTCAACACTTGCAATAATAATAGTGCATGATAAATAGCCACAACATCTCAGTAGGATACAAAAACAAGCACTTATTTCTTATTCACACACCTGCAGTTGATAGAGGTTCAGCTGACCTAACCTGGGCTTGCCTGGACTTGGTTCTGGGATGTGGGTTGGGCTCAGTTCTGGACCACATGTTTCTTATCCTCCATGTACATGTTCTCATGGGGAAAGGAAGGAGAACAAGAGACAAAGTCACGCATACAAGCACATTTCGTGTCTACTTGTCTAATATTCTGACCTCCCATTGGCTATAGCGAGTCACATGGCCAAGGCTAACATCAGCAGCAAGGGAAATGCGCTTCTCTCTTTAGGTTGTGGGACAAGGGGAGAGAATGAACATTTGTTAAACCATAAGATAGTCTACCCCAGGATTGTAGCACTTTTTATCCTCGTGATTTTCCTTTGCTGCACTCTAAATTTCACTATTCAGGTAAATTGAGAGGCATGAGAAACGGCAGGCATGGTAAGTTGTGGTCTACCATATTTCCTGCTTTCTGAACTTTTGCATGTTCTAGGTAAAACCATTCCTAGTAAATTATTAAATCTGCTGAACATTTTTCCCATGATGCACTTGCCTCATTTTAGGATCTCCCACCTTTTTGATTTCAAATATTAAACTTCTGGCAGTCACCTCCCAGACATTTGATATGCCAAAAAACATTCTTTTGCAACAAAACCCTACCAACAAATTTCCTAGCTCTTTGCTCATTGGCCTATAACAGCGTCAAGCAAAGCTCTTCAGGACAGAGGTTCCAGGAAATGAATAATAATGTGCTTTCAAGGACTTAATGCAAGCAAAGAAACCAAAAATTGATTAAGGAAATATTGTCCACTAGATAGGTATCTTCATAATGAAATAAAGCTGCTATTTCTTTGATGTTAATTTGAATTTTATACAGAGCCTCTGTAACTGAGCAGAACCCTGGAGAGAGGAATCAAGGGAACACAAATTATAAGCTTTTTGTGTCTTAATAGAACAAGCATACTTCGTATCATTACTTTTCCTGCAGAACAGGATTTAATTTGGAGGAAAATCAAATTAACTTTTTAAAGTACTAGTATTATGTAACATGACGTAATGTAAACTATCATAATAACCTGTTAACATTTATTAAATGATTAAATTATTATATGCTAAGTACTTGTATGATGGCACAGGTGTATATTCTCTCACTTAAATCCTCATAATAGCCCCGTGAGATAGATATTATTATATCCCACATTCATAATATAATATGTTATAAAAATTAATCGAAGCCATAGATATGCCTCTCTAAATTCAAGATAGAGGGTAAAATAACAAGGCAAGAAAAATAGGGAAGACTCAACATTTCACTGGCCGGGGCACGTAGTTGTTTTCTATTTTTGCAGAGTGAGTTTTTCAGTTTCATTATGAAGGTAAAAGCATTGTCAGCATTGAGACCATTGACATCAAGTCAGAAAAACTTATTTGAGAAGTTTATTGTACTGATATTTCATCAAATGTACGTTAAGGGGTTCCAAATGCAATGACCTACTTTCTAATCCCACCTTGGTCTATATGATGTTTTGGCTATGCTGCAGTTTTCCTGTACACGTTATTGATTTCTATCTCACTCTTATTTCTATCGGCAGGTTGTTTTAACAGAAAAAGAAAAGGTAGGAGTAGGTTATAAACTGAGACTGTACTTCTGTCATGCCCTGTAAGCATTTTCTGGACTCCTCTGAAGCCTAGGAGTGCCAGGAGCTCTAATTCACTGGCTGTAATAAAACTTTCTATATTTGGATGTGATTTATCTCATGAGTTGGTTTGAGGTACCTCAAAGTGTATATTAATTAAGCTCCAGCCCCAAGCTGGCAGCCTATGTCTCTGACACACTACTCCTAACAGGGGCAGCTTGCTGACAAGAGGTTTGGCTACACTTAACACCCATGTACTTTATGAATTTTCAGGATTTGAACTTCTGCATGACTTTGGCCTGAATGATTTCCATAAATATAAACCGAGTCCCAACACTTAGAAATACATTGCTTGTAAATTGTCTTTTCCCCTAGTTTCAATATTTGTGAATCCCTTTTATCTTCTTGGTGTCCTGATGGGTTCTTATTACTCCAGCTTCAAGAATCCAGAAGCAAGTTTGTGACTTTTGTGCACTGTTGTGTGCAGAAAGATGGACCATGCTAGTTGGATGCTCAAAAAAGAGATGCCCCTGGCTACCTCCTTTCTCTGTGGCATTATTCTGCCTGTGCAAAGAATTATTCTTGTTCTAACATCTCTCAAAGTGACTGAACAAACTATTTTTTTCCTTTCTCTAACGTGCTGCTTGATATTCTGAATGCTGATGATGCTGTTGAAAGTATTTTCAATCTATTAAGCATTAACCTTTCAGTCTTAGGTTTTCCCATAACACTTGGTGCATATCTCAGTTTACTAGTTATATCCATTCCTTGATTATCCATTCTGTGGTGAAGTCACTCCCTACAAGTGAACTTGAGGATAGGGAGTGTGTCTTATTCTTCTTTCTATCACACATACTTTTACAGTGCCTGCCATAGATAGGTAGGTCCTCAGTACCTGTTCATTGAGTGAATGAATAAATGGGGGAGTGAATGAATGAGTGAACAGAAATGTACTCCATTCACTTTATGAAACTAGCAGAAACCTTGAGACTAAAAAAGAACTGAAAAGAAAGATATAGGCCTAGATCACTTGGGAAAACACATGCAGAATCCTAAATGAAATTCCAGGAAACCAAATTCAACAGTACATTAAAAGAATCATCCAGTATGACCAAAAAGGGTTTATCCTGAAGCTGCAAGGATAGTTTTCTATTAAGAAAGCTCTTGCTGGTGGTGTGGAAATGTAAAGTGTTACAGCCATTTTGGAAAGCAATCTAGCAATATCTATTAAAGTTGAAAATATGTATGTCTTTTGAGCCAGCTATTCCACCCCTGGGAATCCATCCACAGAAATAAAAGTACAAGTGCATGAGAATACACATACAAAAATGTTTCTTGTAGGATGGTTCAGAGTGGCAAAAACGTGGAAACAAAGTTAATGCCCATCAGTGGAGAAGGATTAAATTATGATGGCACACCCATGCTATAGGATATTATGCAACCTTTAAAAAGAATGAATTAGAGTGATGATTTCTACAAGGTATTATTTGATGATAAAAAGCAAAATGCATAAGAGTAGTTATAAGATCCCATTTGGTTAAAAAATAAAAACAAACCTCAAAAAGCAAAACAGAAAACAAACAAATCTGTGTAGTTCTCTATTTACTCATTGAATAACTTTGTAAATATTACTTATTTTGATCTGTTTCTTTCTTTGTAAAATTGGAAGCAATAACAGTACATATCTTAGAGGATTTTTGAGAGATTAAAGGAGCTAATACATGTAAAATGTCAGGTACACAGAAAGTAACTGATGAATATTAGCTATTATTGTTAGGTTATAGACATGAATAGAATATGCAGAATCCAATGAAAAATATGGAAGAATACATAGTAGATTGTTAACCTACTTTTGTTTTGTGTAGAAGAGAGGCTGATGTTGGAGAAAGAAAGTTCAAGTAAATAAGGAAAATAAATGTATATTTCACATTTATGAATTTATTTTAAATTGTGGCACATGGAACTATATTATAAATAAATTGAAAAATCTGTTACTAAGTTTGTCAAATCAATTGACCCAATAAGAAAGAATAATACAAAATTATGTACATTGAAAGACATTTACTAAAATTCAATCCCATCCCTCCTTAAGCACCTGTAAAAAAATTTTGAAAGGTGCTTATTTAAATATGTAAAGGATAAATATTTAAAATAATAGCCATCATTAACTCTGATGGGGAAAGAATAGAACTGGGCTTCTCATTTATGTATTTTCTGGGATAGTAATTCTGCAAGTGGAAAAAAATGGATTCTTGTAAGTGCAATAATTTGGGAACATGTTGCTCACAAGTAGCCCACACCTGAGTCATGGTGAATTTCAGAATGTCAGAGGTCTAAGAAGTCCTTTTCCACCTTTCGTTCTAGGTAAACTGTCACTTCCTCAGAGACATGGGCCCAGAGACATGGCCCTATTTCTTCATGTGTGTCCCCTTTTCCTCCATGCTCTGTCACATTGCTCTGTGTCCTCCCATTGCAACCATTAATTAAGGGAACACCAAGAAACAGTGAAATTTTCTTAAGAATTTTCTCCTTATGTGCTCTAGTTGTTATTTACACTGTAGTTTCATTTACACTGTAGTTTCCTTGATTTAATCAGATTTCTTCGTGAACATTTTTCTTCTTAAGAACTTTTTAAAGAAGTTTATCTTTAAAAAGTCAATTTCTGTGGACATTGCAGCGGAGAGTCATGATGACGTCATTGCTACTGTGTGCGTGGCTTGTTGAGAGGTATTGACTCATGGTGGAATTTCAGGTGTTGGTTTTTCATACTTGCAAAAATGGGGCAGTAGTTCTTGCATCTCATCTTTCCTGGAAGTATTTTGTGCATAAAAGAATGCATTTTTACAGAGTCCTTTTCGGTTCCCCTGATGGAATGAGTTTGACATTGGCAAGATAGTGTTATGATTGCTATCAAAGTTCAAAGACCGTTTTTCTTTCTCATGGTTAACTCTATAAGCAGCCAGTGTGGCCAAACAGCTAGGTTATCTCTTATCTTTCTTAGTGCTTTGTGTTAAGATCCATTTAAGCCTGTGACTATTTTTTTTTTCCCCCTTTTTCGGGGGTAGGGTGGTCAGGAGAGGTTTTCAGAATTGAAAGAATTTCTTCTGTTTTTTTTCTTTCTTGTGATCACAGAATAACTGTGTTAAGCCTTTATACTTGAGCAGAACTCTAGTATAGATAAAATGTATGTTTGCCCCTAATCAGTTGGGCTGAATTTCTGTGTCATACTGTGGTGATTATAGCCACTGTCAGATTTTCTGATTACTGGCATCTCTATCAGCCACCCTTAGATAAAAAACTCCATTTGTCCTGAACCGGTAAGCACAGGTGGGCTATTTAACCATTTTCATATACTTCTTTCTTCTCCAGGTCCTTATGAACATGGAAGACATAAAAGTTCGTGAAACGCAGATTTTTGACTACAGGAAAAAAATAGCTGAATCAGAGATTAAATTAAAACAGCAACAGAACCTGTATGAAGCTGTGAGATCAGACAGGAATCTGTATAGCAAAAATCTGGTTGAGGCTCAGGTAAATAATATATTTATGTCCTTACATTTTGATTTATTTTCACCCTGCATTTAAAACAGTTTCTGTTACCCTAATGGCAGAATTTAGAATAGATAAAAAAAAAAAAATCTCATGGAATTCACCTGAAAAGAAGATTAATTTATGCAAAACTATCAGGTTATTTGAAATAGAAATGATACATCTTAATAGGATGTGGAGATCATGGTTCTACTTATAATTATTATGTAGAATTACTATTCTTGTCTTTCTACTTTTTTTTTTGAGGCGGAGTCTCACTCTGTCACCCAGGCTGAAGTGCAGTGACATGATCTCAGCTCACTGAAACCTCCGCCTCCCGGGTTCAAGTGATTCTCCTGCCTCAGCCTCCCGAGTAGCTGGAATTACAGGTGCATACCACCATGCCTGGCTAATTTTTGTATTTTTAGTAGAGACAGGGTTTTCACCATGTTGGCCAGGCTGGTCTCAAACTCCTGACCTCAAGCAATCCACCTGCCTTGGCCTCCCAAAGTGCTGGGAATACAGGCATGAGCCACTATGCCCGGTTGTCTTTCTAATTTTCAAAACTGCTAATAGCTACCATGACTCAGTGGGCAGCAGCATACTCTTTTGAATTCCAGAGCTTCGCTTCAAAATCTTTTAGTTATATGTTTGTTGTGCTTCCAATTCCTTTCATAAAAGGAGGAATAAGGTGTATGTATGATGTTCATTATGCATATTTTGTGTGTATCTCATGAGAATATTTTGAGAGTTAATACTATATACTATAAAGTACTTTGAAGTCGATGGGCACTAGAGACAAAGGATTAGCCCAGTTGTAATTGATCAAGAGACCATTATTTTGAGAGAGTGTCCCTTAAGAGCTCTTAAATATATATTGAACTTCCATAGGGACGATGATGTCTAATTCACTTTCAAACATTTCTCCTTCCATTTTGTTAGGATGAAATAACAGAAATGAAGAGAAAGTTAAAGATTATGACCCATCAGGTAGATCAGCTGAAAGAAGAAATCTCTGCCAAAGAGTCTGCACTTGTGAAGCTGCACCTGGAACAGCAGCGAATAGAAAAGGAAAAGGAAACATTGAAGGTACTGACCTCATAGTAAAAGCAAAGGACCAATAGTTCATCAGCCTACCTAGGCAACCTCCAGTCTCACTGAAGGTAGCGAGGGGCAGGGAGAACAACCACGTCTGCCTGTGGTCACTGTTGCTAGTTATCCAAACCAAGCAAACATGGCACCCGGAGGATGAGCTTTACCAACTCTTGTTCAGGGCTCCTTACAGGTAGTGTTGCTAGGTAGAATGGGGGAAGGGAGTAGTGGAGATGCACACACACCCCTTTCATTTATGCAGGCTATCATACATCAGTGGGAGAGAACCTAGCAGGTCAGCAGTGCCAAGAAGTCCTTGAACTTGCATGCCCGCTACAATCCCTCTGCATTCACAACCAAGTCCAACCATTGTGCTCACACTCAACCCTCCCAAACTCCTCCCTGAGCCTTCTATAGGTGATGCTTTGTACCTCTGTTTTTTACTTTGTGTGCCTGTGACTTTTCTATCTGCAGTCTTATCAACTGGGTGATAGAGCTCTGTTCTCACTTGGTTTACCCTTGTCCAGGTTTGTAGTTCACTTTACCTCTGTGGGTCTAAGAACTTTGCAGCTGCTCTTCCAGAGATCATCTCTGTCTCCATATATCTTACTAAGACATACCCTTTAAAATCTACTAATTTAGAATATTCTATGTCTACTAACATAAGGACCCTTTCCAAGAATACAAAGCAAATAATTACGCCATTTTAAATCCTCTAACCAAATATGTTTTACTATACACTTCACTAAACTTAGTGTATTTTTCTTTTTCCTATCCAATCCAATAGGTTTCCCTTCCAATCCATTTGACCAAGGATTAAAAAAGAAACTTCTAAGAAAATAATGCCAGTTTTGTTATGAAAATATATGTGCAGAATGCTCATGGGTTCTTAAGAGCTACTTGCAGAAACTGTTTACAACAAATTAGAGACTGGGTACCTTGGTTTCTGCACATATTAGCTTTCAAAGATAGTCACTGTCTTGAAAATGTATATCTAGTGTTGGGCAGGTTCAATGCCATATTTCCTAGATTCTAAGATACCATAGATTGAAATAGGCACTCTCAGTTTAATAATGAGTTTTGTCAAGTTAATGATAGGTTTTCATGGAAATAGAACTACTACATTAAATTAACTTAAAGCTCATTTTGTTTGAGAAGATTAAACTGTAACAAAAGTGAATGTACAAAAAAGGATATTGTAACTGATGTATTTACCTGTCTCAGACATTCATCTCCGCCACTCTATCTTATGATAGAAAAAGAATAGAATATTCTGCATTAAATGATTTTTATGTATAAAGAAATATACATATATTTTCTAAAACTGGAAAATGTTCTGCACTTTGCCCTTATACTCCTTGTTTGAAACCAGAGTTTTATAGAAAACGGTTTGTTCCACTGTGGAGCTTGTAGTGGGATAGGGTTTATTTATTGCTGAATGAATCAGAAGAAACTTATTTTTTTTTTTCCAAATTTTCTTTTTTTTATTTGTTATTATACTTTAAGTTCTAGGGTACATGTGCACAACGTGCAGGTTTGTTACATACGTATACTTGTGCCATGTTGGTGTGCTGCACCCATCAACTTGTCAGCACTCATCAACTCGTCATTTACATCAGGTATAACTCCCAATGCCATCCCTCCCCCGACCGCCCCATAATAGGCCCCGGTGTGTGATGTTCCCCTTCCCAAGTCCAAGTGATCTCATTGTTCAATTCCCACTTATGAGTGAGAACATGTGGTGTTTGGTTTTCTGTTCTTGCAATAGTTCGCTGAGAATGATGGTTTCCAGCTGCATCCATGTCCCTACAAAGGACACAAACTCATCCTTTTTTATGGCTGCATAGTATTCAATAGTGTATATGTGCCACATTTTCTTAATCCAGTCTGTCACTGATGGACATCTGGGTTGATTCCAAGTCTTTGCTATTGTGAATAGTGCTGCAATAAATGTACGTGTGCATGTGTCTTTATAGCAGCATGATTTATAATCCTTGGGGTATATACCCAGTAATGGGATGGCTGGGTCAAATGGTATTTCTAGTTCTAGATCCTTGAGGAATCGCCATACTGTTTTCCACAATAGTTGAACTAGTTTACAATCCCACCAACAGTGTAAAAGTGTTCCTATTTCTCCACATCCTCTGCAGCACCTGTTGTTTCCTAACTTTTTAACGATTGCCATTCTAACTGGTGTGAGATGGTATCTCATTGTGGTTTTAATTTGCATTTCTCTGATGGCCAGTGATGATGAGGATTTTTTCATGTTTCTGTTGGCTGCATAAATGTCTTCTTTTGAGAAGTGTCTGTTCATATCCTTTGCCCACTTTTTGATGGGGTTGTTGTTTTCTTGTAAATTTGTTTGAGTTCTTGATAGGTTCTGGATATTAGTCCTTTGTCAGATGAGTAGATTGCAAAAATTTTCTCCCATTCTGTAGGTTGCCTGTTCACTCTGACGGGAGTTTCTTTTGCTGTGCAGAAGCTCTCTAGTTTAATTAGATCCCATTTGTCAATTTTGGCTTTTGTTGCCATTGCTTTTGGTGTTTTAGACTTGAAGTCCTTGCCCATGCCTATGTCCTGAATGGTATTACCTAGGTTTTCTTCTAGGGTGTTTATGGTATTAGGTCTAACATTTAAGTCTCTAATCCATCTTGACTTAATTTTCGTATAAGGAGTAAGGAAAGGATCCAGTTTCAGCTTTCTACTTATGGCTAGCCAATTTTACTAGCACCATTTATTAAATAGGGAATCCTTTCCCCATTTCTTGTTTTTGTCAGGTTTGTCAAAGATCAGGTGGCTGTAGATGTATGGTGTTATTTCTGAGGGCTCTGTTCTGTTCCATTGGTCTATATCTCTGTTTTGGTACAAGTACCATGCTGTTTTGGTTACTGTAGCCTTGTAGTATAGTTTGAAGTCAGGTAGCGTGATCCCTCCAGCTTTGTTCTTTTGACTTAGGATTGTCTTGGCAATGTGGGTTCTTTTTTGGTTCCATATGAACTTTAAAACAGTTTTTTCCAATTCTGTAAAAAAAGTCATTGGTAGCTTGATGGGGATGGCATTGAATCTATAAATTCCTTGGGAGGTATGGCCATTTTCACGATATTGATTCTTCCTATCCATGAGCATGGTATGTTCTTCCATTTGTTTGTGTCCTCTTTTATTTCACTGAGCAGTGGTTTGTAGTTCTCCTTGAAGAGGTCCTTTACATCCCTTGTCAGTTGGAGTCCTAGGTATTTTATTCTGTTTGAAGCAATTGTGAATGGAAGTTCATTCATGATTTGGCTCTCTGTTTGTCTGCCACTGGTGTATAAGAATGCTTGTGATTTTTGCACATTGATTTTGTATCCTGAGACTTTGCTGAAGTTGCTTATCAGCTTAAGCAGATTTTGGGCTGAGATGATGGGGTTTTCTAAATATACAATCATGTCATCTGCAAACAGGGACAATTTGACTTCTTCTTTTCCTAACTGAACACCCTTTATTTCTTTCTCTTGCCTGATTGCCCTGGCCAGGACTTCCAACACTATGTTGAATAGGAGTGGTGAGAGAGGACATCCCTGTCTTGTGCCAGTTTTCAAAGGGAATGTTTCCAGTTTTTGCCCATTGAGTATGATATTGGTTGTGGGTTTGTCATAAATAGCTCTTATTATTTTGAGATACGTTCCATCAATACCAAATTTATTGAGAGTTTTTAGCATGAAGGGCTGTTGAATTTTGTCAAAGGCCTTTTCTGCATCTATTGAGATAATCATGTGGTTTTTGTCTTTGGTTCTGTTTATATGCTGAATTACATTTATTGATTTGCGTATGTTGAACCAGCCTTGCATCCCAGGGATGAAGCCCACTTGATCATGGTGGATAAGCTTTTTGATGTGCTTCTGGATTTGGTTTGCCAGTATTTTATTGAGGATTTTTGCATCGATGTTCATCAGGGGTATTGGTCTAAAAGTCTGGGGTTTTTTTGTGTCTCTGCTAGGCTTTGATATCAGGATGATGCTGGCCTCATAAAATGAGTTAGGGAGGATTCCCTCTTTTTCTATTGATTGGAATAGTTTCAGAAGTAATGGTACCAGCTCCTCCTTGTACCTCTGGTAGAATTCAGCTGTGAATTCGTCTGGTCCTGGACTTTTTTTGGTTGGTAGGCTATTAATTATTGCCTCAATTTCAGAGCCTGTTATTGGTCTATTCAGGGATTCAACTTCTTCCTTTAGTTTAGTCTTGGGAGAGTGTAAGTGTCCAGGAAATTATCCGTTTCTTCTAGATTTTCTAGTTTATTTGCGTAGAGGTGTTTATAGTATTCTCTGATGGTAGTTTGTATTTCTGTGGGGTTGGTGGTGATATCCCCTTTATCATTTTTTATTGTGTCTATTTGATTCTTCTCTCTTTTCTTCTTTATTAGTCTTGCTAGCAGTCTATCAATTTTGTTGATCTTTTTAAAAAACCAGCTCCTGGATTCATTGATTTTTTGGAGGGTTTTTGTTGTTGTTGTTGTTGTTGTTGTTGTTGAGATGAAGTCTCGCTCTGTGGCCCAGGCTGGAGTGCAGTGGCCGGATCTCGGCTCACTGCAAGCTCCGCCTCCCAGGTTCACACCATTCTCCTGCCTCAGCCTCCCAAGTAGCTGGGACTACAGATGCCCGTTTGGAGGGTTTTTTGTGTCTCTATCTCCTTAAGTTCTGCTCTGATCTTATTTCTTGCCTTCTGCTAGCTTTTGAATGTGTTTGCTCTTCTCTAGTTCTTTTAATTGTGATGTTAGAGTGTCAATTTTAGATCTTTCTAGCTTTCTCTTGTGGGCATTTAGTGCTATAAATTTCCCTCTAAACACTGCTTTAAATGTGTCCCAGAGATTCTGGTATGTTGTATCTTTGTTCTCATTGGTTTCAAAGAACGTCTTTATTTCTGCCTTCATTTCGTTATGGACCCAGTAGTCATTCAGGAGCAGGTTGTTCAGTTTCCATGTAGTTGAGCGGTTTTGATTGAGTTTCTTAGTCCTGAGTTCTAGTTTGATTGCACTGTGGTCTGAGAGACAGTTTGTTATAATTTCTGTTCTTGTCCATTTGCTGAGGAGTGCTTTACTTCCAATTATGTGGTGACTTTTGGAATAAGTGCGATGTGGTGCTGAGAAGAATGTATATTCTGTTGATTTGGGGTGGAGAGTTCTGTAGATGTCTATTAGGTCCCCTTGGTGCAGAGTTGAGTTCAATTCCTGGATATCCTTGTTAACTTTCTGTCTCGTTGATCTGTCTAATGTTGACAGTGGGGTGTTGAAGTCCTCCGTTATTATTGTATGGGAGTCTAAGTCTCTTTGTAAGTCTCTAAGGACTTGCTTTATGAATCCGGGTGCTCCTGTATTGGGTGCATATATATTTAGGATAGTTAGCCAATTGATCCCTTTACCATTATGTAATGGCCTTCTTTGTCTCTTTTGATCTTTGATGGTTTAAAGTCTATTTTATCAGAGACTAGGATTGCAACCCCTCTTTTTTTTGTTCTCCATTTGCTTGGTAGATCCTCCTCCATCCCTTTATTTTGAGCCTATGTGTGTCTCTGCATGTGAGATGGGTCTCCTGAATACAGCAAACTGATGGGTCTTGACTCTTTATCCAATTTGCCAGTCTGTGTCTTTTAATTGGACCATTTAGTCCATTTACATTTAAGGTTAATATTGTTATGTGTGAACTTGATCCTGTCATTGTGATATTAGCTGGTTATTTTGCTCGTTAGTTGATGCAGTTTCTTCCTAGCATCGATGGTCTACATTTTGGCATGTTTTTGCAATGGCTGGTACCGGTTGTTCCTTTCCATGTTTAGCGCTTCCTTCAGGGCCTCTTGTAGGGCAGGCCTGGTGGTGACAAAATCTCTAAGCATTTGCTTGTCTGTGAAGGATTTTACTTCTCCTTCACTTATGAAACTTAGTTTGGCTGGATATGAAATTCTGGGTTGAAAATTCTTCTCTTTAAGAATGTTGAATATTGGCCCCCACTCTCTTCTGGCTTGGAGAGTTTCTGCCGAGAGATCTGCTGTTAGTCTGATGGGTTTCCCTTTGTGGGTAACCCGACCTTTCTCTCTGGCTGCCCTTAACATTTTTTCCTTCATTTCAACTTTGGTGAATCTGACAATTATGTGTCTTGGAGTTGTTCTTCTCAAGGAGTATCTTTGTGGCATTCTCTGTATTTCCTGAATTTGAATGTTGGCCTGCCTTACTAGGTTGGGAAGTTCTCCTGGATGATATCCTGAAGAGTGTTTTCCAACTTGGTTCCATTTTCCCCCTCACTTTCAGGCACCCCAATCAGACGTAGATGTGGTCTTTTCACATAATCCCATACTTCTTGAAGGCTTTGTTCATTTCTTTTTCCTCTTTTTCTTTAGACTTCTCTTCTCACTTCATTTCATTCATTTGATCCTCAGTGATACTCTTTCTTCCGGTTGATCGAGTCGGTTAATGAAGCTTGTGCATTTGTCACGTATTTCTTGTGTCATGGTTTTTATCTCGGTCAGTTCGTTTATGGCCTTCTCTGCATTGATTATTCTAGTCATCCATTCTTCCATTCTTTTTTCAAGAATTTTAGTTTCTTTGCGCTGGGTACGTAATTCCTCCTTTAGCTCTGAGAAGTTTGATGGACTGAAGCCTTCTCTCTACTTGTCAAAGTCATTCTCCATCCAGCTTTGATCCATTGCTGGTGATGAGCTGCATTCCTTTGGAGGGGAGATGTGCTCTTATTTTTTGAATTTCCAGTTTTTCTGCCCTGCTTTTTCCCCATCTTTGTGGTTTTATCTGCCTTTGGTCTTTGATGATGGTGACACACTGATGGGGTTTTGGTGTGGGTGTCCTTTCTGTTTGTTAGTTTTCCTTCTAACAGTCAGGACCCTCAGCTGTAGGTCTGTTGGAGATTGCTTGAGGTCCACTCCAGACCCTGTTTGCCTGGGTATCAGCAGCAGAGGCTGCAGAAGATAGAATATTGCTGAACAGCAAGTAATCCTGTCTGATTGTTGCCCTGGAAGCTTAGTCTCGGGGTGTACCCCACCGTGTGTGGTGTGGGGTGTCGGTCTGCACCTAGTGGGGGATGTCTCCCAGTTAGGCTACTCAGGGGTCAGGGACCCACTTGAGCAGGCAGTCTGTCTGTTCTCAGATCTCAGCCTCCGTGTTGGGAGATCCACTGCTCTCTTCAAAGCTGTCAGACAGGGTCATTTGCATCTGCAGAGCTTTCTGCTACTTTTTGTTTAGCTGTGTGCTGTCCCCAGAGATGGAGTCTACAGAGACATGCAGGCCTCCTTGAGCTGCTGTGGGCTCCACCCAGTTCGAGCTTCCTGGCGGCTTTGTTTACCTACTTAAACCTCAGCAATGGCAGGCACCCCTCCCCCAGCCTTGCTGCTGCCTTGCAGGTAGATCACAGACTGCTGTGCTAGCAATGAGGGAGGCTCCGTGGGCGTGGGACCCTCCCAGCCAGGTGTGGGATATAATCTCCTGGTGTGCCATTTGCTAAGACCCTTGGTAAAGCGCAGTATTAGGGTGGGAGTTACCTGATTTTCCAGGTGTTGTGTGTCTCAGTTTCCCTGGCTAGGAAAAGGGATTCCCTTCCCCCTTGCGCTTCCCAGGTGAGGCGATGCCTCACCCTGCTTCAGGTCTCGCTGGTCGGGCTGCACCAGCTGACCAGCACCAATTGTCCAGCACTCCCCAGTGAGATGAACCCGGTACCTCAGTTGAAACTGCAGAAATCACCCATCTTCTGTGTTGCTCGCACTGCGAGCTGGAGACTGGAGCTGTTCCTATTCGGCCATCTTGCTCCGGGACCTCAAGAAACTTATTTTAAACATTGCTTCACCCATGAGCGTTATGGGCTGTGTTAGCAAGGCTCAGTGTAATCCATTTGGTGCATCATCTCTTTCCCTTTAAAGGATGGCATTAGGTCTCATCTCTTACTTTCCCTGTAATACTCTATTCAAAAGATGCATTATTACCCAATAATGGGGTCCAAGTTGGAACTAATGTCATTCTACAAAATCCTGCTTTAGAACAAATGTCCTATACAAAATATCAATTATTCCTAATTCCTCGGAGTTTGACTTTAGCTAATATTTGTTTCATTTATGGCCTCTGCCATCAGGTGTCTACACATAAAGCTCCAAAGAAACATCATAATAAAATAAAATACAGGGCAATTGAGTCCTGTATTATTTGGACCTGGGCCAGCAGATTTGGCAGCTGGTGAACATGAAGGATGATTAAAAGGCTTCTGCTCCAGAGACTGCTCCAAATGGAGAATCCCAAGTCTGGATGGCTTTGGGTCATCGATTATAGGAAGGTGATTGCTTTGGACTTACTGTGGAACTAGGATGCCCTTTCTCCCCACATTTCCCATGAAGGCAAGAATGAGGAGCAAAGACAGAGGCCTCCCTGATTTATTATTTGAGGCTATCCAAGGTGACTTGCAATGGTGCTCCGACTGGATAATTTTGGCCTATCATTAAGCCCGTTTGACATTCTCTAGAAAAATATGACAGCTCAAATGTTGAGTTTTAGCCTCTTGACTTTTTTAGCCTAAGAATGAATCACATTTCACACAGGTCCCTGGATTTCATGCATCTAAAGTCTACCAACCAAAACCCTGAGGGAAAGGGCAGATTTTCTAGTAACTTTGCTCCAGAAGACATTTATCTTATTATTGCGAGTTGTACAAAGCTACGTGGGTACATAATCCCTCCCGGAGGGGCAAGCCGTTGCCTACTAGGTAGCCTGTGAGATACCCTTGGACAGGACAACCCAATTTACGACTTTTCCAAGCTGATAGGCAAACGACTATCTTTAGTAGGTCATCCTCATCTTCATTCATCCCCTTCAGCAGACAAATCTTGTCCTTCCATGTTTCTTTTACTTTTTCTGTTGCTACTAGCCTCCACTGATGCCTGAGGATCCTGTACACTGTCAGCACATTATGGTTATGACAGGATGTCAGTAGTTCTCTGTAGACATTGCTGTGTCTGCATTCATCTGCCCATTGTGTCCCAGGCTTGTTTCATCAGCACTGAAGGAGCCATCTCATTTGGAGTGTCTGCCTTCCAGTCCTAACAAGCCCCCGCTTCTGTCTTGTCTCTTTCCAATCATCCCACATGTATCTGACAGCCCTTTGATTCTTGGTGAATAATTCATCAGCAGATTCTCTGTGTCCAGAGCTCAGCACCACATTAGGGCCTGGCTTCAGGGCACCATATTCTTTTACTTAGTGGACTCTGTAGCTCACCATGGATGGGGAGCTGTCATCCATGTGAGACAGAGAGAGAGAGAGAGCCTAATTATTCTCATGGCTAGAAGACTTCAGGTGGTACTATTTGCTTTGCTAGATTTAAACAGATAATTTCTATGAAACTCATGTAGAGATCATGTATGAATGGGAGAAATTCTACAAGTATGACTCTTGAGATATGATTTATGCCCATAGCCAAATCTGGTTACAGATAATCCATAATGCCTATTGAAAAATTGTATAATTGTGGAAGTGGTGAGTAAAGGCTGTGTCTTGCCATCTCATTACAACTTCATACCACCAGTAACACTTGGATAGGTGCAGAAACCTCAGGTCCCACCTAGGGCATTGTTTGATGAGCTTTTGAATGCATAGTGGTTGTTGCCATCCTTCCTGAGTGAGATGGCTCAGATTTATAACTGCTAAATGCATTAGACCCAAGGTATTTTGTTGATGTTAACATTTGCTGCCAATGTCTAATGACACATCTTGTTTACAGCCCATACATTTATGACATAAAGAGACCACTCAGAATTTTGATATATTATGAAAAAAGTATGCAGTAATGCCAAATGCACGAGTGGTTTTACATTTCAGACAGATACTTTTACACACTGTTGATTGCATTTTAATATAACAGGGGTTTCATTTTGTTCTGCTGATGGATTCTGATCAGCTCTTGGCACGTAAGAACAGGGAAGTGAATGTTGCACATCTGGGGAAATAAAAGTTTTATTAAAGAAAGCATGAGCCAAACAGGTATTTTATTGCTGTCTTTGCTGTCACCTTAAATGATTATAGAAACAGAAAGGCTGGTTCTTCGCTCTCTTTCCTAACAGACAATCCCCCCAAGTGGTAAATACTAGATGAGATCTTTTCTCAATAAGTATTTCCTTTTGCTTATCCCTAGACCAAAACACGTTTCATGAAATGAACAAACAAAATGTCATAAAAGAAACCCTTGGTTTTATAGTAGCTGGTTGCATTCAGTTTGTGACATTACACATCTGTTACGAGGTACACAGTGTCTTTTACTGTTTGGATAAGTCTGAGGTGTAGAATTAATGACTTCTGGTTTTCATGGGGCAGGGACAGACCGTAACTAAAACTGGGTTGGTTCAAAGGCACTTTAAAGTATGAGGTTTCCATCATCTGGGTGTCATTTCTAGGTAGGCGGGGGTCCAAATACTTACTTGAAGGAAAAAATTATTACTCTTTTACTGACATTTGCCAACTTGCAAGCCATTGACAAGTTGAAACCTTAATATTATCTTGTCATCTCCCTTGTGATTCCAGCATGAGGGAAAGCAGAGCTCTTCCTCCTCATTTGCTTCTTCTTGTTCTGACCTGGTCTGTGATATCCCTCATCCATCCCAGTTGGGCATGGAACCTCTCAAATGCATATTCTTCTTTCCTGTAACATACGTAACTTTGGTTCCCCCACTGCATGCGCTACATAGTGCCTGGCACACAAGGCCTTTCCCTGTCTGCCTTAGCTGTTTGTGAGCCTTACCTCCAGCTATTCCTTACCTAGCTCTCTAATTCAGCCATATTGGCTGTTTCACTATCTGGTGAACACACCAGGTACTTTATAGTTTGCATGCCTTTGTTCTCACAAGCCTGACTGCTGAATGCCCTGCTCTCACAACACATACCCCTCCATGTTGGCAATATCTGTCAACTGCCAGTGACCTGACTGGTTCTTCCCTCTAAACCCCAGGCAGAAATATAAACACCTTTATGTGTATACCCATGTCCTTTTCACATAGATAGATAGCATTTTCACACTGTTGTTGGTTGTTCATCATCTTCAATGGATGGCGAATCCCTCAAGTCTTGCTTATCTTCTATATTTAATTTGGAACTCTTGGGTGGTGACAGTAGAAGGAGCACAGGCTTTGGAATCAAAAGATCTGGGTTGGAATCTCAATCTGCTACTCAATAGCTCCATGACCTTGGGCAAGTTATTTGCTTTTGTCTCTGTAATTGCATTAAATGGAGACAGGAGTAGCTACGCAAATGCCTAGTATCATGCCTGGGATATGGTAGGTCACAAACAAACTTGTGGAATACAAGTGAATGTGCACTTTGATGAGACAAATTGTCCTGCTAAAACTTAACAGTCCATAGCACCCTTTCTCCATAATTCCTATGATTTTCGTATAAACTTAGGGGCCAGATTCCGGTCTGAGCTCTCTGAGAAAGCATCCCTGCGACCCCCAGTCTAATGATGACTTTTTCTTTGACCTCCCATAATATCAATTCACTCTGTGTGATCATCAAGACGCTGACAAATTATTGCCTGGACTTCTTAATATTTGCCTAATATTTGTCTATCTTATCCTCTCATCTGGGTTGGAAGTGCCATCGAAGTAGAATCTATATATCTTTTTATAAATGACATCCCTTCTGTTTCATCAGGATGTTTTACAAGATAGACAGTTATTATCTTTGAGTAGTTTAATTTTGCTTACAAAGGGCTTTACCTTTGTGGTTCATGTGCTGGTGGTGTTAGGGACATTACAGGAGCTGGTACACATGGAGGCCTCCCCTGTCCTCGCCCCCACATCCTGCTCTGCACTATTCTTTGTGAATTCTCCTGGTGTTTAGCCGGTAAGAGATGAAGTGCTGCTGAATACCAATGAAGCCCCTGCTACACATATATAGAAAAATGATAGAAATCCCTCAAGGGCACAACTCAGAATAAACATGATGACTGTAATGTTCATTGCTATTTCTTTATGAGTGAGTGTGTGTGTGTGTGTGTGTGTGTGTGTGTGTGTGTGTGTGTGTGTGGTAAGCTTGTTTTGCTTGTGACAGTGATCAAACTGTGTTAAATGAAACATCAGAGGAAAGAGTAAGAAGCACAACTGTACATCTGAATCCGGTCCCTGTCGTCCTGGTTTGTGCTGTAACGAATTGAAATTTGCCTGTATCTTCCACTCTTTGTCAGGCTGAGCTGCAGAAGCTGAGACAACAAGCCCTGGAGACCAAACACTTTATTGAAAAGCAAGAAGCTGAAGAGAGAAAACTCCTGCGAATAATTGCTGAGGCTGACGGGGAGAGGTTGAGGCAGAAGAAGGAATTAGACCAGGTAGAGCACCTCCTCGTCAGACTTACAGACCTCGTCAACAGACACGAGTATTTAATTCCACCCTTCGAACACTCCTTCCTCTCTAAGCTCTGCCAACCAGCCCTATTGGAAGAACAGCAGCAGAGACCCATCTTGTATTGATTAATTATGAAATATTCACTCCTTTATTTGACTTATATTTATGAGCACTTCCCATGTCTCAGTCACTCCTCTAGGCACTAGGGCCACATTGGCCACCAAGACAATACGGTTCATCCTCAGGGAGCTTGCATTCTAGTATAATACAGTTGCTCACATATAATTGCAATGGATAATTACGTGATTTGATCTTGACTGGATGTTCACATGTATGTGTAAGATATGCCTCCCTCACACCTTATCACAATGTCAGCACATTACCCATCCAACATGAAAAAAATGAAAATAACAATTTGGGAGATAGAAACCCAAATGCATAATTTGGGGGTTAGAAATTTAACTGCTTTCAGGGACCTGGCAGAGAGAAGTTGGCCAGTGCAAGATAGAAGGAAGTAGTGGAACTTGGCAAGAGCTAGCCCGCCATGAAGTCATTCAGATTTGAACATTTATAAATATAAAGGATTTGGAAATAAATAAAACGACACATACATAGGCTAAAGATTATTAGATGATTGGACTATTATTATTATTATTATTATTTTTGAGACAGAGTCTTTCTCTGTCACCCAGGCTGTAATGTGGTGGCACCATCTTGGCTCACTACAACTTTCTCCTCCCAGGCTCCAGTGATCTTTCCATCTCAGCCTCCTGAGTAGCTGTGACTACAGATATTGCCACTGCACCTGGCTAATTTTTGTATTTTTGGTAGAGATGGGGTTTCACCATGTTGGCCAGGCTGGTCACAAACTCCTGGCCTCAAGTGATCCACCTGCCTTGACCTCCCAAAGTGCTGGGATTACATGCATGAGCCACTGTACCCAGCCTTGGACTATTATTATTAATATTATTAAGGATTATTTGTTGTATGATGTTTTCAAAAACTCTAGTGGGAGGGGTCCAGTGTTGATTGTCTAGCCAGCTCTTTCCAGTGCGCAGCCCACGTGGTGCCCAGTACATGTGGGTGTTTGAAAGATACTCATTGAATGAATGGTGCTGCCACAATGAAAAGCTAAGGCTTCTTCTTTCCTGGTGGCCATGCCCCTCCCTACCTTCCTAGGTCATCAGCGAGAGAGATATCCTGGGGTCTCAGCTTGTTCGGCGCAATGATGAGTTAGCTTTGCTCTATGAGAAGATCAAGATCCAACAGTCTGTGCTGAATAAAGGGGAGAGCCAGTACAACCAGAGGTTGGAGGACATGAGGATCCTCAAACTTGAGATCAAGAAGCTTCGCCGGGAAAAGGGGATTCTTGCCAAGAGTGTGGCTAATGTTGAAGAACTCAGGTAATAGATAATACAACTCAGGGCTGAGGGCACAGTGCAACATGGGGAACTCCTAAAATCACTTCGTAGTCATGCTTGTTGCTCATTGAAGGTCTTTATCGAGTTGTACAAAATGAAGTTTACAGGATGAAATTATTAACGAATAATAAGAACAGCTTTTCCATAACGTCTCCATTGTTCCTATGCTGTGTCACAAAAATGAACCAGCTTCCTTTCAGGATGGTATGGGCAAGTGCAAAAAGGTTTTTAAAAAACCATATTCTGGAGTTTACAAAATAATTTTCAAGGAAATTAGTTACAATTCAGAAATTTTTTCCCCCGATGAGCTTTCTTAATTTCTTTAATACGTCAGTATGCAAGAGAGGGAGCATCAATATTGAAATTTAATCTGGTAACATTTGCACATCTTTTTCTTGGAATTATATACAGGAAGAAAAGAGGTGGAAAATATAATTTTATCACTACTTGAAAACTTCGTTTCCTTAGAAGGCGGCCAAATTTTATATCTCACTCTTGATTTATCTTCTGCAGCTTTCACTTTAGCTTAGTGCGCCTTCTTCTTTCTTGAAATCTTGCATTACACAAGATCTACTTTCCCTTTGGGAAAACGTCACCATGTTTTATAAAGGCAATTGCAGGAAACCAAATAAGAGTTCTGGTATTTTTTCAGTAGCTATCCTTATTCCCCACAGACTTGTAGATGAACAGTATCTTTGACCATCTTGGAATAAGGACATGGTTTGGATCTGCTTCTCAAATCAATTGGGTTAGAAGATAGTTTGGATATTTAAATGCAATGAATATATTCAGGAATAGCAAGGTTGCCACTATCAAGGATAGATCAATACTTTTTTGTTTTCTTTTTCTTTTTTTTTTTGGAGTTGCTTGTATTTCAGATGATGAAAGTAGTACAAATTCATTGTAGAAAATGTGAGAAATGCAGAAAAAATATAAAGAAGTGATTAGAAAATCACTCATAAGTTTACTACCCAGAGATACCACCATTGACATTTTGGAGACAAATGGATTCATTCTAAGTAACTATTGAATAGTCTCCAAACCATCGCTAAACTTGTCAGCCATGAGTTATTTTTATTACATACACAAAGGACGAAATTTTATCCATTCCCATTCAGTATTGCTAGTTTGTTGATAATATATTTTATTTTTCTTTTCAATGGGAAGAAAACTTAATAAAGGCTGGAGGCAAGCTAGCATGAATTCCGATCTGTCTTGCTACCTACAAACTGTGTGACCTTGGGCAAGTCACTGAACCTCCCTGAGCTTTGGACTTATAGTCACAATTAAACAGCAAAACAAATCAATGTGCCATGTACAGAGTCTAGTACAAAGCAGGCCGTCAAATATGGTAGCTAATACTTCTGCCCTCCCCTTCTGATGACATTCTAGAAAATTGAAGTGTTAAAAATATGCTTTTAATTCTAAGCAGCTTGCTCTGAGCGCCCTGTTGAGTGAACATCATGCAGTTAATTCTAATGGTTTGTCTTGCTAATGAGGGGAAGTTGTATTATTGGTTTAAATGAAGCGATTAAGTAAAAGAGATGGCTTAGTATTAGTAATCTGCACCCCTGCAGCAGGCGAGGACAGATAATAATATCCTTATTGCCCGTGTCAATGCAAGTGCTTGCTTCTTCTCTGCCTCCCAACATCTCATTCTATAGGGTGACAGCCAACTCGCAAACACTGAGGATGGCTATTGCATGTTACCTATTAACTAGAGATTTCTGAAGATTTTAGCAGTGTATTTCAGCCAGAACTAGATATTCAGGACTTTTTCAGCCATCTGTACAGTTGTGGAACTCAAGATAAAGTATCATCACAACTCCTAACTTGGGTTTCTCAACCTGGGCTGCATGTGAGAATTGCCAGCAGGACTTTAAGACCTATGAAGCCAGGGACCCATGCTAGACCATGAAACAGAATCCCTCTAAGGATTGGGTCCAGGAGAAGAGGTAGTTTTCAAAGCTCCCCAGGGGATTGCAATGTGTAGTGAGGGTGGAGATCTATGCCCTGACTGGTGTTAGGTTATCACCCGAGCCTCAGCATATTGCTGTCAGGTGCTGAGTTTGTGGACTGTAGCCTGTTCACTTATTACGACTATAGAGACATTTAGAAACATTAAACAGTGTATTTAAACTCTCATAATTCACTGCTGAAATGGTTTGGCTCTGTGTCCCCACCCAAATCTCACCTTGAATTGTAATAATCCCCACGTGTCATGGATGGGGGCCAGGTGGAGATAATTGAACCACAGGGGTAGTTTCCCCCATACTGTTCTCATTGTAGTGATGTAGTGAATGAGTCTCATGAGATCTGATGGTTTTTATAAATGGGAGTTCCCCTAGAGAAGCTCTGTTGCCTGCCACCACGTAAAATGTTCCTTTGCTCTCCCTTTGTCTTCCTCCATGATTGTGAGGCCTCTGCAGCCATGTGGAATTGTGAGTCCATTAAACCTCTTTCCTTTATAAATTACCAGTCTTGGGTATGTCTTTATTAGCAGTGTGAGAAAAGACTAATATAATCCCCCTGCCCTTTGTTCCTTTCATATACTTATAAATTTCTTGAGTATCCAGAATCATGACTCTGATTCTGAAGCCCTGGCACTTTTTTTTTTTTTTTGAAAGCGAAGCCAATTCTTGAGCTCTGCAAGAATTAATATCATCTGTGTCTTGCCCAGATTTAGGAGGCTGGTCCCAGTGTTCACAATATTCTCCCTAATTCCAACTTTTTATATAAGACGTAGTATGTATGCAACCAATTAAAGATAGACAGGATATTCAAACGGGTGGATAATTCTTTGCAAAATCAAGTTTGTCTTATTCAGACAGGAGTTTTTTCACATGCAAAGAGAATTCTTGAAGGAGAGGACACGCTGCCGAGCCCTGGAGGAGGAGCTGGAGAATCCCATGAATGTGCACAGATGGAGGAAGCTCGAGGTAACATCTGGCAGTGCGTTCTCCCCATCCCCAAATCTCTCCTCCTATCCCACGCGAAGCTTCTAACCTAAAGCACAACGAGAAGCGAGGTTTTATTTAATGCTATGCAAATTGTCACCTAAAATGTAAGGCTGGATCAGATGTAAATTGAGTTCTCTCAGAACCAGATGGTTCATTTGGGTTTTGTTTTAAAAGTCTTGCACAAAATCCTTTCTACCTAAAGAAAGCCCAGTGAAAACTGTGAACCTGCCTCACCAACTGACATTTATTTTTCTGGCTTGGGTAGGTTTTGGTTAACCAGTTATCCTGAGGCTGCCTATTAGTCTTGGATGTTCATGGCCTTTAGTGATGTTGGTCACCAGCATCTCTACCATCTTTCAATTGATCTTTGCATCCTTTTATTACTTACAGAAAATATGGTTTTGTGAACTGCCCTCTTGTTGAAAGCATGGTGTTAGCCAAGCCCTTTCTCTTAGAATCTGGGGACACAGCTAAAGTCTCATTGGAAGGGGATGGATAATCAACTTCATATTTAATTTTATTCTGTGGCTTTCTGGTAGTCATTACCACCAGCACTGAAAATAACAGTTAAAGACAAACTCTGCTTATTCAAGAAAAAGAAAGCTATCTCCTTTAGTTGTAACTAGCAATGTGCATGCCAAAAGCGTCTTCAACTAGATGAATGATCAGGGTATTGGGAGATGTAAGTATGTCATATAAGATAAAGCAGGGCAGGTATAAGAAAGAAAATCAGCCAGGGAGATTTTTGTTTTTCATTTTTATTTTTTTTCTTTAAGAACGGAAAGGACAATATGTATTTTACATAGGGACCTTTAAGAGAGGAAAAAATAAAAATTCCTTTATTTTTGATTTTAATTTTTATTTTTTCCTTATAAGAAAGAAAATCAGCCAGGCAGAGTTTTGTTTTCCATTTTTATTTTTTCCTTTTAATGAAGAAAGCATTAAGGATAATGCATTATAAATTGTTATGTAAACACGAGGCCTGAATTTTAACAGCATCCAGCCCTGCCAGGTGAATGTGTGCCAAATCTAGTCCCAATAGATGGATATCAGTTGGCCCTGCTTAGTATTTCTCAAGCAAAGTCAGAGTCAATGGCATCTCTTTTTCTTTTCCCTTTTGGACCCTCATTCCTTCCTCTTCAAATGCCAAGAGTGATGTAGTTTACTAACCAATAGTAATATGCGTATGTCTGCAGAAGCGGAGATGAAGATTTTAAATTTGTTTACTGTCACATTAGTTTACTCTGTGTGTTTTCATGCAGATCTTTAAAGTTTCCAATTCCACATCAGTTTCTATTAGAAAAATTAGAAAATAGAGACTCTGGGAGGCAGTTGAAAATATTTAGCTGTTAGATTAATTCAAAATGTCAGTACAGTTGAAAGTGAAGCCTTGGCTCAAAGTCTAGAGGACAAATTACCAATTTATAACTATATATCTTGTTTTGAATTGTACATAACTAGTGAGGGATCATCAGAGCTTTGTGGACTGATACTTCCATTTCAGAGCTAAATGCCATGGTAGTGCTCTGCTGCCAATGATTAGCAGAAGTCCACATCCTGGAAACCATCCCCATCATAGACCGCAGTGAATCTTCCTGCTGACAATTACCCAAGGAGAATCCTAAGGCTGAGTGAATTAGGGAGCTCTGTCTCCTTCCATTCAAGAATTTTAGGGGCTGGGCACAGTGGCTCACACCTGTAATCCCAGCACTTTGGGAGGCCAAGGTGGGAGGATTGCCTGAGCCCAGGAGTTGGATACCAGCCTGGGCAACCTAGTGAGACCCTGTCTTTACAAAAAAATTAACCCGGTGTGGTGACATGTGCCTGTGGTCCCAGCTACTGGGAGACTGAAGCAGGAGGATTGCTTGATCCCCCAGAGTTTGAGGCTGCAGTGAGCCATGATCGCACCACTGCACTCCAGCCTGGGCAATAGAGTGAGACCCTGTCTCAAACAAAACAAAGAATTCTGGAAAATTAAGTAAACAGAGGAGACGGTAGGGTAAGCTGCAGAGCATAGGAATTGAGAACTATGCCTTTGGGGCTTGGCATATTTGGGCTTGACTCCAGCTCTGAGCCTTGCCACTCTGGGTAAATGACTTAGTTTCTCTCAGCCTCAGTTGTCGTATCGGTATAAAAGGAAAAGACATACTGTCTCCTAGGGCTGTCCTGCAGCTAAAGTATAATATTGTATAAAAAGCACTTAGTATAGTATCTGCATGGCGGCAAAGAATCATATATCGAGCATATTGGCTACCATTATTGTTATTCCCACTGGTGGAATAAACACATTTACTTTGTATTTATAGAATAACTAATGCCATAGATAAAACATTAGGAAAACTGCAGTCTGCTTTTTTGGGGACAGGAATTTATGATTATCTCATCTATTATACTTTATTTTTGGTTCTAATTCTCTCTGTATTAGGTCTGCAGTTTCCAATAGACTTTAATAAGACAATGTACATTTTAAATAGAGACCTCAGTGCTTTGAAGTTGATGATATCTCAGCTGCTATTGTTGTTCCCCTTGGACAGGCCAGCGACCCCAACGCGTTTGAGCTGATACAGAAAATTCACACCCTGCAGAAGCGTCTCATCAGCAAGACTGAAGAGGTGGTTGAAAAAGAGCTGCTCCTACAGGTAGCATTTTTGTTTTCTGTACTCATTGTACAAGTGGATTGCCTTAGCACCACCATCTCCAGGACTACGTTCTTAGAATTAGTCAGTTATTTGGCAGCATTGCATGTCCCATATTTAACTGTAGATGGCAACAGTGACTCACACATAGAGAACAAGCACAGTCTGATTAATTGGTCTTTTATGTTGCGATCACTGATATTTCAAGAATTCTGGAAAATTAAGTTCAAGGCTAGACTTACTGCAATGGGTAATGTGAGCAGCCCCGCCCCCTGCACTTCTCTATAGTTTTATTTATCAGATTCTTTTAAACATTTTTCTTCATATCTTCACATAATGCAAAATGCTGTGATTTTGATTTTGAAAATAAGCTTTCTCATAGCGCACAAATGATCTGTTCACATGAAGATTTGTGTGAGTGAAATGGAAGGAGAGATTTCTTTTTGAGGATTTCATGCAGTAAATTGTTCTGTAGCAATTAGGCCTGTATCTTTGCAAGGGCCTGCTGTCATCATCACCATCACCGTCTTCCTCACCACCATCATCATCATCACTTACTGCATGCCAGATATGCTGGTGGCTTTACCTACTTGGTCTCATTTCCTCTTTGCAGTTCAGGAAGCAGGTATGGTCATCCCCAGCTGATGGCCGAGGAAGTCAGGACCCACGAGTTTAGTGTGGATGAGAATGTCAGCTCTTGAAGTTAGATGGCTTGGTTTGGAATACTGCCAGTTACTATGTCAGTTTAACTTCATTGTTCTTAGTCTGTATTATGGGACAATAACAGAACCTGTGAAAATGGATATTGTGAGGATTGAAAGAGTTTAGTATTATCCATGGTAACATGGTGTCTAATAAATATTAGCAATTATTCATGTTACTTTGGATTCCAAAGCCTTTAAATAATTAATTGATTTTTTGAGACAGTCTTGCTCTGTTGCCCAGGCTGGAGTGCAGTGGCACCATCTCGGTTCACTGCAGCCTCTTCTTCCCAGGTTCAAGTGATTCTCCTGCCTCAGCCTCCTGAGTAGCTGGGATTACAGGTGTGTGCCACCATGCCTGGCTAATTTTTGTATTTTTAGTAGAGATGGGGTTTCACCGTGTTGGCCAGCCTGGTCTTGAACTCCTGACCCCAAGTGATCTGCCTGCCTCAGCCTCCCAAAGTGCTGGGATTATAGGTGTGAGCCACTGTGCCCAGTCCCAAAGCCCATAATTTTAATCACTAGGTTAATATTAGTAGGAGTAGGAACTTCTATATATGAGTAAGAGGCATTTGCTCCTTTTGTTTTACAGTCTACCTTAAGAAAGATATTTACCCTAAAGTTGGGTATACAGTAAATAACCTTCCAGAATATCACGACACTGAATGGCCAACAGGGATTTTCCTCTTCTCTTGTAGATTACTGTGGTGGTTGAGGGAGTAGACTTTGGAGTCCAGAAAGATCTGGTGTTAAATCAGTTTCAACCCTTGATCATTTCATGACTTTAAGAGAATTTCATACATTGTACAAATCTCAGTTTTCCCATCTGTAAAATGGAGATAATAATACCTGTTTTTTAAATAATGGGAGAAGGATACTCTAATCAGAGTACATAGTTTGGATATCTTATAAGGATAACCGATTAGTACATGGCACTGGGCTTTGACAGTCCAGAGTTTGCTGTGGCTCCCCTGATGCTGGCCATAAGTCGTTTCCCAAGTCTGTGCAGCTGGTAAGTGCTGGGGTGGGACTTGGTCCAGGCAGTCACTCCAGAGCTCACACTTTCTACTGCTTCACTACCTTGTCTGTTCTGTTATCACTTTGTTAGTTTTAAAAAGAACCAAATCCTATGTTTGCCAAGCATCTGTATTATAAGTTTGTTTTATATTTCATGGACTGCTTTAACTTTATTATTTCCTTCCCTCTATATACCCTGGCTTTACTGGGTTCTTCTACCTTTTTAAGGTTAATGCTCAGATCATTGATGTTCAGTCTTCTCTTCTAATATAAATATTTCAGTTATAAAATGTCTTTTAAATAATGTATTTAGGGTTGGGTGCAGTGGATCACACCTATAATCCCAGCACGTTGGGAGGCCAAGGGGAGTGGATTGCTTGAGCCCAGGAGTTGGAGATCAGCCTAGACAACATGGCAAAACCTCGTCTCTACAAAGAATACAAATATTAGCCAGGTGAGGGGGCGCACACGTTTAGTGCCTGCTACTCAGGAGGCTGAGGTGGGAGAATTGCTTGAGGCCATGAATTTGAGGCTGTAGTGAGCTGTGATTGTTCCACTGCACTTCAGCCTAGGTGACACAGTGAGACCCTGTCTCAAAAAAATAAAATAAAATAAAATAAAATTTAGTTTCTTTCCACAGGTTTTGATATGGGGAATTTTCATTTAGTCCTAAGTGTAGTATATTTTCAGAATTACTTCTCCTTTGACAATGTCTTTAAAAATATTCACTATTTCTCCTAATAATAATTAGGAGATATTTTATGATATTTTAGGATAATTAAAAGTGTATTTTAAAATTTCCAAATATATATGTATTTAAGTTATCTTCTATTTACTGATTTCTCACCTTTCTGCATTGTGGTCTGTATTATACAGATTTTTTGGAATTTGTTGAACTTGATTTGTGACCAACTAAGTGGTCAGTTTTTATACCCGACGCCTGCTGTTTGAAAAAGATACATACTCTCCAAATGCTCTGGGTTCAGTGTTCTCTATTTGTTCGTTAGATCAACCTTGTTAATTGTATTGTCCACGTCTGTACTTTTCCTAATTTTCTGTCTGCCTAATCACTGAAAAAAGTTTGGAGATTTGTCTGTTTCTCCTTCTCTCTGTCATTTTTTGCTTTGAGAACATTTTAGATCATGATAAGGTGAGTATAAGTTTACAATTTTTATTTCTTCCTGGTTGAATTGCTCCTTTCGTATATATAAGAACTCTCATAATAATATTTTTACTTATAAATTTGCCTAGTATTAACATAGCTCAATCAGCTGGATTTTGAAAAGTAGTTTTCGTGTATTTTTACTTTTAAACTTTTGGTGTCTTTGTACTTTAGGACAATCTCTTGTAATTAAAAAAATCTTATCTTTGTCTCGGTGTTTAGTTTGTTTATTGATAATTTTAGGTTTATTTCTACCTTCTTATTTTCCCTGATTTTTTTGTAATGCTCAAAAAAATTCTATCAGACTGAGTTTTCTTTATGTTCTGTTTTTCCCGTTTACCGGTCTCCCTGCTAACCATTACTACCTATTCCCTTTTTACAGTTTTTCTTTTACTCAACAGTTACCACCACTCAGTGTAATATTCTCTGTCTCTGATTCCCTTAAATATATATCTTAATCCTTTGTTTTTCTTGTTCATGGATTCCTTTAAAAATTCACCATGCATAGTTGACATCAAATCTAAAGTCTAAAGTTGATCAATATCTTTCTCCTTCTTACAAACAGTGTAAGAATTTGGAATGCTTTAACTGCAGCTACCCTGCTGTTTCCAAAATCAGCCATCACCACTATTATGTTACAGAGTCAATTTACTAAGATTTACCAAGATGTTTACCTGTTCTTTTGTTTTCTATTTCTACATATCTCCAATTCCTTACTTCTGGCTTTTTGAAGTATCTCCTTTCATAGTCCTTTAACCAATAGATTTTTTTCAATGGTTAACGTTCTCCTTTGCTTGTCTAAAAATGTTTTAAATTTGGCCTTATTTGTAAATGATTAACTTGAAATCTTATTTCTATTTGCACTTTGAAGACGTAGGTCCTTTGTGTCCCCAGCTTCCAGTGATGTGATTGAGAAGTCTGCTGTACATCTAATTGTTTCTGCTCCTTTTCAGGTGACCTGCCTTTTCTTCTGTTTGATAGTTAGATCTTCTCTTTGCCTTTGATGTTTCAGAGTTTCAGAACAACGCATTTGGGTATTAATTTAGTTTTGCTTACCATGTTCAGAACACACTCCATTTCCTGAATCAGAGGATTCCTGTGTCTTCGAATAGTCTCTGCTTTAGTGTCTTTATTCACTCCTCCTGGAAGTCTTATTAGAAGTACATTGGGTTTTCTTATTCTTTTTTTCCTATTTACTGACCTAGTTGATGTTTTTCTTGTCTTTAACTCTTTATGTTACATTTTCTTAGCTTTATCTTATTTATTTATTTATTTATTTATTGACGTGGAGTCTCACTCTGTCACTCAGGCTGGAGTGCAGTGGTGCAATCTTGGCTCACTGCAACCTCTGCCTCCCAGCTTCAAGCAATTCTCCTGCCTCAGCCTCCTGAGTAGCTGGGATTACAGGCACCCACCACAACGCCCAGCTAATTTTTGTATTCTTAGTAGAGACAGGGTTTCATCATGTTGGCCAGGCTGGTCTCGAACTCCTGACCTCAAGTGATCTGCTGGCCTCAGCCTCCCAAAGTGTTAATCTTAATCATCTTGTTTACCAATTCTTTCAGTGTGCTTATCCGTTAATAGTCAATCCATTGAGATTTTATTTTCAATTATTTTATTTTTATTTTCTAGAGATTCTTTTTCACATATGCCTGTTTTTTGTTGATAGTTTCTTGATCTTTTCTTATGTTTTACATCCTTCCTTTATGTCCCCAATTAATTCAAGAATTTATTTTATAGTCTTGATCTGAATGTTCTATTATTGAAGTTCTTGAGGGGTTTTCCTATTTGTTGTGACTGCTGACTTTCACTCATGGTGGATTTTTCCTTTCGTGTTTTGTGATTTTGGATTGTGAACTCATTTTCAGAAAGCCTTTATTTGGGGACTTGGGAATGGTTTAGGTTAAGGAAATGTCCATTCATTTGTTTCTGCCAGGTGCCTTAGAAGACATCACTTGCTTAGAACAATTTTGGGCTTCTTGGACTACTTGGCTAACGTATACTAGAACCTCAAACACTTGTGACAAAAGATCCATGGAGACAAGTTCTTAGGGAAGCAACTTTTTTTTCCCACCCAGAGCCCAGGAGAATTACTTAGGTTTTTAATTGTGGTCTTGTGGTCTTCCTGTCCCAGTGGGTAGATTTCTATCTGTTGTATCTTTTCGCCAAGGGTGAAACTTTTAAAAGTCATTAACTTTATGTTGAGGAATCTTAGTACTAACACCCGCTTCACACAGGGCCAGCACCTTATCCTTTGCCTTCTTGTGGCCACGAAAATCCAGGCCCTTTTTTCAACTATCCCTCAAGGGATAGCTGCAATATATATCTATTCACTGTTCTAACATGCAGTTCACGCTTTGATTTTGACACTTGAGCAAACTAATTGCAAACTCTGTTTTGTGATTAAAGCTCATGCTGAATTGTTTTACTCAGCATGTCTAATGCTTTGTAGACATTAGTTTTCATGTTATTTAGTCTGACATATTGCCATAAACAGAAATCTCTTATTTGCTTGACTCACTAGTTTCTTCATCCGTAAGTTGGGGACAATAATATACCCATAGAATTGTGTTAGTACACATAAAAGTTTAATAGAATGCTTAGTTCTCATTAACAATGTTATTAATAATACTATCATTAATATCATTAATTACCAACATAGTTTTTCCAGGCCTCCAAAGTTTAATGTCCTGTCTCGATCCCTTTTCATCAATTCCTTATTTAGAATTTGGAATGGTTGGGCTGCCCTGTGCCTGCTGTGATTTTTCTCAGCAGCTTGCATATCCCCAGACAACAAGCCTTGTTATCTTGCTGAAGCCTGAAGTGTTCCACGGGATTTGACAGTTTCTCAATTTCATCTTTTTAAATTAAAATATTAGAGAAGTTCTCTCACTCACAACAGAACATTTTGCAATTAGGAAGACTTTGGGTTGAATTCTTCTGAGTTTCACAGCAATTTTAAAATAACTGTTTAATCTCTTACGTGGTGATAGAGAGACCCCATTATTTCCAACCAGCAGATATGATGGAAGCTTATTTTCAAGCCCCACTCACCTGTGAACTCTTTGAGGAGAGGCACTTCCCAGTTCACCTCTCTAATCCCAATACCTGATACTGTACTGGGCACACAGATTCTCATTATAGATGGACCAGCTCTCTGCCTGGGCAACTCCTGCCCACCCTTTAGGTCTTAGCTTAAATATTTTTTCCTTAGGAAAGCCCCTTTTCCTAGGTTAGGTGTCTTGGTACAAGTTCCTGTAACTTGACTTCTTCCTTATACCACTCATCATACTTGTAATTAATGAAGTAATTGTAATTAATATGTAATGGCTCTTTCCTGTTAGACTATAAGCAACTCACAAAGGAGTTCCAGTGTCTGTCTTGTTGATCATCACGTCCCTAATTTCTCATCCACAAATATTTGTCTAGCAATTTATTAAAGGTTGGAAGAATTGTGGTCCTTCAGAAAGTGGTATGTTGCAGTCATTTAAGTTCTGTCTTTGAGCTCTCTGAGAGGTGGCCTTTGCATTTTTTTATTGACTTCTGACTTTGCAGGAGTCTGGAATTTACTGTGAGTTTATGGATCTATAAACTTGATGCAACTTGTCAGTGTCCTTTTTGTTTGTGGAGGCAGGCTGATTCATGTGGGTCTGCTCAAAGTTCTTCCCTTGCTTGGGATTAACATGAAAATGGTTCTGGAGACTAACTTTATAGCTTCAGTGGTAAGATGGAGAAGTCTGTATTCTTGCCAAAATTGGAATCTAAGGTATGGATGGGAAGGATTTCTTTTCTTCTGCTCACCAAGCTATTCTCCCCTTCAAAGAAGCAGGGGCAATGGAAACGTACCTGAAGCGTGCCTCCTGGTGGCCTCTCCTTGCTGTTGTTGCTTCATTTGTTCCTCATCCCATCTGAATCCTTCAGGATTAATGACTTCTTTTTTTCTTTAAAGGCATCTGTGGGATAAGACAGGCATATATGCCTTGAGTAACTGCTATCCACTACCCGGGTATCTTTACATCATCATCATCATCATCATCATCATCATCATCATCATCATCATCAAGATGGCATTCCTAATAATGGGCATACAGCATGATAGCGTTGGAGTAGGAAGCTCTAACTTCTTGCTAGAGGCACTTAAAACATGATGAACACTCAGAGCGGCTCAAATTGTTTCTTCCAAATGCTTAAATACAGGGTAACAAGTTCAAATGCACTTACCCTCAGGGCCAGGCATGTAACAAGAAAAGAGTGAGGTGGATTTTGCATGTCATGATCAGAAACAGCAACTGGTAGGTGCCTCATGGTCAGAGGCCAGTGGGAGTGGTGGGGATGGCAGCATGTGGCGGGCTATGGGCCCCAGTCCTAGGAAGCATCCCTAGGAAGCAGCTAATCCCACCCCAGCTAACTGCAGGCTGATGTTGTCAAATCTTTAAATTTTAAAGAGCTGGAAATGTAGATTTTTATGTCCAATATACTGAGTTTTAAACATTAACAGTCTTAAGAACACTCCCAGAAACAAGTTTGCCAACCATCCTTGGCCCACAAGTGGATAGTTTACAATGTCTAGCTTCAAGGCCTGGGAGAGAAGGAGACATAAAAAAAACAGCAGCCACACAATTGGCTTTACTAGTTTTGATTTCTTTAATCTTGTTCTTTGTTGTGATTCCTTGATAGACTTTCAGAGCCCAAGAATCAAAAGGGAAGGAAGGAGGGAGGAGAAGGTTCAGGCTGTAGGTGCTATGCAGCAGCAATCAGAGGTGAGCGAGGCTGGGTTCTTCTAAGGATGTGAACAGAGAGGCAGAGAAGCAGGGGCTGTGTTCTGTGGGGCAGGGTGGGTGGGCTTCATGCAAGATGGGCTTTCTTAAGATGCCTTTTGTCTTGCCGCTAATAACTCTTGATTTTATTTTATAAACTCTTCTAAAACAGAAAAGGTCTTCTCTGAATTGTTAAAAATACCAAGGGTTGTCTCTGAACACTCCCCACCCCAATGAATGGGCAGCAGGAATACTTTGTATTGCCAATCTGCCCACCACAGTCACTGAGCGCCCGGAATTCTGGGGTCAATGACCCAGACCTGGTCCCAGCCTTGAAGGACCTCTTAACTCTGCAACCACAGGGTAGTGTGCCAAGGGCTGTGATACTGGGATGCTATGGGACTCTAAGCAAGGCTCTGGAGTGGGCATGTGTCTCAGTTTGGGTCTCTTCAAATCAGACACTGAGACAAAGATCTGGGGTCTGGGCATTTGGGAGGCAGTTGCAGGAAGCTGGAGTTGGGGAGCAGGAAAGTGAGACGGGGAGGGAGGAAAAGCCAGTGGGTGGAGGGGGCGGGAGCAGGTCACCCCATGGACATCTGAGCTCCAGTACCACTGAGATTCCTCTGAGGAACCACACAGGAAAGAGGGTAAAATTGTCCATCAGAGAAAAGAGGACTGGGCATTTGTTCAATGGCTCCCATTCCCCACCGGTTGAGAGTTTCCTCTGGGGACATCGAGCTGCTTCCAAAGGCAGACTGAGGGGGAGCCCTGGCCTGAGGCAGAAACACTGACACCCATACACCTGAGGTGGAAGCTGCTAGAGCTTTCTGGGAACTGTGGGTCCTCCCAGTGCACCAGGCATATCAGCTCAAAATCATGAAATTTAGGATAGGCTGTGAGGAGGAGGCTCAGGGTACCACAAGTGTCTGCTACTTGAGATCAGGTCTCCTGGCAGGTCCTGGGGACTACCAACCAGGTAGACCTCTTTACTCACTCAGTGATTCACCTAAGGTGTGCATTGCCAATCTGCCTTTCGAAAAGGAGGGGCATTTTCCCAACCAAGTTCCCATTAGACCTCCCTCTATTCTACCCACCTGCTGCCATTTCAGTTACCTGCCAGGAACCAGATGACACAATCATACTGTAGTTCATGCCCTGAATGTGTTCTAATGACTGCAATCCTTTGAGTGCTTACTATATGCCAGGCACTGTGTTTTCCCTATGCACAGGCAGCAGCGCATGGTGGTGAGTACACAATGACTGTTAGCTTGCCAGATGGTGGGGGTGAAATGATGCGTGGTACACCTGGGACTCATTTTGGGGAAAGGAAACAAGCTTGACCTCCTAGACTGATAGAACTGGATCATCCTGCCCAGAAAATTTTATTAAAACGATGAGAATACTGAGGCATTTTCCCTTAATGTGTGGAAGTAGTGATGTATTACTAGAAGAGTTAATTACATTAGGGGGGGTTTTGATGAGTGGAAGCGTACTACCTAATGAACAGTGACACTGAAATAGTCCAGGTGAGAAAACTGCCTTGGTGTAGTTCAGGTTCGTGTTGCTTTAGCAAATTGTCACATGCGTTCTTTTACATGCATCTAGAGGCCTAGGTAATGGGCATATCCCTCAGATATATAAATCATGAACTGAACTGGAAATCATTGCTTCTTTCCTGGCATCTGGGTCCTGCCCTTTCAAGGTGAACTTTACCTATAATTTAATTTTATGACTGACTGGATGGAAGTCTGGTTTATTTAACTGTAAAATGGCTTGAATGATAGGAGGGTTTGAATGGATCTGCATGAGTTATTAGCTGTGCAGAGGGAACAAACCTCATATAGCTCATTTTTAGATAATTCTTTCACAAGGGCCTTCAGTTTTCTTGATCTCCTGATTATCTTACATTTGTTTAATGTTTACACTGTGTGAAACATTGCTCTAAATGCTTGTATAGGTATTATCTCATTTAATTGTCACAACAACCCCAGAAGAGCACACCAGTCCCCTTTACAGGCAAGGGAACATGTAGGCCAGGAAGACCCAGTCTTTCTACCAGGGCCCCATAACAGGTACCTGGTGTAGCATTGAGTCTTATCTTAGAATTCTGCTTCCAAAGGCTCTTCCCCACCACAGGATGTGGTGTAGGAACGCCATGGTCATTGAATTTATGATGTATAGATTGCCCTGGTCATTCATGGAGAAAATTCACCTTTCTCACTGCATCTTGAGCCTTGCTACTCCAAGCATGAACTCCAGTGGCACTGGCATCTCTGAGAGCTCTTTAGAAATACAGGATCCCTGGACCCCCTGAGGCTTAATGAATCAGAATCTGCATTTTAAGCAGATCCCCAGGGATTCAGGTTACTGTTTCAGTCTGAGAAACACTCATGCCCTAGAAGTTGGTTTCTTTGTAGTAGATTGTCATACTCCAGAGCAACAGCTGTGGTGCTGGTGGGCCCAGGATGGAACCCCACACCTCGCCTTATTGCTTAACCTTCCTACGCTTTGCTCTCCTCTGAAATATGGAGCTCATCATTTTATTAGCATCCTTTGGTTACTGTAAAGATTAAGGAAAGAATGACATAAAGCACTTAGCAGAATGCTTGAGATTTGGCCAGTGCTCAAGAAATACCATTATTTGTAGTTTAGAGGATGATAGCTTCACCCTCTGGCCCTGGCTCTTAAACTCCAGAGACTGAGAATATCTAGGGGTAACCAGACAAATGAATGCATACAGAATTTCAGGGATGTTTTAGGATCCCACAAACTCTTGAAGGCTATTGATGTTTGTATGAAAGTCTAGAGTGTTTCTTTGTTGACAAGAGACATGACAATACTTGGTCCTGTTTGATGGCAGCCCAGATAGATTTGGTGGAAGCTACAGAGAATTTTGAAGAGTAGAGGGAAATGGCAGTCACAGCTCACTTGGATTGAATGCTGAGGACATTCAATACTCAGTGTACTCTGTGCTGCCCTGTGCTGAGCATTTGCTTTCACTACAGCCACTGGAAGCCCAGTTGAGGCTAATGCTGCTATTGTTTCATTTCAGAGAGAAGGGAACTGAACTTGTTCAAGAGCTCACAGAGGAGGGAAAACAAAACTTGCCCAAGAGCTTATGGTTAAGAAATATCAGAGCTGCAATGATAAACCAGGTTTGGGTAAACTGTGGCCCACAGTGGGCTGTATCTGGCCTACCACCTGTTTTTATATGGCCTGCACCAAGAATGGTGTTTATATACTTAAGTGGTTAGAAAAAAATCACAAGGGTAATATCTCATGACATATACAATTGTGATGAAATTTGAATTTCAGTGTCCAGAAATAGTTTTATTGGCACACAGCCAGGCTCATTCATTCACGGAACATCACGGTTGCTTGTGTGCTACAGCAGCACAACCGAATTGTTGTAAAGGGACTGAATGGCTCACAAAGCCGGCGTTGGTTGCTCTCAGGCCCTTTACAGAAAGCATTTGCTGACCCCTCTTAGAAAGTTTAGTCATTGGAATCCAGAACAGAGCCCCTCACCACTATTCTTTAGTGCCTCCCAACAGAGCCACTCAACATTCCATTACCATGACTTCTTTGTTCCCCCACTTCAAATTCCAAAGTAACTCTTCAATTATTAAGGAACTGCTTTAAGATCTGGAAGGCAGAATTCTAATAGCATGGCCCAGTTGCTGGTACTGTAGCCTACACTAAACGTAATTCTTGCCTGCTTTATTAGTGGATAACTCAGTGGTCATCCTCCCCAAAGCTGGGCTGAAATAGTTGAAGATGCTCCCTCACTGGACGATGGTGTGGGACTGAGAGGTACAGTGTAAGATGAAACTACCAAACAGAAGCCTGTCTGTGGGCTTTTGCTCTGTTCTAAAATCAAGGGGTAGAAAAATGAAATGTGAGGGGAAAATAGCTTCTTCAGAGCCTTGATGCTCTCGTCGAAGGACACTTAAAGTGCTGGGAATGGTTGAGGAGGCTGTGCCCATCGTGCTCCTGGGGCCTGCTTCTCGGCTGCCACTTCTTTCTGGGGTTTCCGGGAATGCCTGCTGTCCTGCACATGCTTCTGCATGCCAGGGAGGATGGAAGGAGCAATTGGAGGCAGGCTGTTCAGAAAACAGAATGCCAAGGCTAGCATAGATGTCCTCCCTGTAGCTGTCTGCAGGGCACGTTATGCCTCTACCTAGTTGGTTTGTCTAAGACAGCCTGAGTATGAACATTCTCCGAGGGTGGGTTCAGGTCACACTGCTCATGATCCTGTAACACTCCAGCAACACTTAACCTCTGATGGGCACATTTTCAAAGTGCTTTCCTTGCATTGTATCTTAGTGGTTCCCAAATGCTGATCTGAGGGCCAGGAGAAACAATATAGTCCCGAACGCAATATTCATTAGTCTGTAACAAAATGAGCACAGTAAGAACCGTGTAGCATAAAGCTAATTTTACTTCTCTATTTTAGAGACTGTTCTTTTATCTGTGTCCTTTCTTTTTACTTTTGAAAATTCCTTTTTTGAGATGATATTCTCTTATTGTTTGTGTGTTCCTCTCCTTTATGAGATGATGGTAAGAGGCCTGATGATTTCCTGTTAGTCAGAAGCATGGATCCTGTGTATGTGGTGACTTTGTTGCTTTGTTAGACAGGGATAATCATGCCAATCTCCTAGCGTTATTGGGAGGGAGATTATATTAACATATGTAAAACATTTAGAATAGTCCCTGGCACATGGCAAACACTACACTGTTACCTAAGATTCTTTCTTTTTTGTTTTCATGTTAAAAACTTAGCATAAGAAGAAGTTGGCAAAACTATGATGGTACCTCCAAGATTTTGGAGGAAATATATAGGTCCAAGAATTCAAAATCTAGGAACTGATACTTTCTGTCTTAATCTTTGCAATAACCCTGTTTTACAGATCAGGAAACTAAAGCTCAGATAGGTTTATGGACCCTCAGAAAGTGTAAGAAAAAGGATAATAGTGCAGGATTGTCTAGGACTTTGGTCTCTCTTAAGGGAGCAGGCTTTTAATATGCAGATGTTTGGGGACTTTCTTTCTTTTTTTTTTTTTTTACAATTATGTTCAGCTTCATTAAGGTGAACAAGTTTCTCAACGTGTGTTCTTTCAAACTTGCCTAGGTGTACTTAATGTGCTCAATTATCAAATGCCTTCTCATTGCCTCTCAGTAGTTCTCTCTAAATGTGCCAGGAATAACTTCCATAGCATTAGAGTCCTTCAAGCATTATTTCTTAAAAGAGATTGGTGCTGGTAAGCTCGATTAAGCAGATAGTTTAAAAACCGGTTTATACCTTAAACTGTAAGTACCTTAAACACTTGTAATTTCAGCCAACCTAAGGAGAGACACAGATGACTGCCGGAGTTCAGATCTTCATTTGGTTAGCAAGGGTCTTGTTCAAGTTATGTATTTTGAAACAGGTGGTTTTTCTACCTATCAGATACTATGCTTATTACTTGGGAGATGAAATAATCTGTATATCAAACTTCTATGACACACACTTTACCTTTATAACAAATGTGCCCACGTGCTCCTACAACTAACATAAAAGTTAGAAAAAGAAAAAGAGTGGTTTTCAAAAGGGGTATATTGATTGACTTCCTTCTCCACCCTTCCATTTTCTTTTTCTCTTTTTAAACATTTTTTTTATATTTGATTTTTTTTTTTTTTTTTTTGAGACAGGGTCTCACTCTGGTGTTCAGGCTGGAGAGCAGTGGCATGATGACAGCTCACTGCAGCCTCAAGTTCCTGGGCTCAGGTGATCCTCCCACCTCAGCCTCCTGAGTAACTGGGACTACAGGCTTGTGCCCCCACACCCGGCTAATTTTTTTGTATTTAGTAGAGATGGGGTTTTGCCATGTTGCCCAGGCTGGTCTTGAACTCCTGGGCTCAAGTGATCCACCAACCTTGGCCTCCCAAAGTGCTGGGATCACACGCACGAGCCACCGCGCCTGGCCTCATCCCTTCCATTTTCATCTCAATTTTAAGAATTAGGATTGAGACATTTTAAACTGTAAGAAGTCCACAAAATAGCAGATCTGATGGCAGAGGTTCAATTAATAAAGGGGTGATGTATATTAAGTGAATAGTAGATATGGAACCTTAGCACTCATCATGTAGAAGCACACACCTTCTACACCCATGACAAGAAATGAATTTCTGTCCAACTTTTCACCTGGTTTACTAGCCCCCTTCTAAGACTCCTTTTCCCTTCCACCTCCCCACTCTCCCAAGAATGGAAAAGGAGGCATTGCTTACCTGGTGGTTCGCAGCCTGAGACTTGAGCCACATATTGCTGATGGCCCAGGCCATTATGTGCTGTATATCCCCTGCCTATGTGCTGAAGCTCTCTTGCTCTCCTAGCCTGGGCAAGACCCACTATGTCCACTGTCCATTCCAACTCCTCTCAATCTTTGACTGGGTAGGTAAACCTTATTGGATCTGCTCTTTCTGGCCATCTGAGATTCAAGGAAGGCAGAATAGGTCTCCTGGTACAGAAAATTCCCAGCTCAATAGACTAAAGAAGGCTTACACAAGGTGGTATCCATAGTGATTAGGGGATATGACTCTTGAGCAAATCAAGGTCATGAGTCCAAAGCTCACTCATATTGCTGTGTGACCCAGAGGAACTTACTTAACTTCTCTAAGCCTCAGGTTTTGATTTGGAAGGTATAGGTAATAGTAGTGCCTATCACATAAGGTTTTAGTGTAAATTAAATGAGATCATCTTTATCAAGCACATAGCTCAAGGATTGCACTTGATACATGTTAGCTGTTGTTACCATGGTATTGTACTTTAGACTTAAATTTTAGGCCGGGTGTGATGGCTCACATCTATAATCCCAGCACTTTAGGAGGCTGAGGCGGGTGGATCACCTGAGGTCAGGAGTTCGAGACCAGCCTGGCCAATGTGATGAAACCCCGTCTTTACTAAAAATACAAAAAATGAGCCAGGTGTGGTGGCATGCACCTGTAGTCCCAGCTACTTGGGAGACTGAGGCACGAGAATCGCTCGAAGGTTGCAGTGAGTCGAGATCACTCCACTGCACTCCAGCCTGGGCAACAGAGTGAGACTCCATCTCAAAAAATAAAATAAAATAGTATAAAATAAAATAAAAATTTTACAAGAACCTCTAAGATACATAGTAGCTTATAAATGACATAGCTTGACTCAGCATTTCATATGTGAACTCATTTTCAGGAATAATTGTATAGACCTATCTATTCTTAGAGCAGTCTCACTTTCTTTCCATGGTGTCTGACCCTGTGCCCATGAGTTAGGCCTCTGTGATAGCCTGAGTATCTGTTAGCTTTTTCTGTATAATAAAACACTCCACAATTTAGTGGCTTAGAACAATAATCATTTATTAGGTGGTGATTCTGTCAGTTGGCAATTTGGGCTGGGCTCAGTTGGCTTGTTTTACTGTTGGGCCCACCTGGGCTCACATGTACTTTTTCAGCCAGCTGGTGGATTGGCCCAAAGCTGGTTTATCTAGGTGGGATCATTCATATCTACAGTGGTTGGTGCTGGCAGTTGGCAAGAGGGCAGGAGTGACTGAACCACCTGTCTCCACCAGCCTAGCCCAGGCTTATTCTCATGGTAACAGCCTTAGAATCTCCAAGGCAGCAAGAAAGGGCAAGCCTCAATATGCAAGTACTTTTTGGGTCTCCATTTGTGTCATGCTTAGCAATGTCCCATTGGCCAAAGCAAGTCACATGGCCAAGCCCAGAGTAAATGTGGGAGAGGACTATCTAGGATCGTAGATACAAGTGGCTCTTGTTCAACACTGTACCACAGTCTCCTTTCTTGGAGTTTGACTGGAGATACTTTGCATTTAATCATCAAGTGGTACAAGATTTCTTAAGTTTTGTTTTAATTGACACGTAATAATTGTACTAAGATTTCTTTTTTTAATCTTTTGTTGGATATGGTACTTTAATATGCCAGCATCTGGTCGCTACCCTTGGATTTTTACTGCTGACATGTTTTTCTTTCCTTTAATCTTTTATTCCCTTTATTTAGGAAATTATGGTTTGCTGTAGGACATAGTTCTTTTTATAGGAGAAACAGCTGTGATGTCATAACTGAGTACATTTCCTTAGCGATATGCATTTATCCCCATGCATTTGGAAACAAGAACCACCATCCATTTGTTCATTTTTATTTTGGTCTCTGACTTCATATTGAATCAGAGCAAATATGTGGACCAAAAATATATTAGTTGATAAATTAGTCTTTTAAGAATGTAACATTTACTATTTTCTTTTGATTTATAGTTATTTAGCTGTAAGAAGTAAGGGTGTGTTTAAAAATTTTTTTTCTATTATAAGGGTCAGTTTGAATTAAGTTGCATAAAACCTAGTGAGATGCAGAAAAATATGTTTCTAGTATCAGAAACAATTCAAGTTTTTTATAAAAGTGGTGCTTAAACAGGAGTTTTGTTTTGTTTTTTTATTTTAGAAACAAGTAACAATAATATGGCCAGTAACTGAAAAAGGAAATAAGTAGATTACTTAGAGTCCAAACAAAACGTTTTCAATAAAGAATTTCTCAGTGGAACATTTAGGTTGTTATTGAATCTGTATACAATTATATCTTACTCCCCAAACAAAACAGATTTTCAGTGATAAATGTTTTTGGACAGCAGCAAGATTCAATTCAGTTTATTTCAACAGAAGGATTTATTTGTGAAATTAGAAGAAAATAGTTGCCAACAAGGACCTGGGGGAGTCCTCTCTATTTTTAGCTCCTCTGTTGGTTTTTACCCAGAAATATTTTAGAAACGGAGGTGCTTCTTACAAGGATGAGAAAAATTGCAGGTGGAGCAGAAATTAGTTTGTATTTATAGTCCAAACACCTACATGAATCCTTAATCTGCTTTTTTATGATTTTAGGGGAATTTATAGAATCGTTGAGATTGGAAGAAATCTCCAGTGGGTCATCAAGTTCCCTCTCCTTATAATGGCAGTGCTGATTTTATTATCTTAAAGCAGCTCTGATAGATGGGTGTCAAGTCTGGCTCATGTTTCATGCATTAAAAAATGTATATTCCCTACTCTGCATATATTTAATGTGTAGGAAACAGCCCGGGAGCTGCCTATATGCCTGGGAGTCCTTTTCTGAGTTCTTGACACACAGCCTTCTCTGGAGCAGGTGCCAAATCTGTAGCATATTAAGCGTTATGTTGATACCATCAGACTCAGTTTGCTTTTGGCTTCTGACAGTTTGGAACGCTTTCCTCCAATGTGTGTGGGGGCCCAGTGTACTATCTGTTCTGAGATGATAATAGGTCATTTCCTCTTACATCTTTTTGTCCTGCACACCTCCAGAGAACTGCCTTCCCGTAAATTAAGAAGCCTGCTTGGCAGACTAATTATGAACCAAAAAGCATTTTGGAGTATCTATAATATCTATAGAAGTTTATGAGACACAAAGGAATAGGACATGGTCCTTACCTGCAAGAAACTGATGATCTATTTGAGAAGATTTCTGAGGTATATTTGGGGAGAAATGAGACTGATCTCCATGAGCAGTGTGTGAAAATCCAGATCATTACTTTATGGTTCCATTCAGTGAACAATACACAATGACACCTAAACACGTCATTCTGGATACTGACAATAGGAAGGGCCTAATTATGCAGTAGAGCCACTGTCTGGGACAGTATATAATGAGGTGTTGTTCTTTAAAACTGCTGTGCATACCAAAAGGATAAGAGCAGGTGAGATGAGCAAGAACTGGCTTCCTCAAGGACAAAGAGGACATGTTTGGGCTGGGCCTTGAGGTGTTAAAATGACTCATCCAGTTATTGCCTAAAAACATACACTGAGGCAGGGTGGCACAGTGGCTGAAAGCTGAGACCTATTTTGAGTCCTGGTCTTACCAATGACTGCCTCTGACCTTGTGCAAGTAACTAACCCTCTCAAAGCCCCAGTGACTCCAGCTGTAAGGCAGCAAGAGGAACAGTACCTGATTCATAGCGTTGCTGTGTGCATCAGATGAACTAACTGATTTACACTGCCTAGGACAGAGCTAGACACCCAGGGTAAGAAGAAGAGTAACTACATGTGATGGTGGTGGTGTTGGTGTAGAAAAGGCCCATGGAAGCACATGGGCAGAATATTAGAATGTTTTTGAAGGGGGTACATTTGGAAACAAAGGAAAAGGGCAATTCAGGCTGAGGACAGATGAAGAGTCCATGTTCTGAGGCAGAGGTGAGCACATCTGGGGTGTGGGGATTTGGTTGAGTAGCAGGAAGATATAGCTGGCTATTTTGTTTTGGAGGATACCTTTAGATACATTTGGTGGGACCAATTATATGTGTTAGAGACCAAGCATAGGCATTACCCTAGCTCCAGGAGACAACTATGCACTCTAATAGTGACAATGACCGCAACTCCCACAGCTGCAGCTAACAGGTCTTGACCACCTATTTTACTGTGTGTCCAATCCTTTATGTTATGTATGTTATCCTCATAAGAATTTTTAAGTATTAGACCAGTTTTACAAATGAGGAAACTGATGCTCAGAGTGATAAAGTAACATGGCTAAGGCCACACAGTATCCTGTGGCAGAGCTGGGGGCCCAAACCCATGCAATCTGTGGTGAGAAGTGACTATGGTGTCCTAGCCAAGGTTGGTTGGCTGTCCGGGCCTACATTCTACAGGAGATTAGCCGGTCAAGAGTGTGACTCGGTAAAAGTGATGAGGAAGAAGACTGAGGCCAGGGACTGGGGCTAAAGGAACAGATAAGGAGAAGCTGTGATTTGGGCCTGAGGTACTGAGGATATTGGTAAGGGACAGGCCCTGGGGAGGAGAAGAAAGCAGGAGGAGAAAGGAGCAAATCCGTGAGATCTTAAAAAGACCAACGTAGGCTGGGTGCTGGCTCACGCCTATAATCCCAGCACTTTGGGAGGCCGAGGTGGTGGATTGCTTGAACTCAGGAGTTTGACACCAGCCTGGACAACATGGAAAAACCCTGTTTCTATAAAAAATACAAAAATTGGCTGGATGTGGTGGTGCTCACCTGTAGTCTCAGCTACTTGGGAGGCTGCGATGGGAGGATCACCTACCTGATCACCCTTGACCAGAGGTCGAGGCTGCAGTGAGCTGTGATGGTTCCAGTGCACTCCAGTCTGGGCAACAGAGTGAGACCCTTCTGAAAAACAAAACAAAACAAAAAAGACCAGCATAGGGGACTTGGAAATTGAATCCCTGTGAAGGTCAAGGGAGGAGGGTCAAAGGTGGCTTTCAGTCTTTCCTCCCGGTCAGTGATAACTCCAAAGTTGACAAAACCAATTACCAATTTGCTGCCTTGGGGACCATTCACCATACCACACCCCTCCTCCCACACCTCCTGCTCCTCCCCCACACTTCCTTCCCCTCCCCACTTCCGTCATCCTCTCTCCCTCCCGACTCCTCCCAACTATCCAGGCTGAAGCTTGAACCTTAAGACTCTTTAAACTTTGATGAACCCAGGCTGAAAACAAAACAAAACAAAACAAAAAACAGGAAAAGAAAATCCATGTTACAAAAGGCTGCAAATTTTTTTTTTTAAAATCACAGGAAAACTAGAGACTCCGGTAATTCTTTCGTTCCATTTCACGCTTCCAGATTGTGCCTCTGACAGAGATTGGCAGTTATGAAGAAAGACATTTTCACCCCATTACGTGTTCCAGTTGGTTATTGCCGGCCTGTTGAGAGCTATTGATTTTTGCATACTTGTTTGTATCCAACATATCATACTAAATAGCTTCTCAGTTAATTTTCTCGGGTTTCTAGGTATGTAATCATACCTTGTTTAAGAAGTGATTATTTTCCTCTTCCTTTCCAATAATCATTCAATTTGTTTTTATGTCCTCACTTATTGCTTTGTTTATAATATCAGTTATTTTAAAAAATTAGTTGGAATAATGAAAATGATGTTGGGTTTTAGAAATCTGAGAGGTTAACAGCAGAGTGAGTGGCCAAGAAGCCACTGCAGAGGAAGCGTGCTGTTACAATGCCCAAGGAGATTGAAATGAAGGAAATTAAAATAGTCGCAAGAGAAAATTGACTGGCTTTGTTATTGTGGACAGGTACAAAAGATGACTTTCAGGCCTTAAGTCCAAAGTCGGTGGTCTAATTGATAGTCATTAGGAACTTGGCTGGGTTATTAATATGATTTGAAGTTTATTTCAATCTATTCATCTGAAAAAAGGTGAGAGGATGGAAATTAATTAAAATTCTCAGTTTATAAAAACAGTTCCAAAAATGTAGATTCAAAATAAATTAGCAGGTATATTAATTTTCTTCAATATTGTCACGGTCTGACTCTTAATCTAGTGAGAGGCAAAAATATCACAGAATAATTACAATTTATAAATGTTTTTTTCTAGTTGACAAAGCAATTTTACATATATTGTCTCATTCGGTCTTCAACAACTCTGTGAGATGGATGTTGATGGAAGGATCTAACATTTTTCTGACAAGTTATATTTTGCAAAGCACTTCTACCCACAGTACCTCATTTAGTGCTCGCGCTGATTAATCTCTAACACGCACTCACAACATTTACCTGACTGTGGTTCTCTAATACAGATTTTCTTTTCTGTCTCTGAAAATGAAATTCCCCACAGAGAATATGCACCCATGCCTTGTCTGTGCTCTAAACTGCCTTTATTTTTCAAAATTCTGTTCAGCTAGGACGTTATCTTTGCCCCTTCCCCAGAAGCACAGAGGTAGAGTAGGGAGAGACTGAGGAGGGAGGACCCAGCCAGGTGGCCCTTGGTTGGTGTATATAGAGGTGGGGTGTGAAGAAGCTCCCTCAGCAACATCGAGGGTTATTGAAACTTTGGTGTGACCTTATCGTCTTTGGCTTTTTCCTAAAGTGGGGATCGTAGAGAAACTGGCTGTTGTGTGAGAGTGGGTAGTATGCTGTTGAGGGGATGATATTTCCTCTGCAAACACATGTAAGCACATGGAGAGGCTCTGTATTCCTTGCTTAGACAAAACTACGTTTCTGGATTTTAGGAGAAGGAAGGGGAAAGCTCATTTGGTTGTTTGCAGGATCTGGCAGTGGACTGTGTCTGATTTTGCAATGGAACTCAAAGGGCGGCATCACAAAGGCCAAGGGAGGAGGGAACTTCCAGGAGGGAGTAGGACATCACTGTCAGCATCCGCCAGGAGAAGCATAACCGAGGGAAGGATGTGCCCACAGGGAAGTCGCTCGCTGGTGTCCTGTGAGAGTCCTGTTCTGGGAAGTTGTTGGGGATGGAAGTCTGGCAGCCAAGGGCCCCAAATGAAAGGGATGTGAAACAATGGGGACAGCAGACTTGGGTCACTTGTAGGAGACATTTGACTATGAAACATTGGAGGGAAAAAATGTAAAAACACACATATAAAACACAAATACATTTTTGTAAAAGATTCAAACAATTTAGAAACACAGAATAAGCCACGCAAGACCTCTGTTCCTTTTCGTCTCAGCCCCACTTCCTGAGTCTAATGGAGGGATGCGTGCTCTTCTGGTCCATGGTAAACATTTTAGAGAGGGATGGGATGACAGGCATGAGTGCAAGGAGCAAGCCCAGGAAAGAGAGACAAGGGTCAAGATAGGAATGCATGTTTGTGAATGTGCCTCGGGATAGTATGTGTAGTTTCATGTGCATGGGTGCGTGTCTGCATATGTTGATTCACATGCACATACTAGGCAAGAGGATGAAGGCTACCAGCTCTTCATGTGAGATGGTGAGGAAGGCGGAGAGAGTTTAGGTAGCACTGATGTCTTACAATGGAGGTTGGGGTCACTTAAGGTATCTTCTGTCTGCTTAGATCAGGCCATCTGCTGAGCAAGTATGTTGGAGGAGAGACTGGGGTCCCAAAGACGGGTCTGAAGAGGCTGCTGGAGCAGACACTGTCCAGGTGTTCTCAAGAGATGGACATGAGAATTGCTGAGCAGAGAAAAGGAATGGATCAAGACACGGATCCACTGATTTTCTTGAATTTGTAGCTGCTCCATTCTGTACAGTTCTGCATTGCCCTCCAGCAGCACTGTGTGGCCAGGGAGCTGAGTGATTGACCCCACAGTAGGAGAGAGGTAGTGCTGGGAGTGTGCATGGCAGTTGTCACAGAGGTTGGGGATGAGGGGGTGGCAGGTGCTGTGGGGGGGCACTCAGAAACATTTGACTCTGCAGTTGAGGAAGAGGAGGGAGAGCAATGAAATCAGGCAGAGGCTAACATGTTGGTGCAGTGGGAGGGTTGAGTGGGGTCCTGGTGGCAAGGGCAGAGAGCAAAGGAGTGAGCCAGCCTGCATTCAGAGAGGGAGACCTTGGAGCTTGAGCATTTCAAAGCCAGCCCTTGAATTAATGACATTCGTATTCAACTAGCTGTGGAATTTCAGGGGTAATATGTCAACCAGATAAAGGCAGAAAAGCATGCCAGTGTCTACTGTGGCATATCAGCTCCTGTCCCCCAAATTTGTTTATCGATATTTCCTTGTTAAGGATCCCTTAGTAAGTGTCACTTCTGAAATTGATGTGTATTTGGAGAAGCCTCAATTCCTCTTTGATATTGAATATTACTGTTGCTCTCTGATTTGTGAATTATTTCATTCTGCTAGGTCTTGCCCAAATTCACTTTCTCCTAAGTAAAAAACAACTCAAGGTACATGTTTATACCATCCCTCACTTTTATTTTTTATAAAAACTGATCTTTTCATCTGTTGAGCTACTACCTGCCTGGGTTGACTCTTGGACCAGGCATAGAATTACTACACTTTTGCATTTGAGGCTCCAGGCCTTGGCTGACTTGGACAGAACACAAATATAAATTCATTTTTTTTTTCCCCGCAGCCTTTCCTCTTCTGCCTGCTCTGAGGGTTCTGGCTCTCTCACTGACAGCCCCTCCTCCCATTCAGGGAGGGGTCTGCCCCTGCAGAGTCGTTCCCTTGGCTTTTCAGGTACATAATCAGGATAGCAGTGAGGGGTGGATAGATGGGCAGCACATGAAAGGAGCTATTCTAGAGCTTTTGAAGTCAAGAATGTGAGGGTGGCTGCACATGGTGAGGGAAGGGGGGTTTTAAGTACTGATGTGGATCATGTGTCCCCTTCACAATAGTCGAAAGACACGAATGATGTACTTAAGTTAGCCTGAAGTTACTTGTTGGTTGCTTTCTTTGCCCATGATAGCTCTCTGTGACTGGACCACATGGGTCTTAGTGTCAATGGGACTGTACTAGAATCATCACTTCCGAGTCAAGAGTAGACAGCATTAAAAAGGGAGCAGCCCTAGGACCACTAAAATCACACAGGCTGATCCAGTGATAGTCCACGGGGCAACAGAAACACCAGGAACCTGAAAACAAAAGGTTGTTTTCTTATGGTTTTGCTTTTTCACGTTACCTTCTTACCTACAGCCTTCTTTTGGAAACGAATCATCTTTCTACTACAGAACTTAATACACAATTTTCCACTTTCCTAAAATTTTATTAAGTGCTTTATGGAACAATTTGCGTGAGGTCTAATTTTCCAAGTTGTTGGCTGTGCAGCGTAATGACCTCATACTTTTTCATCTAGTTTCATGCCATTATTTATATAAAGAGGTGATTGGTTTCCATTCAAATTAGGCATATGTGAGACTGGACACATTTTTGCGTCTAAAAAACACCATTGTTGCTGTATTTCAGTGCTGTCCACTAAAAAATAATGTGAGCCATATGTGTGATTTTAAATTTTCTAGTAGCCACAATAAGAAAATGTAAAAATAATCAGGTAAAATTAATTTTAATAACATTGTTTAACACAGTTCATGCAAAATAATATCACTTCAACATGAAATGAATTTATTAATGTGATATTTTATGGGTTTTTTTTGTACTAAGTTTACACTATCTGCCATGTATTAACACTTAAAGCAAATATCAATTCAGACTACATTTCAAGTGCTTGATAGCCATGGGTGGCTAGTGGCTACCACACTGATGAGCACAGTTCTGTTTTGTGGTCATGATTAGTTGGGTACCAGTTTGGCTACTTGGTTCTTTCTGATTTACTGAGTGTATTTGACGTAATCTGAATGAGGGCACTACTGGAAATGGCAGAGAGTTGTTTAGTGAGTTACATTAATCATTCATTCATTCATTCTTTTCATTCACACACTCATTCAACAAACACTGAGTACCAGGTCTTATGCTTATTCTAGGGATACAAAAAGACACAGGAACGGTTCTTATATGAGACAAAGGCAATGTCTAGTGGAAGAGACAAGCATGTAAACAAGTAACTATAGCTACAGCACAGTATAATAAAGTACATATGAGAAACATAGACAGTGTTATGAGATTTATATTTGGAAAAATTGTAGTTCTACTTCATATCATGCACTAAATTTAAAAAACTTCTTAAAAGTTCCGGAATAAACTATAAATATATTTCTACATATTCTTGAGGGTGGGAAAATCCTCCCTTTTTTTCCCCCAAGTTTTAGATAAAATGTTAATGCAGAAAAGTAGAGTATAATAGAACACAACTGTCTCTATTCACCCAACATAGTAAATATTAATATTTTGTCACATTTGTTTCAGATTTTTTAAAAAATGAAGTGAATAGATTTTCAGATTAGATGAAAACTTTCGTGTCCCTTCAAAGTCCTATTTCTTTTCTGCCTTTTCCAGAGGCAACTACTGTCATTAATTTGATGTATATTCCTTCAGTATATTTTTGTGCTTTTACTGCAAAGAGATGTATTTACAATGTATAAAATTACTTGGTACGTTTTACATTTACACACATGGTATCATACTGAATGCATTATTATTCATTTTCTTCTTTTTTCTACACTCAATGCTGTATTTTTGAGACCCATCCTTGATACACATCAAAGATAAAAATAATTCCATTGTGTATCTATTCTATAGCCATTTTTTAAAAGATGATGAACATTTAGGTTTTTTTCTTTCAAATTTTCACTATTGCAAGAGTATTTCAGGGGCATTCGTGTACAAGTTTCCTATACACATACATGAGCATCTCTCTAGGATATGTATCTAGAAGTAGAGGAAGTGTAATACCAAAGGCAGAAATCATAAAGGAAAAGAGTGATAGCTTTGTCTACATAGAAAGTTTAAAACGTTATGAGGATAGTAAAAAGCATTTCAAAAGTGGAAGGAAAAAACTAGGAAAAACATTTGTAACAAATATGGCAGAGAAAGTTCACTATCCTTAATATATAAAGAGTTTTTACAAATCAATTTGAAAAAGGTAACAGTGAATAAATTGGTAGAGATAATAAGCAAACAGTTCACAAAGGAAGAAATATGAATCAGTAGTGAACATGTGAAAATAAGATAACCTTATTAGTAATCAAAAGAGTGAAAATTAAAAGAATAATTATATTTCCTTTTGGCCTATCAGACCAGCAAAGACAAGAAAAGAATGATGATATTCAGTGTTAAAATGTGGGTGTAATAGGCACTATTTTTTTTTTTTTGAGATGGACTCTCACTCTGTCACACCATGGTGTGATCTTGGCTCACTACAATCTCCACTTCACGGATTCAAACAATTCTCCTGCCTCAGCCTCCTGAGTAGCTAGGACTACAGGCACATGCGACAATGCCCAGCTAATTTTTGTATATTTAGTAGTGACGGGGTTTCACCATGTTGGCCAGGATGGTCTCGATCTCCTGACCTTGTGATCTGTCTGCCTCGGCCTCCAAAACTGTTGGGATTACAGGCGTGAGCCACCATGCCCAGCCAGTAGGCACTTTTATATATTGCAGGTAGAGTTTGAATGGATGTAAACTTTCTAGAAGAGAATATGGTAGTATGTATTAAAGGCTTTATAACATAAAAACTCTGACTCAGAAATTCTACTTTAAGAATTAATCCCGAGAAAATAAATCAGAATTTTATGTCAATATATCTGTGATGAGGATGTTTCTTGTAGTGTTATTTATGCTATAAGGTTGAAGATGGCTTTGCCTAAACCAATGAAGAATATGACTAAATCAACCCAAGGTTAAAAAAACCTAACTTTAACACTAAAGATGCAGTTAATTTTTTTTTTTTTTTTTTTTTTGAGACAGGGTCTCATTCCATCACTTAGGTTAGAGTGCAGTGGTAAAATCATAGCTCACTGCAGCCCCAAACTTCTGGGCTCAAGCCATCCACCTGCCTCAGCCTCCTGAGTAGCTACAATTATAGGCATGTGACACAGCATGTGCCTAATTTTTAAATTTTTTGTAGAATTTTGCTATGTTGTCCAGGCTGGTCTTGAATTCCTGCCCTTAAGAGATCCTCCCACCTTAGCCACCCAGAGCACTAGCATTACAGGCAAGATACAGTTAATTTGAAGAAATTGGAAAGACCTCCCAAGAGAAGTTACTTTGATCATCAGGGTCTTGAAGTATGGGAATGTGTTTGCCAAGGGGTGGAGGTGGAAATAGGGGAAGGGCATTCTGCAAAAATAAGTGGCCAGTACCAAGGCAGGAAGCCTCAGGAGAACCTGTTCGGATCAGGGAGTGACAGTGATTTTGTGTGATGGCATATAGGGAACATGAAGAGGTGCAGAGCCAGGATGGAGCCCTCTCTGCTCTGAGCCCATCCCATGATGTCATGATCCAGCTATTGCTTGGAGGCTTTTTAGGATTTCATCACAAAGTTCAAATTACTTGGGGTTATTTCAACTTGAGTATTTAATTCCATCAGAATATTTCTTGTTTTCAAATTTTAATTTAGCGCACCCTTCCAAAGAATGTTCCAAGTAAGCAAGATTTCGCTGAGTGGCCTTTCATTGCTACATTACATATTTTAACAAGTTGCTTGCTTAAGATCCTTTCCTTATGCAGCTGTCATTGTCAATGTACAGTTACACTGCTGCTCTGTTCTCTCCGGAACCCTCACTTCGTTGGCTGTCCCTCTGGTTTGGCAGGTGACTTCAAATACTTTGCTTTGCAAATTATTTGAAGAAGCCAAGAGTGTATGGGTCTAGGCTTGGAGTCACACTGGCCTGGGTAGGAATCCTAACTCTGCAATTTTAAGTGTGTGATCCTGGGCAAATTACTTAGCCTCACTCAGCCTCTGTTTCCTTATCTGTGAAATGGAATTGATGTATGAGGAACACATGGATAACGTCTATAAAATGGTGTTCAGAGCTTGTCGTATGTGCTAAATAAAATGTTAGCTATTATTATAATTTCTATTTTATGAATAACTGGATTCCTTCTGCCTTCTCTTATTAATCCCCAGGGGATTATTTATAGTATAGGCGTAATTATTTACGATTCTAGAACTTCTCTTGTGTTTCCTACCTCAGTGGCATGTTGTTGAGAGGAAGCTGAGAATTCATTGTCTAGGCTGACTCTTGATCCCAGGCTTCAGTGAGCAAAGTGTAGGAGGCCTCAGGTCTCCTTCTAAGCTAGCCAGTTTATACAAGGTCTGAGGAATGAGCCCTTTTAGGACCACAGACCGTGGGTTCGAATGGCACATGCCATTAGGTTATCTATCTGTGGAATCCCAACATTCTTGCAGCCTGGTTCATCTCACCCTTGAGCAAATCACCAAGAAGCAGGGATGAGAGAGAGAGAGAGAGAGAGAGAGAGAGAGAGAGAGAGAGAGAGAGAGAGGGAGTCAGGGAGAGAAACTCATGGATTCAGCCAGGCGACCTTTGGAGATGAAGCCTCCAAGCATTTGGGAAGTGATAGACCTTTATTGGTGATGAAATCCCAGGTGACCTTTCTTTTCAGAAGTCTCTTCTCTGATTTTTGTGATGTCACCTGTAACTGTCAAGAATTGCTCTTATCACAACATCCTGTTGAGTCACTTCTCTGCCTCTCCCATTAGACTCTAAATTCCTTGAGAACCACACTGTCTCTAGGAAGGAGCATGGTCTTTTGGAATTGAGTCTTCTATACAGCTCTAGGACTTGTGACTTTGGTCAAGTTACTTGTTTCCTCGTCTGTAAAATGAAGATACTTACTGATTTATAGACTTATTATAAGGATCAGATATAATTTATTAAAAGTGACTGGCATATAATAGTTGGTTAATAAATGGTAACTGGTGACTATGAGAACAGCCATGATACCAGCGATGATAATGCCAGAGTAACATTGTGTCTGATGTGTCTGTCCATCAGCACATGTTTTGTGGATAGATAATTGGATGAATAAATGGTCAAAGAAATTCATGTTTAAGTAGATGAGTAAACTGGCCAGACGTGGTGGCTCATGCCTGTAATCCCAGCACTTTGGGAGGCTGAGGTGGGCAGATCATTTGAGGTCAGGAGTTCAAGATCAGCCTGGCCAGCATGGCAAAACCCCATCTCTACCAAAAATACAGAAATATTAGCCGGGCATAGTGGTGTGCGCCTGTAGTTCCAGCTACTTGGGAGGCTGAGGCAGGAACATCTTTTGAAGCTGGGAGGTGGAGGTTATAGTGAGCCGAGATTGTGCCACAGCACTCCAGCCTGGGCAACAGAGTGAGACCCTGTCTCTGAAATAAATAAATAGATGAGTTAACAATTCCAACAGACTGACTTCAACCCTTGTCCTTTTTAGCCTCAACCACATCTGATGGCATCAAACACACTCACACTTGCCTCCTCTCTCATCTCTTAGGGCTCAGAAGTTTGCTAATTCTCCTCCCTCGTTGACTCTTCTTTCTCTCTTCTTTTTTGGCCTTTTTTCATTTCTCCTATTCCCTAGATGTTAACCATTCTCCAGAGCATATTCTTGAACATTGCTTTTACTGCTTTCACCCGCAAGGATTTCATTCTTTATTAAGGCTTCAATTATCACTGTTATGTAGATAAAGTCAAGATGTCTTATATAGACTCTTCTGCATTCTGGGCTTGTATTCCTTAAAACCTATTTGTCAAAAGGATGCCCTGTTGACTCTTTAAAATTGAACTTACCATCTTCTGCCTGAAGCCGGCTCCTTCCCTGGCATGAGTATGCACATTCATGGTGTGGCAGCTTTTCCAGGCTCCCAGAGGCTTGACATGCCAGAGTCATTTCTGACTCCTCCCACCCATGTTCCATTCCGTGCTAATCATGTAATTCCATCTCCATATGCTCTTGCATCTGCTTCCAACCTCTTTTTTCCCCCCAGGCACTATCCTGATTCAGGTCTTCTCTATGATCTTAAGCCAGTTCTCTGAAGTGGAACGCTTAAACACTGAGTGCTCTAAGAAATATGAGAATTTCCACACATATGTGCATTTTAATCTCAATCTTTGAAATGTTCTGTTTTATATATGTTTTATAACAGAAATAATTTATTAGAGTAGTGTATGTATATACGATACAATAGAATAACATTTTTATTACTAGAATAATAATCTATTATACACCAAGAAGCCCTCAGTAGCTTTTGTGTTAGGCTGTTCTTGCATTGCTATGAAGAAATACCCGAGACTGGGTAATTTATAAACAAGGATTTTAAGTGGCTCACGGTTCTGCAGACTGTCCGGGAAGCATGGCGCTGGCATCTGCTCAGCTTCTGGGGAGGCCTCGGCGAGCTTTTTCTCATGGTGGAAGGTGAAGCGGGGGTAGGCACTGCACATAGTGAAAGCAGGAACAAGAGAGAGTGGGAGGGAAGGTGCCACACACCTAAGCAACCAGATCTCACTAGTACTCACTCTTGCAAGGACAACACCAAGCCATGAGGGATCCACCACCAGGACCCAAGAACCTCCCACCAGGACCCACCTCCAGTATTGGGGATTACATTTCAGTGTGAGATTGGGTCAGGGACAAATATCTAAACTATATCAGCTTCCAACTGCCTATCATATTAAAAACAAACTCATATGCCTGTCAATCAAGGCATATGTAGTACCTCCTTTCTAGGCTGGTAAGGCAGTCCCTGGTGTAGAGTCCCTTGCACACGCTTCAGGCTGTAGCCAAATCGAACTACTTACTGGATGCTTTTAAGCTCTCACTTCTTCACCTTTATGACTTTGATTGTATTGTTCTCTTCTCTTACTCTCCATCTGTTATAAGTAGTATGCATAGTGGTTAAGAGCAAAGAGATTATATATATCCATTTCTCTCTCAGTCATTGAAATGTTCTATTTCATATAAGTTCAAATCTTGGCTCTGACACCTTCTAGTTGTTTTATTTGGGCAAGTCACACTTCTGAGCCTCAACTTCCTCATCTGGAAAATAGGGATAACAACAATCAGCTCACAGGTTTGTTGTGTGGAGTTATTAAGTAACACATGTGTTGAGCTTAGCACCATGTCTGGCATATTCATAATACCTGATCTAAAAGTGAGAGCTGCTGCTACTGCTTCTATTACTTCTTTCCAGTATTTTTAGTCCAATTCTCCCAAATGTGAGATTGTGCAGGAAAGTAAAGGTTGTTGTAACATAAAAATATTAACAGACAAGCTTGCCATTTATGTGACTATTTCCTACTCATACATTCCTCCCAGCATCATAACCCTTGCCCATCCTGACAACATTGGTCTGTTTCAGTAGAATTGTTTAACATTATTAATACCCAACAGTACAATGCAAATACGATGCAAGGCAACTGTAAAATTAAACTTTGCAAAAGATGTTAGATACCATGAAGTCAATGCAACTTCGTGATGTTAGAAAAATGATATTAGAAAAATGCTGGAATCATGTACAAAGGGCAATGATCTAAATTAGGATCTAGTGGAAAAAGAGAAAATTGAACAAGTATAAGTATAGGCACTTCAGAAAAGAATGTTTTAAATATCAAAGGATTAAGAGGGAATTTGGAAGAAATTAATGAAGTTTTTAAATATTACTGCTAACAGAAATATTTTAAAAATACTTGTTCAGAGTATTTAAATAAAATACAAACATTAACCATAAAAGAAATATGTATAAATCTTGCTACATTAAAATTAAGAATGTCTGCTCCCTAAGAGAAATTATAAAGAAAAGCACAAACTTTATATATCTTTCCATATCCAGAATATATAAATAATTACAAATCAGTTAAAAAAAAAACTGTATGTGAACAGGCATTTTTCAGAGGAGGAAACACAAATGAATAAACTTGAGAAGAAAATAATCTTATTTTATAAGGAGGGAAATGGAACATTTGATGGGACATATGATAACATTGAGATGCCATTTTACTGTTTCTAGAAGGACAAAAGTTAACATGTCTGTATTAGTTATCTGTTGCTCCACTACAAATGACCATGAATTTCACAGCTTAAAACAACACACGTTATCTCGTAACTTCAGTAGGTCGGGAGTCTGGGTATGGCTTAACTGGGTCCTTTGCTTAGGAATGCCTGACAGGCCGGGGGAGGTGGCTCAAGCCTGTAATCCCAGCACTTTGGGAGGCCGAGACGGGCGGATCACGAGGTCAGGAGATCGAGATCATCCTGGCTAACACAGTGAAACCCCGTCTCTACTAAAAATACAAAAAAAACTTAGCCGGGCGAGGTGGCAGGCGCCTGTAGTCCCAGCTACTCGGGAGGCTGAGGCAGGAGAATGGCGTGAACCTGGGAGGCGGAGCTTGCAGTGAGCTGAGATCCGGCCACTGCACTCCAGCCTGGGTGACAGAGCGAGACTCCGTCTCAAAAAAAAAAAAAAAAAAAAAAAAAGGAATGCCTGACAACACTCAGCAATGGCAAGTATACAAATCAATGGGAATTTTTATAAAGCACTTTGGAAAATAATTTTCTATTACCTTATAGAGTTGAATGTTCATATAGCTTTAAGATACAGCACTTCCACTCATAGGTCTACATCCTAGAAAGACTTGGACTTGTGAACTTGGGAACATGCAGAAGAATGTTTATAAAAACAAAACCCTGGAAACAACCCAAATACCAACTGACAGGTGAATGCAGAGATTGTGGGATTCTTACCCAGTGGAATATCAAACCAACTACATGAACAGAAACACACAATAACCATAAGATTTATGGTTCAATAAATCTTAGAACCATATTATTGGGGAAAACAAGCAAGCCAAAGAAAACTAGATACACTCAGATATATTTTTATAAAGCTCAAAGCAAAACTAAGTAACAGATATGTGATAAAACTATATGGAAAAATCAAGGCAATTATGATAATGGGTTTCAGAACAGTGCTTACCTTGGATGATGGTTGTAAGCACAGGGGTGGGTTGGAGAAGGGAGTACTCAGTAGCTTCCTGGTAATGAGAATATTCTATTTCATAAGTTCGGTGATGGGTTTACCCTGAGCATTTATTATCATGCTTTATAGCTGTATATGCTATGTATATTCTTTAGTATGATTGTTACGTAATAAAAATTTAAGAAAATGTGCACTATAGTAGTCAGATATATGAAGTCAAACTATACTGTAACATAATGTTGTCAGTTATGTCAAAAAACACCAGTCATTTTAATTGGGGTTTACTGGTTATTTGTTTGTTCTAATAGTAGCACATTATTACAATTAAAATGTAAATTTTGTTAACTATAAGACAAAAAAACCTATGAGTATTAGATCAGTGTTTCAAGGAAAAAAATCTCACTGAAACTTTTATCGTTTGTTTTGAAAATTGGACACCATTTTATTTCATTTCATTTTGGGAGGCTGAGGTAGGAGGACTGCTTGAGCCCAGGAGGTCAGGGCTACAATGAGTTGTGATTGTGCCACTGCAGTCCAGCCTGGATAGCAGAATGAGACTCTGTCTCAACAACAACAACAACAACAACAACAACATATTTTCAAAGAAAAATGGCAAAAGCCAATTGGAAACCTACTTACTCTTCAACTCCAATTTTCTTTAAATTTGGAAGTGACTTACTGATTTACTATTTCAAACAACTCCTCTTCTTCCCCTTTAGACATTTACCATCTACTCACGCTAACTTCTCCAGAGGAGACCGCTCTAGCATGTATCTATAGGTCCTTGTTTAGCTCCTTTTACCAAAACATAGAAAACACAATTCTGTTTTGCATCTGAAGGGCTCTATTCACTAAGAATAGGAAAAAAAATCCTTTGGAATAGCCAGTTAAGTTGAATTTTTAAAAATATCCACATGAATGTGATTTGGTTGGGACAGGAATCCTTTCCATTGTTCCCGGTAATCTGATACCCATCCTTGAATCCTTGTAATTCATACTCCCTATTCTAGCCAGGTAATGATTTGAATCCAATGATCCAGCTTCAAGGATTGAGCCCTCTCCAGTCCAAACATTTACAACCAGCAAAACCAAAGGAGAGGAGGCAAAATGTAATCAGAAAAGGTTTCTAGGGAATGAGGACTTATGTCTGTCATCTGTTTAACAGATGTACATCAATAACTATCAAATTCCCCCAAACAAATTTCTCCGTGGTATTCAGATAAGTTTTAGAAATTTAATCATCATGGAGACAATGAATACTATTTAAAATGGATTAACTTCAAGTGGCTTTATCTATTAAATTTGTCCTCTGATAGTGAAGACCTTTTCAGATCCACAAATACAAATATTACTGCTACTTCTTCTCCCACCAAGATGCATCTGAAATATTTCCCTTTCTGTGGCCCACCAAACTGATATCATCTCCACTTTTGAACTTACCTACACATGCATAGTACTCCTAGCACCTCTTTGGGAACATGGCATGACTCTAATTTGTTTTATAATGACTTAGTTATTTGTTTTTCCATAACTGGATACTAAACTCTAGACCTTACTGATTATTTTTTGGTGGGGAGTGGACAGAGTCTCATTCTGTCACTCAGGCTGGAGTGCAGTGGAGCAATCTTGGCTCACTGTAACCTCCACCTCCCGGGTTCAAGTGATTCTCCTGCCTCAGCCTCCCAAGTAGCTGGGATTACAGGTGCCTGCCACCATGCCCAGCTAATTTTTGTATTTTTTGCAGAGATGAGATTTTGCCATGTTGGCCAGGCTGGTCACAAACTCCTGATCTCAAGTGATCTGCCTGCCTCAGCCTTCCAAAGTGCTGGGATTACAGGCATGAGCCACCGCACCCGGCCAACCTTACTGATCTCTGTGTGAACCTAGGACAGTCATGCACATAGAGTTGTCGCTAAACAAATACTTAGTTGACTTGAATTTCTCTGGACGTGTTTGATTACTGGCTTTAAGAAAAGTCAACACTGTCATGATTTTTAATACGTGCAAATTCTTTGCATGCATTAAATTGCTCAGTAAGGTGCAAAGTTAAAGCAAGCAAACAGCCTTGGTAACAATGTTCAGGCTAGCCTAGAGCATTACATATTTTGTACTGGATTTTACGTACATATATTTACATTTTGGAAATAAAGTCCCTTGCAAAAAGAGCTCTCAAGAAAGCTTGTGTTGCTTACATCAGAAAGCACCAGAAGCATTTTTCCTATTGTTACAAAAATGGTGAAGGTTAGCGCATGCAAATTTCTCATATGCCTCATAAAACACTTACTCATCTACAGCTAAAGCCAAGAACCACTGTGTAACCAACTAGTTCCCTGCTCATAAGGAACTCGGCTATGTAATTCTGTTTCATCACCAAATGCCAGCATTTCCTATCCTCTCCAGGGGGCTTTACTACTTCATGACATCATAAACAAGATGAGCCCAGAGTTCAGTTTAGCTGACATCTTCGTTATAAAGCCAATAAACAAGAAAGCCCCAAGGTATTAGGCATTATTTTTTCTTTTCTAAAGCTAGATAGAAATGTAATATGTTTACAGAGTTTCTAATTTATTTTTCTGCTAATGAAAACAGGCATTTCCAGATAAATTAGGCAGTGTTCTAGAGTTGCTTTTATATACAGAAGGAAGTAATTTTGCTTAGAATTTTAAATGTTGCTTTTGTCTTCTGTTAAGAATTATGGATGGTAGTCGGGGGATGGAAAAAGGACTGAAACCAAGCAAAGAGGCAAAAAAGTATTGCATTTTTTTTTCAATTCTGGAAAAGAGTTATGTGTGCAATTAGGATTTCTGTGTTTAAGGAGGCTGTTTAAAAAGTCAACACATTATTTAGTTCAGGAATGTAGTTTAAGAGTTTTGCTTACGGCTGAATGTAGTAGCTCATGCCTGTAATCCCAGCACTTTAGGAGGCTGAGGAGGGCAGATCACAAGGTCAGGAGTTCAAAACCAGCCTGACCAACGTGGTGAAACCCCATCTCTACTGAAAATACAAAAATTAGCCGGGCATGGTGGCGTGCACCTGTAATCCCAGCTACTCAGGAGGCTGAGGCAGCATAATCTCTTGAACCCGCGAGGCGGAGGTTGCAGTGAGCCAAGATCGTGCCATTGTACTCCAGGCTAGGCGACAGAGTGAGACTCCATTTCAAAAAAAAAAGTTATGCTTACATTTTTATATTTATGTGTATCACTATGTACATGCACATACAAGTAGTCTTTTCAGAGCCAATTAATTTGAATACATTTGCAAGTCTTATGAATTTAAGAAAATGTTTGAAACTACTTGAACTATCAGAAAACCTCTATAAACATTTAAGAGATCAAGGCAAGGTTGTATCTCAAGGTGATTTTCTGAGTTATACACAACATACATAATAAATAAATATTGCTCAATGTGATGGAACTCATAGCACCAGCTCAGTAAAGTGAATTATGCAAGCTCTGCTAACTAGAAGATGTTATCAAATGGTTTAATTCAAGTAAAAATTCTCAACACAAATATATCTGTACCTGTATTGATGTATATTGGTAAAATACTGTGGGCATAGTTTGCTGACCGTGTAATTGCAATCAGTGAAATTACTGAGCTTCCTCAATAGAACGAGGAGAGCACAACAGTAGGTGCGAGTTATATAGAGAGAGATCCACCATGGTTCTGGCCTTAAAGGCTCAAAATTCAGTTGGAGAGAGATAATGGGTTTATAAAGATAAAATACTGTTGGTAGTAACATGATGTCTGTTGACATTTTGAAAAAGAGGTTTTCTGTATATTCTGCGAAGTAGCTTCTCTCAGAAGTAGTGGTTATTGAATAATAAAAAAAAATCAACATTATCTTGAACCCACTGGGTAAGGCTGGAGTGAAGGCAAGATGGTATTTCTTTCCTTGGAGTTCTTGGCACTCAAGCATCTGAGTGGGTAGCTTTTGCCCTGGTAGGTGTAGATAAGCATATGTCTTTGGTCTGGAGGAAAGTGGCCTGTTTCGCTTGAGTCAGCTTGTTCACAGACTGAGGTGATTATTCCCAAGTCTCACCCAAGCAAATTGATGACTCCAGGGTGAGCAGAATCAATGCACTGGCATTTGCCAAATACAGATTCAGGTGAAAATGGAATAAATTAGTTCCTCTCAGTCAATTATTGCTTCAAGTAGGCAAGCTGAGGAAGAAGGGGTGCTGAGGTACACACTGAATTTGAACTACGTTCTGTTTTCAGCTGAAGATATAAACAGACAGTGACTATAAAACCTTAGCTTGGTGGGAAAAGGAGTTCTGTGAGCAACTCAATTTCTCCTTCTGAATTGTACCTCGAAGAGCACTGACTCTTATTTGCATAGGCTGTTCAGAATATGTCTGGAATTTCCGTTGTGAGGTTACAGACTGCCACCATGTAATAACAACATTATTGGAAGCTAATACCATAATTAATTTCTTACTACTATACTCAGCTGATATTGACAATGAGATGTACAGTTACACAGCATAACTTGGCAGATTCTTCACAGCAAAAGAATTCATAATCAGATCTGATGGCCTGTCCAATGGAGAGAACAGGTTATCTAGGAAGAGACTATCATTTCAAGGATAGACATAGTATGGTTAGTGCTCTCAAGACATGCTTAGCCAAAGAGAGAGCTACTCTTTTGGTATTAGTAGTTGAACTTGATTCCAGTATAGTTGTTTATAAAATAAATAGTGAGGCATGCTACAAAGTACTATTGCTGTGCATCACCAGCAAACTCTGAATAAAAGAAATGCCAACCTGAAGATGCAATCTCTTATTGGTGGGGAAATAATATACTCTTTATGATTTTCTTATGATGTTTCATTGACATACGGTGCTTCTAACCAAGTGACAAATTAATCTACTAGATTTAAGGAGAAATGGATGTGGCTTAATGAAGAAGGACAGGATATGTATTATAAGGCAGCTGGTTCTGCCACTGCTGGCTTATGGAGAAAATATACATTGGACAGCTAATGAGTCTCTGTTGCATAAGATAGATTCTCTTTATAATAGAATTGCACGCTTTGTCTCTAAATGGGGTTATTATACACACCATTGCACAATGTTTGAAGAGCTTGGTTGGCCCTTGTAGAGGGTTACGAGAGAAATAAATTGGAAGACAATTGTTCTTAAGACCTTCAATCCATCAAGCATTTCATATTTATCCAAATTACTAGCATGTTCTCCCAAAATATGAATCTGTATGATACACAAGGCTAGAATGTTAATGCTGACCAGACTTTGCTTTATCAGACAGGTTTTCCACTGTAAGCATTGACCAAAATTCACACGTGGTGAAGCTGGGCAATACGCATTCCAACCACTGCCCCCATTCCCTTTGCCTCTGCTCTTCATGTATTCCACTGTCTTAGTCTCTGAAGTTTCATTTGTTTTTTCTTCTATCCACCATGAACACAAAGGGCTCACTTGCCCTGAGTTATTTAATTCTCAGAACTTTTTGACTTGACTACCCAGACAGTTTTAGTGGTAATTCAGTTTCTTCACTTTTCTCCATACTTGTGGGCCCTCACTGTTCAGTTGCTCAACTATTCTTTAGAATAAATCCATTTCAATTAAGGTTACAGCCTAGAAAGAAATACTAGGCTGGGTGTGGTGGCTCATACCTGTAATCACAGCACTTTGGGAGGCTGAGGTGAGTGGATAAAATGAGCCCAGGAGTTGGAGATAAGCCTGGGCAACATAACAAGACCCCGCCTCTACATGAAGTACAAAAGTTAGCCAAGCATGGTGGTGCATGCCTGTAGTCCCAGTTACTAGGGAGGCTGAGGTGAGAGGATTGCTTGAGTTCAGGAGGTCGAGGCTGCAGTGAGCTATGATTGCACCACTGTACTCCAGCCTGGGTGACAGAGTGAGACCCTGTCTCAAAAAAAAGAACAAAAAGTAAAGAAAAAAAATATTGGAAGTGATGAAGAAGACCGGATAAATGACAATATCATTCACTCTGTCAGAAGACTGTGCTTTCTATTAGAGGACATGGCAGGGCTTATTTAGATGTTGTAGACAGGGAGATGGAGGAGGTGAGTCATGCTCTTACCATCATTACTTTCTAATGTGGCTTTGAACCTGATTCTACCTTCTGGCTTGATTCTTCTATCCATGATATCATGTAGTTGGAATTTTGTAGCTCAATTTTGCCCAAATATTTTCAGGGTGATACCATGTCCTTGAGCCCCAGGGGAAGTTTTGCACAGGAAAAGTGATTCTTGGGGTGTACCATCACTAGCTTTTTGACTTGCCAATGGACTTTGGAGGCACCATTAATTCCTGCTGATGCTGAGGTCCTCACCTATGTGGTGAGGTGACAATATTTTGTTTCTTTCAAACTTTCTTTTCTGTGTTTCTCTCCTCTCAACCTACCAAGAGTAATTGAAGAGAATTACACATGTGAAACATTTCAAGATGCTTGGAGTAAGATGATCTTTTCAGTTTAAGACGTTATTATATCCCAAACCAGACTGCTTTCTCTCTGTCATTGTGAGGTTCTTTCCTTTGCAAGTTTATCCGTACTCTGGTATAGAGAAAGGTAAGCTGAAAGAAATGGACAAAACTGTTTCATGGGCTTCTCCATGTATTTATTACCCTCTCCAAATTGAATCTTGAAGCCTTGTCAGAAGTGTTATTTTCCCAACAGAGCAGGTGTTAAGTGTCTATAGAAAATAAACTCACCTCCTGATATCTTTCTCATTGCCTGCTACATCCATTTACTGTGAAGATTATATTGTAAGGTGTGACGAGAGGTGTTGTACAGCAAGGGAAAAATAATCACTTTGTAATTCGATTTGTTCAAGTTCTCTTCTTTTGCACGGGCTTTTGGATTTCCTTGTCATTTGTGGAATTATTTCTTAAATGGTGAGTATCGTTTTCATATGTGTTTTTCCCAAAGCTTACTCCATCCAAATACTTTTTAAGTTGCATACACTCTTCTATAAGTAGAGCTATGTTTTTGTAATGAAGTTTCAATAATTTGGCCAGGGAAAAGGAAAAACCAAAACAAATGCTAAAAATGACTAGTTGATTTTTCTTTCACCTAATTTTTTATGACTTTTATATTCTCTGCTAAAAACAGATTATTTGATAACAATACTAAGAATACTTAGCTGTAGGTAAAAATTAATATCCATTTGACTGAATGTTTCATTTAATGAGAGGGCTTGTGCTTACCACGATTATCTTAAGGAAATAAATGTGTACAGAGACTAATGAGTAGACACACTAGACTTTATCAATGTTTATTGAAATTATTGCAGTTTAGTGATATGGAAATCTAGAATTGAGATGCTTTAGAAATAAATCTTTGCTTGTATGTAATTTCTTTAGTTCAAGGATCTGAAAACACTTTACAAGCAATTAAACTCTAGGATTCAAATGGGGATTTCACATTGTTTATTGTTTAAATAAAGTTACAGAATTATCATTTGCTTAGGGTTTCTAGTAAATCCTTTCTTTTAGGTCTACCAGTATGCATACCCGAGTTTCCCTGGATATTTACCTCTTCGCTCAAACCACTTTCAGATTTCTTTTCTTCTCATGCCATCATATTTCTTTTCTTTTTTTTTATAGATGGGGCCTGGAGTGCAGTGGTGCATAGCTCATTGCTCCCTCGATCTCCTGGGCTCAAATGATCTTCTCCCCTCAGCCTCCTAAGTAGCTGGGACTATAGGCATGCACCAAAATGTCCGGCTAATTTTTGTATTTTTCTTTTCTTTCTTTCTTTCTTTCTTTCTTTCTTTCTTTCTTTCTTTCTTTCTTTCTTTCTTTCTTTTTTTTTTTTTTTTATTAAATAGAGCCGTGGTCTCACTATGTTGCCCATGTTGGTCTTGAACTCCTGGCCTCAAGCGACCCTGCTGCCTCGGCCTCCCAAAGTGCTGGAATCACAGGCATGAGTCACTGCACCAGGCTATTATATTTCTTGAAAAATTCTCTTTTTTACTTCCTTCCTCCAACTAACTCCTCCAACCAGAGTCAGTCACTCCCTCCTTTTCCTGGCAAGATCTTCTATCCTTGCCCTTGTCTCCCAGTCCTTGTGATCTTATGTTCAGGTAGAGAGGAACTTTCTCTTACTCATTGTCTTATTACTTGTATCCAAAGGTTGGGCACATTCCCGGCCCTTCATAAGGATTTTTCAATGCATGACTGAATGAATCTGTGAGTGAATGTGATCACTGTGGAGCTGTGAAGTAGCTCGGGCCACTCCCACATTGTGCTGGCCGTGCAGCGAAAGGCATTTTCCCTGTTTTGACGGGGCCGTTTATCTCTGCTCCTGGTTCTGCTCTCTACTAGGAAAAGGAGAAACTCTACATGGAACTAAAGCACGTCTTGGCCCGCCAGCCTGGACCTGAGGCTGCAGAACAGCTGAAGCTCTACCGACGCACACTGCATGACAAGAAGCAGCAGCTCAAAGTAAGTGGTAGCCCCTGTTCCTTCCTGGCCCCAGGGCAGCCACACTGGGAAGCACACCTGGACAAGTCCACTGCCTCCACACGATGAGCCAGTCTCTCAATGCCACGATCCTCTGAGGTTGGCTTTCTTAGAGCTCTAGTCTAGGACGAGCCCAGCCGACCTCAGAGCTACCCCTCTCTTCCTGGACTATGAGCACCATTTTCCATTTCCAGAAAGAGGCAGGTGAGCAAGAGACGAAAAGATGATGACCACGAAATGGAAATGTGGGGGACAGGGTTTGTATGGATGATCTCAAGATGACTTGTTAGAGTACTTGAAGGGCAGGGATGAGCAAAGGAAATATTTTAACACTATTGCCCAACTGAAGCAGACTGCCGTGCCACGGTGGGTCTCTGGTATTCCATCCCATCTGAAATAAACATACACAGAAGAAGTCCAGCTACTGCCCAGCCCTGAGGGCCTTGCTTCCTGACCAGCTCTCAAATATGTAACCATGAAAGAGAAATAAAATCAGGCAAGATTTTTTGATAGTGTGATTCCCTTCTAAGTCACGTAAGACCCTCAGTTGCAGAGATATGGAGTGTTTTACTTTTATATGTGCCTTTGTAAAGTTTTTCTCAAAAATTGTGCATGTTCACACTATATTTTGAGCTTCACCTCCTAAGCGAGTACTTAGATATTCTTGGCGTGTCGGGGAAGTTTTACACACAGCCACAGGATGAAGCATGTGCCAGTTGAATTCTGGCACTTCCTGTCCAATGAGGGTAATAATCGTTGACTTTCTGTCTGGGGTAAAATATATGCCACCCTACTAGTATAGCCCTAACCCCTTCAAAAACAGGACATTGTAAAACTGCATCCTTTTATTTTAAAAGGGCAAATGAAACAAGTCTAATTAGAGCATTAATTTTCAATTTGTCACTCTGAATGTTCATTTCACATGAATATCCTGAGACATAATCTGAGTTTTGCATAAGACATAATCTTTTGATTATTTTGTTCCTTTAAAAAATTGAATATTTTAAAGAAAACAAATTATTTTCCGGTTTTCTCAGAGGTAGATATAGATTAGAAAAGCACAGAGCTATCTTATTCACTCAGAGCTCCGGGTTGCCTTCAAAAGCTCACAGGAGCCTTTTGTGAATTTAACCCTTTATCTCAGGAAATCCAGATTTTTCGCTCAAATGAAATGTGACCCTTCGTGAAGAGGTTTAGAGGTGGGTGGTACTGAGCATGTCTGCCAGTTTGTCCTTGATACTTACCTACTCTTTTAGGAAACTCCACATTCATTGTTTAGAAGCAGGGTTTTTGTTTGTAAGAGTTTAACTATTGAGACAGGCTTTTTTTTTTTTTTTTTTTTTCCCAGCATGAAAATTACATTCTTTAGCCCATGATAACATAGTCAGAATCATTTTCACAGCAGTGAAGAAGAAAGAGTTCAGAAGCAGATGAACACTAAGAAGGCTAAGATCTCCCTTTTATGCAAATCTTTAAAATAGCAAACAAGAGGAAAAATAAATCCAGCCTATTGCATGCATGTTAGAACTATAGCCTTCCTTTTCTTTTTGGTTTTGGTGGGGAGCACATCCCAGCTTTGGCACGTGCTGTGTGCTATGCAGATGAGTGAATCCCCACTCCTCTTGTCCAGCCCAAGACCCGCGGCAGCTACTGAACACAGCAACGGAAGGAAGCAGGTAGTCAGGCTTTGAAGGGTCCCGAAGAACACAGTAAAGAGGGGATAGGCATTCAGCAGCATCACAACCCTGAAAACACATACATTGAATGCTTAGTTAGCAGTGATGGCAGGATGATTTCAGAATAATTTTTTTCATAATCCTCAGATGAATCACACTCTCTAGTGATGTTTTTCTTGAATATTTTCTCTCTTTTTTTTAAGGTTTTAAAAGCAATTTTAGATTCTGTGTCTGGGAGTTTATCTGTCTCTATTCATGATATTCCTTGAAGCACATTAGACTATTCATCTGTGAGCCTGTTCGAATGTTGTCTAATAGTTCTTCTTTTAAGTGGGGGAATGATACTTTATTTAAAGTTGCAACCAGATGATGCATCTTCAGCCCTCAGCCAGGTTTCTACTCAGACGTGGACCCTGAGCAGGTGGAAGCATGCAGATTAATTGTGATGCTTGGGCATTGTTTCGCACCTCTAGCTCCACTGCGGTAAATGGTAGCAGATTAAAAGATTTCTCAGAAAAGGATATTGTATCTTTTGTTAACGCCACTTTATTTGTCATGTTAGGTTTTGTCTTCAGAACTGAATATGTATGAAGTACAGAGCAAAGAATATAAATATGAGGTAGAGAAACTTACCAATGAGCTCCAGAATTTAAAGAAGAAATACCTCGCTCAGAAACGTAAAGAACAACTTCAAAAGTAAGAATTAGTCAAACGTCCTATTTGTGCCTATTATCTGCACATAAGAAAATATTTGGTGAACAGTCACAGACTTGCAAGTTTCACTGGGGTAAACTAAGTCGCAGGGCAAACAAATGACATTCTACCAGTCACTAACTAAGTTTGTATCAGAGCAAGATCAGTGACTCATCTGATACTGAATCCTCTCCTTGGGATTCTAACAGGGATTCATTAATATCTGTTCATTGGTGGATCTACCATGGAGCAGAGGAAATGTAATACGACTTTTCCCCCCACACTAGTCTATGGTTTGGAGATAATAATGTCATAACTATGTTTGCAAATGAGGTTCAAAATCAGTCTTGAACAGCATATTCACATTTAAAACCACATGTGCTTTTGCTAAGGGACCGGGGCTTCATAAAGCTGTTCTTTCTAATGATGCCCCTGTACCACTATAACTGCTAATAGTTCACCTATGTTTTTATTTATTTATTTATTTATTTATTTATTTATTATTTTTTAGTGATAGGGTCTTGCTATGTTGCCCAGGCTGGTCTTGACCTCCTGGCCTCAAACAATCTTCCTGCCTCAGCCTCCCCAAATGTTGAGATTACAGGGTGAGCCATGCCTGCCTAGGTTTTTAGATAGTTATTATCTCTGAACCATCTTCTGTGTCTAGTGACTGACTTCAGCATCTGCTGTGGGGGGTTGATGTGACCTCTTCCTCTAGGAGATGATAATGTAGAGGTGAGGTGAACATTTTGGGTTTCAGGATGCTCCCATGTTGAAAAACAAAAGTTCTCTTCACATTGTTAGTATTATTTGCCTGATCCCAGGGTGAGAATAGGGGCCCAAATGAATTGGGTTTGAAATGAACTAGTTTTGAAACTTGGTTTGGCTGCGTGACATTGCCAAAATCATCCAGTTAATTTGGCAGTGACTCACGTTATGGGCTGAAAGTCATGCTTGGTATTTATCCACATGGACATTTCAGGGACATGGTGAAATATGGCTTGAGTGCATTTGCCTAAGATTCGTTAGTAGCAAAGTTATATAAAGTAACTGGATGCAAATTCATTTGCCAGTAAAAGTCTGCCCTTCTTGTAAATCAGAATACTCCCCTGTTCCACATTTAGGTGCCAGTTCCATAGTAGAGGAAAATACTGCTATAATTTAAATAAGTCCATCTTAATGTGTAGGTCTACCAACTATCTGTCTGACTCAGAATCCCTAGTGAGATTTATTAAACATGCAGGTTCCCAGGCCATATTTCCAGATACTTGGATTCAGCAGACTCTGGAAACCTGCAATTTAATAAGCTCCTGAGGTGATTTTCATGCACAGTGAAGCTTCAGAACCACTAATATTAACAATGTAAATTAAATGAATGCTGGAGTGGAAACACTGTATTTTTCTTTTAGGATATCAAGATTGTGCTCATAAAATGTCAACATGGTTAATTTCCACATGAGGCAGGTGTCTAACTCAGTGGTCTTCAAGCTCTTTGATTGTACACCCTTATCAGTAAAACTTTTTTTGAGACAGAGTTTTACTGTGTCACCCAGGCCGGAGTGCAGTAGCACCATCTTGGCTCACTCTGACTCCAGAGTTCAAGTCATTCTCATGTCTCAGCCTTCCAAGTAGCTGGGATGACAAGTGTGCGCCACATGCCTGGCTAATTTTTTTTTTTCTGTTTTTAGTAGAGACAGGGTTTTGTCATGTTGGCCAGGCTGGTCTTGGACTCCTGGTCCCAAGTGATCTGCTGACCTTGGCCTCCCAAAGTACTGGGATTACAGGCATGAGCCACTGAGCCCTCCCAGTAAAACGTTTTTGAACTTGCAGCATGTATATGCATATATCTTTAAAATAATTTTTAAATTTCAGAATAGTTTTAGATTTACCTGCAATGTATTTTAATTTATAAATTACATGCAGATACCACTGTCAGTTTGTAACTCTTAGTAAAGCATAATTTTAAAATTTTAAATATAAAAGTATTAATAGATTTATTTATTAATAAATAACAATAAAAAGAAATATAAATTAATAGAATAGAAATAAAAGAAAATAATCAATTAATAGAATTAATATAATAATATCTTCTTTCTTTTTTTATTATACTTTAAGTTCTAGGGTGCATGTGCACAACGTGCAGGTTTGTTACATATGTATACATGTGCCATGTTGGTGTGCTGCACCCATTAACTCGTCATTTACTTTAGGTATATCTCCTAATGCTATCCCTCCCCCCTCCCCCCATCCCACGACAGGCCCCAGTGTGTGATGTTCCCCTTCCTGTGTCCAGATATTCTCATTGTTCAATTCCCACCTATGAGTGAGAACATGCAGTGTTTGGTTTTCTGTTCTTGTGATAGTTTGCTGAGAATGATGGTTTCCAGTTGCATGCATGTTCCTACAAAGGACATGAACTCATCCTTTTTTATGGCTGCGTAGTATTCCATGGTGTATATGTGCCACATTTTCTTAATCCAGTCTGTCATTGATGGACATTTGGGTTAGTTCCAAGTCTTTGCTATTGTGAATAGTGCCTCAGTGAACATACGTGTGCATGTGTCTTTACAGCAGCATGATTTATAATCCTTTGGGTATATACCCAGTAATGGGATGGCTGAGTCAAATGGTATTTCTAGTTCTAGATCCTTGAGGAATCATCACACTGTCTTCCACAGTGGTTGAACTAGTTTACAATCCCACCAACTGTGTAAAAGTGTTCCTATTTCTCCATATCCTCTGCAGCACCTGTTGTTTCCTGACTTTTTAATGATCACCATTCTAACTGATGTGAGATGGTATCTCATCGTGGTTTTGATTTGCATTTCTCTGATGGCCAGTGATGATGAGCATTTTTTCATGTGTCTGTTGGCTGCATAAATGTCTTCTTTTGAGAAGCGTCTGTTCATATCCTTTGCCCACTTTTTGATGGGGTTGTTGTTTTCTTGTAAATTTGTTTGAGTTCTTTGTAGGTTCTGGATATTAGCCTTTTGTCAGATGAGTAGATTGCAAAAATTTTCTCCCAATTCTGTAGGTTGCCTGTTCACTCTGACGGGAGTTTCTTTTGCTGTGCAGAAGCTCTTTAGTTTAATTAGCTCCCATTTGTCAATTTTGGCTTTTGTTGCCATTGCTTTTGGTGTTTTAGACATGAAGTCCTTGCCCATGCCTATGTCCTGAATGGTATTACCTAGGTTTTCTTCTAGGGTTTTTATGGTTTTAGGTCTAACATTTAAGTTTCTAATCCATCTTGAATTAATTATTGTATAAGGTGTAAAGAAGGGATCCAGTTTCAGCTTTCTACATATGGCTAGCCAATTTTCCCAGCACCATTTATTAAATAGGGAATCCTTCCCCATTTCTTGTTTTTGTCAGATTTGTCAAAGATCAGATGGTTGTAGATGTGTGGTATTATTTCTGAGGGCTCTGTTCTGTTCCATTGGTCTATATCTCTGTTTTGGTACCAGTACCATGCTGTTTTGGTTACTGTAGCCTTGTAGTATACTTTGAAGTCAGGTAGCATGATCCCTCCAGCTTTGTTTTTTTGGCTTAGGATTGTCTTGGCAATGCGGACTCTTTTTTGGTTCCATATGGACTTTAAAGTAGTTTTTTCCAATTCTGTGAAGAAAGTCATTGGTAGCTTAATGGGGATGGCATTGAATCTATAAATTACCTTGGGCAGTATGGCCATTTTCACGATATTGATTCTTCCTATCCATGAGCATGGAATGTTCTTCCATTCGTTTGTGTCCTCTTTTAATTCACTGAGCAGTGGTTTGTAGTTCTTCTTGAAGAGGTCCTTCACATCCCTTGTCAGTTGGAGTCCTAGGTATTTTATTCTGTTTGAAGCAATTGTGAATGGGAGTTCACTCACGGTGTGGCTCTCTGTTTGTCTGTTATTGGTGTATAAGAATGCTTGTGATTTTTGCACATTGATTTTGTATCCTGAGACTTTGCTGAAGTTGCTTATCAGCTTAAGGAGATTTTGGGCTGAGAGGATAGGGTTTTCTAAATATACAATCATGTCACCTGCAAACAGGGACAATTTGACTTCCTCTTTTCCTAATTGAATACCCTTTATTTCTTTCCCCCGCCTGATTGCCCTGGCCAGAACTTCCAACACTATGTTGAATAGGAGTGGTGAGAGAGGGCATCCCTGTGTTGTGCCAGTTTTTAAAGGGAATGCTTCCAGTTTTTGCCCTTTCAGTATGATATTGACTGTGGGTTTGTCATAAATAGCTCTTACTATTTTGAGATACATTCAATGAATACCAAATGTATTGAGAATTTTTAGGACGAAGGGCTGTTGAATTTTGTCAAAGGCCTTTTCTGCATCTATTGAGATGATCATGTGGTTTTTGTCTTTGGTTCTGTTTATATGCTGGATTACGTTTATTGATTTGCATCTGTTGAACCAGCCTTGCATCCCAGGGATGAAGCCCACTTGATCATGGTGGATAAGCATTTTGATGTGCTTCTGGATTTGGTTTGCCAGTATTTTATTGAGGATTTTTGCATCGATGTTCATCAGGGATATTGGTCTAAAATTCTCTTTTTTTGCTGTGTCTCTGCCAGGCTTTGGTATCAGGGTGGTGTTGGCCTTATAAAATGAATTAAGGAGGATTCCCTCTTTTGCTATTGGTTGGAATAGTTTCAGAAGGAATGGTACCAGCTCCTCCTTGTACCTCTGGTAGAATTTGGCTGTGAATCTGTCTGGTCCTGGACTTCTTTTTGGTTGGTAGCCTATTAATTATTGCCTCAATTTCAGAGCCTGTTATTGGTCTATTTAGGGATTCAACTTCTTCCTTGTTTAGTCTTGGGAGGGTGTTTATGTCCAGGAATTCATCCATTTCTTCTAGGTTTTCTAGTTGATTTGTGTAGAGGTGTTTATAGTATTCTCTGATGGTAGTTTGTATTTCTGTGGAGTCAGTGGCGATATCCCCTTTATCATTTTTTATTGCATCTATTTGATTCTTCTCTCTCTTCTTCTTTATTTGTCTTGCTAGCAGTCTATCAATTTTGTTGATCTTTTCAAAAAAACCATCTCCTGGATTCATTGATTTTTTGAAGGGTTTTTTGTGTCTCTATCTCCTTCAGTTCTGCTCTGATCTTAGTTATTTCTTGCCTTCTGCTAGCTTTTGAATGTGTTTGTTCTTGCTTCTGTAGTTCTTTTAATTGTGATGTAATTGAATAATATCTTCTTTCTACCCACAATGGATCATCTCATTCATTTTCTAAAGTTCGTACACCATTTGGAGACCAATGGTCTAGTTTACACTGTTACAAACAGCTAGTTTGGCTCTTTATTATCTTTCTAGAGCTGATTAATTTTCTTGCCTTGACCCTGGGATTTGGCCTAGTCTTCTTTGACATTACTGCCTGCTGATCTTGCTCCCTCTCTTTCCCCAAAGCTTGATGGACATAGAGAGCATGAGCTGTCCAGATATTGGCTCAGCCCTTCTTGATGGGCCCGTCCACTAGCACTGTGCTGCCCAGCTGTTTGCCACTTGTGGCCATTTAAATTTAAACAAATTACTGTGAAATCAGTTCCTCAGTCTCACTAGTCACATTTCAAGTGCTTAATAGCCACATGTGGCTAGTGGCTGGGTATAACAGAAAGTTCAACTGGGCAGTACTAGAAAGTTCTAGAAAGCTCTAGAATCTTTGCCTTTACCTGTCCTCTTCTTGTCCTTACACACTTATTACTAGTAGCCACTCTGACCTAGTTAGGGCTCCATTGGTGGTTCCATCTACTTGGTGATTCCTAAACCGGTAGACAAAGATTAGTTCATAGGATAATAGCAAAAAAGATGCTGAAGAAAAAAATATGAAGAGGCAAGAACAAAAGTGCTGAGATGGTATAGACTGGAAGGAAGAAGGCTGAGGGAGTCATTATAATGGTCTATAAATACATTAAAAAGATAATATAAAGGAGACAGTATTCCCATTAGTCAGCTTAGACCAAGCCAGAAGCATTAAGCTTAAGCTCCTTCAGAAAAAGAAAATTCAGGTTATTTAAGGCGAGAGAGGGCAGGGGGAAGGGTAGTGCTGCCGCCTCTAACACCAGTCAAGAGCCAGACGAGTTGCCAAAGTACAGGAAAGAATTTGCTTTGCTGGATCCACTCAAGGCTAAAGCTTTCGTCCTATTTATGGAGAATGGTTTTTCACAACAATGAAATCAATTCTACTGAGAGACAGATGGGTTGATTACCAATCCTCTACAGGTTCTCTCCCAATGGAATAATTTAGAATAATCTCTGTGGATGTTGTCTCCACATATGCCTTTTACAAAATAGCAACTCTTATCATTTTGTACCTTTTACCTTCTTTTGTTTTTCTTAAACACCCCTCTGCTCCCACTGTGATCCCAAACTACACCTGCACCTGCCCCTGACTACCCTACTCAACATCCCCAGGCTGATCTACAGTCTGCAGTACCAGATTCTTTTCCAAAAGACAGTTTGTTCCCCTAGGGTGAGTCATTCATAATTGTCCAATCTAATTGGTTTTGGTCTTAGCAGTTTGCTTAATTTTCATTGTTTAACAGGGATTCCAAAGGTGTTTTCTTTAAGACCCCAAGATAGATAACTTGTGTAGATCTAGGTTACTTCTGCAGTAAGCCTGAATATGAGTGTGTGTGTGTGTGTGTGTGTGTGTGTGTGTGTGTGTGTGTGTGTATTTAAAGGACATCTATATAGAAGTTATACTGTTGATTTTAGGGCAGAATTCTCTTCATCCATTGCCAAAAATACTATTTTATTTATCTTCCCCAGCTTTTCTTGTATCTTAAAACTATTTCTAGTAATAATGGTTGCTTGTCTAGGGTTACAGGAAAATTTGTGTTTTATAAATGTCCAAGTTTGATGAAGATACCTTGTGTGTAGTAAATATTTATAAATTTATACCAGAACTTTGCAATATAAAAGTTGATAAATGATGAATTAGTCATTATAATTGAGCCAAGAAAAAGATTCTTCTGACTGATCTTTGGAGCTAAACAAATGTTTTATAAAACAGGAAGATGATTCCAAGTCAGAAGTCACCAAATACACAGCATTTGAGTTATAATGAGGTCTTCTGTTCATACTTAAATAAACATTAGGAGAGCATATTTTGCATTTAATTGTCTTGCCCTAATTTTATGTTTTATCAGTGAACACCTAATTAGATTTAAACAACTACCTTGTCTAAAACTAGAAACTGTAATCAAAGTAGTTTTCAGTGGCTAACACACCCTAGGATTATCAAATGTCAAACTTAGACAAAAAGGATGTTAAGGAAGCTAACTTTCATCTCCTCTATTACAGAAACAAGGACACAGCACCCATGGATAACACCTTCTTAATGGTCAAACCAAATGGCCCTGGTTTTACTGGGGGTGGATTTCCTCTCAAGTCAACCAAGATGAAGTTCTAACCTGAAGCTGCTGGCTGGGTCCAGTTGAACAGCTCATGAAATCTGCTCTGGGACATTTTGGGGGAATCTCAAAGTCCTTGGATCATAGAATCGGTGCTGAGAATCCAGGATGGAAAGAAATGCAGAACTATTATAGTCACATACATATAAGAGGGATGGTGTTTTGTCTGGTCCACGTTGATATTAGCAAGATCATAATTCTCTGTTTTCAGTTAGGCTGACCTATTGCATGAAGCAAATCTTTTGTTGCTACCCCATTGATTGAAATGTACTAGACCTTAATTTCTTTATTATAGATATTGGTGTACTTGAAGGTTTTATATTTAAAAGTATTTTTGAAATGCAATGCGTCCCCTCTCACCTTATTAACAAGAATCTATTTTAATTATTCCTCATTAACAAGTCATTGCATGAGACGAGAAAGAAGGACAAACTCTCAAGAATTTAAAAAGTGTTTTGAGAATGATTTCTATGTGGAATTTCTTTTCAGGCCTGGAGTAGGAAAATCTATTCCAAAGAGACACACTAATAAATACTTCATCATAAAAAATAAAAAAGAATCTTTGTAGAGATTTTGATCCTTGCTTTGGTAGAGTATGTAATTAAAGTTTAAAGCTACTGTGAGAGATGTTTAACAAGAGCATTTGATTCACAGGAACCAAGACCATGAAATGAGAGATTTGTGCTAGTCTCCTATCTTTTCTAGGCCTCCATCTTCCTCCCAGACTTGAGAACACAATTATTTAGCACAGACATCTGTTTGGCTCCCAGGCATTTTGAACCATTGAATCCACTGTGATTTCTTGTTGTTGAAGCCACAATTATTGGGACATCCATTCAATGTTTTCTCATTAAGAGGTTTCATTCAGTTACATCATGTGAGGACACTCTGGCCATCTCTCTCACAATAACTTGACCTCTGTATTTAAAAAAAATTTTTGAGGAGTAGCTCAGGGATGAACAAGCACAGTGTTAATGGATCATAACATTCTGTTTGTGCCGAGAGACCAAGATTTCCCTTATGCAGAGCCGGAGTGTTAATGACCTGAGATGTTTGTTTAGACCATACGTGGAGGTGGGACTTCAGAGGGACCTTCTGGATGTCCTGCGTCACCTTCAGTTCACTACATACCAGTCTCCACTCTTAGGTGAGGTTCTCTAGAAGCAAACCAAAGACGTTGGTGTCAATGAAAGTGATGTATTATGAAGTGATCTGAGGAAAACCAGTAAGAGGATGGTGAAGTAAGATAGGGAAAGGAAGGAGGCCGAGAAAGATGCAATATTATGTCCAGTTCCATGATGGGAGACTTTGGCTCCATCTTGCAGGAGAGCTCTGGAGACATCTTAGAGTTGTCTCCAGGAGGAATGAGGGGCTGGGGTATATCTCCTATGCTGTCTGTCATTGGCCAAGGACTGCTCTGGAGGGTCCCCTCTGGTTCTCTCTCCCTGCAGGCAAAGCAGGCTTTGGCAGCTTGGTGGCAGCCCACAGACAGAGAACACAGGTGCTGACTGTTGGAGGTGAAAGTGGTTAAGGGCTCAGGGGGAAATGAGTTGGGCAGTGTCATCCTCTGCTTCTCCCAAATGGGCCCAGTGAGAGAATGCTTACAGATGGAAAGCAACCTCCAGTGTAGCTGATAATGTTTTGAAGAGGTGTGATCATCAGCTCTTTGGGCACCATACAGGGATATAGAGGATGGGACTGTACCCTAGAGAATTTACCAAGAGCATTTTAAACCTAAAAAAATCACAATGGGGCCATTTCCATTTTTGAAAATCACTGATGATATCTTCCCTCAGAGCCAACCATACTTTGCTTAGACAAAAGACTTTTGCAGGTAAGGCAAGGCAGTTATGACACATATACAACCCTGGAGATTTTTCTCATCTATTCTGTGGCATTTGGAAGCATAGTTGTAGCCCATTTTATTCTGAGTCCTTGGGTGTCTTCGTAAGAGGTTCACTTCTATAGGGGAACGGAGTCTGATCTTTGGATCTATCTCAGAATGGCAAAGACTCTGGAGACAGATTCTGGGTTCAAATCCTGACTCATCATAACAACAGGTTGTTTTCAGGATTAAATGAGTTAATGCATGTAAGCTTAGAACAACGTCAGGCACATAGTATTGTTCAGTAAACATCTGCCATTATTACTATTACCTAAAAGATACCAAATATTTTGGAATTAGAGAAGAAAAGTTGTTACATAATACTTGTCATCTGTAAAGGTGATTCTAATCCTCACTTAAAAGGTTAATGACACTAAAATGAAGCTGGATTTAGTAATGTGATATAAATAGAATATCTTGTAGAAATGTCACATTGTGTGCCTCATGAAAACTTCTGTATTTTTTTTTTATAGTTGCCATCTGGGAACAAGTTGATCCTCCATCTTCAAAGTCAGAGCTTTCAGCCTTCCTCTGTTCACAGGAGGGAAAGAGCCTGGTGGTTTCTGGCTGCCATCTTCTTCCTGTGTCTCTCCATGTAACAGAGCAGGATGATCAGCAGCTGCTGATGACAGACGTCCCATGAGCCAAGGGGGAAGAGGGCCTTGGGAGCTGACATAGCAGCTCCATCAGACTCAGTATGCTTGTGTTCAGATGGAGGAGGAGCGAATTAGGCTAGAAAAGGTGGAAGATACTGCACTGCCTCTCATTTACTGCACATCCTGACAGCCCAGGGTATTATAAGCAATAACTATTTAGATGCAGGTGTTACCACAGTAGCCGCAGCACAAAAATGAGCTGTTAAAAAACACCAAGATTTGCAAATCATTAAAGATAACTGTGAACTCACAGTGGGCTCAGGTGCTTTTAAAATCACAAATTTGAGCTGCATTGTAAAGCAACATTAGGAGACTGTACAGTAGCATAATTTTACCCTGGGGTTTTCAGAATTTCAGAAAGGAGTCCTGTTGCTAAACCATCCATTGACTCCTGGCTGGGCTGATGGGGAGCTGGTGCAGTTTCTCTGTTAATAGAGAGAGACATGATGAAGGGGACTCCCTGGTCATTATTTGCTGATCATAGCTTCTCAGCGACTATTCTTATAGCCAGGTTTTTATTGTGCTTACCTCTGAAGAATAGCTCAGGGCAAAGGTTTGTTGCTGTGATGAGCCATAGAGACAGCAGTAGTAGTCTTGCTAGGAAGAGATAGCAACACCTCTGCTTGTCATGGGCTATAATTTTGCTATAAAAACTTATCCAGGGCTGATAATTATCATTTGATTTCCTGACTTGCTCAGACAGATTCTGAAGTTTGACCTAGACCAAGACACCCATAGGAACATACTGTATAATGCATTTTGAGCATTATGGCATTTCAGGGCCTGGACAATTTGAGGAAATGATCTCTCTCTCACAACATAATCAATTATATGGACATCTTGTTGGGACAGGAGTAAAGGGAGGGCATTTTAAAATGTTCAAATGGTAAAATAATTTAAAAATATATCTCACTATTTTCTTTGTAGTAGACAGAAAATATTTTTATAGCATTGTCCATTTTTACCTTCCAATTCAATGCTGTTTTAGTATACCATTTCTCATATCTATTATTTAAAAGTTCCATTAGGGTTTTTAGATTCATTAGAATTTTATAACAGTATAAAATGTGATTATCAACAGGGTACCATTTTTCTTCTTTATAATTAAAAATAGATTTTGTTCTTACTTTAAAGTACATGATTGTTACAGAATATTAACAAATATAGATAAGCAAAAGGAAGAAAAACGACGTCTGTAATCTTACCACTCATAGCTATTGTTTTTCTGGACTAACACTCATCTCATTCACACGGGTTGGCTGTATCAGTTGTTCAAAACTACCATTTCTTCTGATGGATCAATGCTTGTGCTTCCCATCATTAAGTATTTTTAATGTCACCTTTGAAATATTACTGTTCTATACTTTTGAATATATCTTTCTGAACCTTTAAGTATATACTGTATAAGCATATATGCATATATATGTATATATAGAGATAGATTTTCTTTTTAAAAATAAGCTTTATCAATATATAACCTACATATAAAAGGCACTTATTTTAAGTGTATAGCTTGGTAAGGTTTGACAAATGCATACATTCAAGTAACCACTGCCATAATCACCACCCCTCCAAAATGCCCCTTATGCCACTTGGCAAGTCAATATTGCCAGCCACCACCCAGCCCGAGTAACAATGGATCTGTTTTTTATTGTTATAGATTAGTTTTGTCTTTCTTAGAATTTTATATGAATGGAATTATACGCTGTGTACTCTTTTGTGCCTGACTTTTATTTTCAGGAAGTAGTTTTTCGAGATCCATCCATGTTGTTGTGTGATCAGTAATTCACTGATTTATATTGTGGAGCAATATTCCATTGTATGCAAAAACACAATTGGTGTATTTTACCCGTTGATGGGAATTCAAGTTATTTCTAGTGTTTAGCTATTCTGAATAAAGTTGCTATGAACATTCACATACGGGTCTTTATGTGGATATACATTATCATGTCTCTTGGGTAAATACCAAGGAATAGAATTGCTGGATCAAAGGATAATTGTATATTTAACTTGATAACTGTCAAACTGTTTGCCTGGTTGTACCATTTTTACTGACAATGAGTGTGGTCTCCAGTTGCTTCACATCCTTGTCAATACTGGTATCGACAGTACTTTTTTAAGCCATTGTTTTGGATATATAGTGATACTTCATTATGGTTTATATTTGTGTTTCCTAATGACTAACAATGTTGAGGATCTTTTCACGTAGCTTTGGCCATCAGTAAATCTTATTTTGTGAAGTGTCTTCAAATATTTAGCCCATTTTAAAATCATCTCATTGGCTGTAAAAGTTATTTGTGTAGTCTGGATACAAAACGTTTGTCAGATATGTGTATTACAAATATTTTTGTTCAGTCTGTGGCTTACCTTTTCATTTTCTTTTTTTTCTTTTAATTATGATTTTAAGTTCTGGGATACATGTGCAGCATGTGCAGGTTTGTTACATAGGTAAATATGTGCCATGGTGGTTTCCTGCACCTATCAACCCATCACCTCGGTATTAAGCCAAGCATGCATTAGCTATTTTTCCTAATGTTCTCCCTTCCCCCACCCCACCCCCGACAGGCCCCAGTGTGTTGTTCCCCTCCTTGTGTCTGTGTGTTCTCATTGTTCAGCTCCCACTTGTAAGTGAGAACATGGGGTGTTTGGTTTTCTGTTCTGTGTTAGTTTGCTGAGGATAATGGCTTCCAGCTTCATCCACGTCCCTGCAAAGGACATGATCGCATTCCTTTTTATGGCTGTATAGTATTCCATGGTATATATGTGACACATTTTCTAGTCTATCATCGATGGGCATTTGGGTTGATTCCATGTCTTTGCTATTGTTAATAGGGCTGCAATGAACATATGCCTGCATGTATCTTTGTCACAGAAAGATTTATATTCCTTTTGGTGTATACTCAGTAATAGAATTGCTGGACCAAATGGCATTTCTGGTTCTAGATCTTTGAGGAATCGCCACACTGTCTTACACAATAGTTGAACTAATTTACATTCCCACCAACAGTGTAAAAGCGTTCCTGTTTCTCTGCAACCTCACCAGCATCTGTTCTTTCTTGATTTTTTAATCTCCATCCTCACTGATGTAAAATGGTATCTCATTGTGGTTTTGATTTGCATTTCTCTAATGATTAGTGATGTTGAGCTTTTTTTCATATGTTTGTTGGCTGCGTGAATGTCTTATTTTGAGAAGTGTCTGGTCATGTCTTTTGCCTAATTTTAAATGGGGTTCTTTGTTTTATTCTTGTAAATTTGAGTTCTTTGTAGATTCTGGATATTAGACCTTTGTCAAATGGATACATTACAAAAATTTTCTCCCACTCTGTAGGTTGCCTGTTCACTCTGATGATAGTTTCTTTTGCTGTGCAGAAGCTCTTTAGTTTAATTAGATCCCATTTGTAAATCTTGCTTTTGTTGCCATTGCTTTTGGCCATTTCATCATGAAATCTTTGCCCATGCCTATTTCCTGAATGGTATTGCCTAGATTTTCTTCTAGGGTTTTTATAGTTTTGGGTTTTACATTTAAGCCTTTATTCCATTTTGAGTGAATTTTTGTATAAGATGTGAGGAAGGGATCTAGTTTCAATTTTCTGCATATGGATAGCCAGTTTTCCCAGCACCATTTATTAAATAGGGAATCCTTTCCCCATTGCTTGTTTTTATTAGGTTTGTCAAAGATCAGATGGTTGTAGATGTGGTCTTATTTCTGAGCTCTCTATGCTGTTCCATTGGTCTATGTGTCTGTTTTTGTATAAGTACCATGCTATTTTGGTTATTGTAGTCTTACAGTATAGTTTGAAGTCCAAGTAGCATGATGCCTCCAGCTTTGTTCTTTTTGCTTAGGATTGTCTTGGCTATATGAGCCTTTTTTCCGTATGGTTCCATATGAATTTTAAAATAGTTTTTTCTAATTCTGTGATGAATGCCAGTGGTAGTTTAATGGGAATAGCATTGAATCTATAAATCACTTTGGGTGGTATGGCCATTTTCACGATATTGATTTTTTCCTATCCATAAGCATGAAACATTTTTCCACTTGTTTGTATTCTCTTTGGTTTCCTTGAGCAGTGGTTTGTAGTTCTCCTTGAAGTCCTTCACTTCCCTTGTTAGCTGTATTCCTAGGTATTTTATTCTCTTTGTAGCAATTGTGAATGGGAGTTCACTCATGATTTGGCTTTCTGCTTGCCTGTTGTTGGTGTATAGGAATGCTTGTGACTTCTGCACATTGACTTTGTATCCTGAGACTTTGCTGAAGTTGCTTATCAGCTTAAGGAGTTTTGGGCTGAGGTAATGGGGTTTTCTAGATGTAGGATCATGTCATCTGCAAACAAAGAAAATTTGACTTCCCCTCTTCCTATTTGAATACACTTTATTTCTTTCTCTTGCCTGATTGCCCTGGCCAGAACTTCCAATACTGTGTTGAATAGGAGTGGTGAGAGAGAGCATCCTTGTCTTGTGCCAGTTTTCAAGAGGAATAATTCCAGCTTTTGCCCATTCAGTATGATATTGGCTGTGGGTCTGTCATAAATGGCTCTTATTATTTTGAGATATATTCCTTCAATACCTAGTTTATTAAGAGTTTTTAACATGAAGGCATGTTAAATCTTATCAAAGGCCTTTTATGCATCTATTGAGATAATCATGTGGTTTTTGTCTTTAGATCTGTTTATGTGATGAATTATGTTTATTGATTTGCATATGTTAAAACAGCCTTGCATCCCGGGAATGAAGCCAACTTGATTGTGGTGGATAAACTTTTTGATGTGCTGCTGTATTTGGTTTGCCAGTATTTTATTGAGAATTTTTGCACTGATGTTCATCAGGGAAGTTTTCTTTTTTTGTTGTATCTCTGCCAGGTTTTGGTATCAGGATGATGCTGGCCTCATAGAATGAGTTAGAGAGGAGTCCCTACTTTTCAATTGTTTGGCATAGTTTCAGAAGAAATGATATCAGCTCCTCTTTGTATTTCTGGTAGAATTCAGCTGTAAATCCATCTGGTCCTGGGCTTTTTTTGGTTGTAGGCTATTTATTACTGCCTTAACTTCAGAACTTGTTATTGGTCTTTTCAGGGATTCAGCTTCTTCCTAGTTTAGTCTTGGAAGGGTGTGATGGTTAATAGTGAGTCTCAACTTGATTGGATTGAAGAATACAAAGTATTGATCCTGGGTGTGTCTGTGAGGGTGCTGCCAAAGGAGATTAACATTTGAGTCAGTGGGCTGAAGGCAGACCCACCCTTAATCTGAGTGGACACCATGTAATCAGCAGTCAACACGGCTAGAATATAAAGCAGGCAGAAAAACATGAAAAGACTAGACTGGCCTAGCCTTCCAGCCTACATCTTTCTCCTATGCTGGATGCTTCCTGCCGTTGGACATCTGACTCCAAGTTCTTCAGTTTTGGGACTTAGACTGACTCTCCTTGCTCCTCAGCTTGCAGATGGCCTATTGTGGGACCTTGGGATCATGTGAGTTAATACTTAATAAACTCTCCTTTATATATCTATCTGTCCTATTAGTTCTGTCTTTCTAGAGAACCCTGACTAATACAGATTTTGATACTAGGAGTGGTTCTAGAGGAACAGAATATAAAGATGGAGTTCTTTTGTTGGTTTTGGGGTTTCTGGAGTTGGCTGCTTAATACAATTAGAACCCAAAATGCTAAGGACTCTACTTCTAATAGTATGGAGAACACTGATTGTCCTTGGCATGTACTGTTTAGAAAATTATGCAAAATATATGCATTTGACACTCCTGATTCACTGCTTGTGAGGGGCAAGGTGTTTAGTGACTCTATACATAATACCTTTGACCATATGTGGAGAACCAAGGAACATAATGAAGCTGGTTGGTTGCTCCTAAGTTCAGTGGACAAAGTGATGAAAGAAAATGATGAACTCAGGGATTCTAACTCCCTGAGTTAGAATAAGGAGTTAAAATAGGAAGCAGATATTGAACCTCAACTCTGCTATGATTACCCTGAGTGAGACTCTTTATCTCCTGTAGAGAAAGAGCTGAAATTGTGGAAAAATAAACACAAGCTCTTATCATGCAAGTGGCTGAACTGCAATGAAAAGTGCATGCACAGCCTCACCAGATGTCTACTGTTAAAGTGAGGGCATTGATTGGAAATGTATGGGACCCTGAAACTTGGAATGGGGACATGTGGAAGGACCTTGATAAAGCTGGGGACACTGAGTTTGTAAACTCTTCTGAACCTTTTTTGTCAGAAGGAACAGCTTCCCACATACCCAGTAGTGGCAACATCCCCTCCCCGACTCATGCTGCCATCAGCCTTTCCACATTTATCTGAGGAGATAAACCCTGTGCTGCCTGAGGCAACAGTGATGGCCTCCCTTGAGGCAGTTGCCAGGCAAAATAATGTTGATTCTCCTCAGGAGCCATCCCCAACACCCCTGTTTGCTTCTAGACCTATAACTAGACTAAAGTTCCAGTGAGCCCCTGGAGGTGAGGTTGAGAATGTGACCCATGAGGAGATGTGCTACACTTGAAAAGAACTGTTTGAGTTCTGTAATTTATATAAACAGCAATCTGGAGAACAGGCTTGGGAATGGATATTAAGGGTATGGAATAATGGTGGAAGGAACAGAGAGTTGGATCAGGCTGAATGTATTGATTTGGGCCCACTAAGTAAAGACCCTGCATTTAATGTTGCAGCTTGGGGAGTTATAAGAGGTTCTAATAGTTTATTTGCTTGGTTAGCTGAAATATGGATTAAAAGATGGCCCACCATGAGTGAGTTGGAAATGTCTGATCTCCCTTGATTTAATGTAAAGGAAGGGATCCAAAGGCTTAGGGAGATTGGGATGGTAGAGTGGATTAGTCACTTCAGAGCTACTCGTCCCAGCTGGGAGGGTCCAGAAGATATACCCTTGACCAATGCCTTGTGAAACATATTTGTGAGGGCAGCACCTGCATCTTTGAAGAGCCCTGCAATTGCTTTTCTGTGTATGTCAGATCTAATAGTGGGAACCGTAGTCACTCAACTACAAAATTTAAATACAATGGGAATAATTGGATCCCAAGGTGGCAGGGGCCAAGTGGTGGCACTCAACCATCAAAGACAAGGTGGGCATAGTTACAGTAATGGACAGTAGAGGCAAAGTGGCAATCAGAATAGTCTGACTTGTGTATAGCTCTGGCATTGGCTAATTAATCATGGTGTTCCTAGAAGTGAAATTGATAGGAACCCTACTGCATTTCTACTTAATTTATATGAGCAGAAAACTTGTAAGTTGAATGGACAAAAGACTAATTTGAATTACAATCATGGCCTCACAATCAATTTCCAGACTTCAGCCAGTTTGCAGACCCAGAACCCCTTCAATGAAGGAAAGGCCAGGTCCCCTGGGGGAAGGACCCTACTACACTAACGACAATTTACGCTGTTAGTCTTTCTCCCATCCTTCCCCAAGGAGACCTCTGGCCTTTTACCAGGGTAACTGTGCACTGGGGAAAGGGAAATGATCAGACATTTCGAGGACTACTGGACACTGGCTCTGAGCTGACGCTGATGTCAAAACGTCATTGTGGTCCCCCAGTTAAAATAGGGGCTTATGGAGGTCAGGTGATTAATGGAGTTTTAGCTCAGATTTGACTTACAGTGGGTCCAGTGGGACCCTGGACTCATCCTGTGGTCATTTCCCCAGTGCCAGAATGCATAATTGGTATAGACATACTTAGCAGCTGGTAGTACCCCCACATTGGCTCTCTGGCTGGTAGGGTGAAGACTATTATGGTGGGAAAGGCCAAATGGAAGCCATTAGAGCTGCCTCTACCTGTGCAGAAGACAGATGGATCTTGGAGAACGACAGTGGATTGTCATAAGCTTAACCAAGTGGTGATTCCAATTGCAGCTGCTGTACCAGATGTGGTTTCATTGCTTGAGAAAATTAACACATCTCCTGGTACCTGGTATACAGCTATTGACTTGGCAAATGCCTTTTTCTCCATTCCTGTCCATAAGGCCCACCAGAAGCAATTTGCCTTTAACTGGCAAGGCCAGCAATATGCCTTTACTGTCCTACCTCAGGGGTGTATCAACTCTCTGGCTTTGTGTCATAATCTTATTCGGAGAGACCTTGATCACCACGCTTCCTCAAGATATCACACTGACCCATTACATTGATGACATCATGCTGATTGGATCCAGTGAGCAAGAAGCAGCAAGCACACTGTACTTATTGGTGAGACATTTGCATCCCAGAGGATGTGAAATAGATCAGACTAAAATTCAGGGACCTTGTATTTCAGTAAAGTTTCCAGAGGTCCAGTGGTGTGGGGCCTATTGAGATATTCCTTCTAATGTGAGGGGAAAGTTGCTGCATTTGGCCCCTCCTACAACCAAGAAAGAGGCACAATGCCTAGTGGGCCTATTTGGATTTTGGAGGCAACACATTCCTCCTTTAGGGGTGTCACTCTGGCCCATTTATTGAGTGACCCAAAAGGCTGCCAGTTTTGAGTGGGGTCCAGAACAGGAGAAGGCTCTGCAACAGGTCCAGGCTGCTGTGCAAGCTGCTCTGCCACTTGGGCCTTATGACCCAGCAGATCCAATGGTGCTTGAGGTGTCAGTGGCAGATAGGGATGCTGTTTGGAGTCTTTGGCAGGCCCTCATAGATGAATCACAGCAGAGGCCTCTAGGATTTTGGAGAAAGGCTCTGCCATCTTCTGCAGATAACTACTCTCCTTTTGAGAGACAGCTCTTGGCCTGTTACTGGGCTTTGGTGGAAACTGAACATTTGACTATAGGTCACCAAGTCACCTTGCAACCTGAACTGCCTATCACGAACTGAGTGCTTCTATCACGAACTGAGTGCTTTCTGACCCATCTAGCCATAAAGTGGGTCATGCACAGCAACATTTTATCATCAAATGGAAGTGGTATATATGTGATCGGGTTCAAGCAGGTCTTGAAGGCACAAGTTACATGAGGAAGTGGCTCAAATGCCCATGGTTTCCACTCCTGCCACCCTGCCTTCTCTTCTCCAGCCTGCACCGATGGCCTCATGGGGAGTTCCCTAACAGCAGTTGACAGAGGAAGAGAAGACTAAGGCCTGGTTCAGAGATGGCTCTGCACGATATGCAAGCACCACCTGAAAGTGGACAGCTGCAGCACTGCAGACACTTTCTAGGACATACTTGAAGGACAGCAGTGAAGGGAAATCTTCCCAGTGGGCAGAACTTCGAGCAGTGCACCTGGTTGTACACTTTGCAGGGAAGGAGAAATGGCCAGATGTGTGATTATATACTGATTCATGGGCTGTAGCCAATGGTTTGGCTGGATGGTCAGGGACTCGGAAGAGGCATAATTGGAAAATTGGTGACAAATTTGGGGAAGAGGTATGTAGATGGACTTCTCTGAGTGGTCAAATACTGTGAAAATATTTGTATCCCATGTGAGTGCTCACCAATGGGTGACCTTAGCAGAGGAGGATTTTAATAATCAAGTGGATAGGTTGACCCATTCTGTGGACACCACTCAGCCTCCTTCCCCAGCCACCCCTGTCATTGCCCAATGGGCCCATGAACAAAGTGGCAATGGTGGCAAGGATAGAGGCAACACATAGGCTCAGCAACATGGACTTCCACTCACCAAGGTTGACCTGGCTATGGCCACTGCTGAGTGCCCAGTTTGCCAGCAGCAGAGACCAACACTGAGCCCTCGATATGGCACCATTCCTCGGGGTGATCAGCCAGCTAGCTGGTGACAGGTTAATTATATTGGACCTCTTCCATCATGGAAAGGGCAGAGGTTTGTCCTCACTGGAATAGACACTTACTCTGAATATGGGTTTGCCTATCCTGCATGCAGTGCTTCTGCCAAGGCTGCCATCTGTGGACTCATGGAATGCCTTATCCACCGTCAAGGTGTTCCACACAGCATTGCCTCTGACCAAGGCACTCACTTTATGGCTAAGGAAGTGCGGCAGTGAACTCATGCTCATGGAATTCACTGGTCTCATTGTGTTCCCCATCATCCTGAAGCAGCTGGATTGATAGAATGGTGGAATGGCCTTTTGAAGTCACAATTACAACGCCAACTAGATGACAATACTTTGCAGGGCTGGGGCAAAGTTCTCCAGAAGGCCATGTATGCTCTGAATCAGCATCCAATATATGGTACTGTTCCTCCCTTAGCCAGGATTCAAGGGTCCAGGAATCAGGGGTGGAAGTGGAAGTGGCACCACTCACCATCACCCCTAGTCATCCACCAGCAAAATTTTTGCTTCCTATTCCTGCAACATTACGTTCTGCTGGCCTAGAGGTCTTAGTTCCAGAGGGAGGAACGCTGCTGCCAGAAGACATAACAATGATTCCATTAAACTGGATGTTAAGATTGCCACCTGGACACTTTTGGCTTCTCCTACCTTTAAGTTAACAGGCTAAGAAGGGAGTTACAGTGTTGACTGGGGTGATTGACCCAGATTATCAAGATGAAATCAGTCTACTACTCTGCAACAGAGGTAAGGAAGAGTATGCATGGAATACAGGAGATCCATTAAGGCATCTCTTAGTATTCCCATGCCCTGTGATTAAGGTCAATGGGAAACTACAACAGCCCAATCCAGGCAGGACTACAAATGGCCCACACCCTTCAGGATTGAAGGTTTGGGTCCTCCAGCAGGAAAAAAAGACACGACCTGCTGAGGTGCTTGCTGAAGGCAAAGGGTAGTAGAGAGGGTAGTAGAATGGATAGTAGAAGAAGGTAGTCATCAGTACCAGTTAGGACCATGTGACCAACTGCAGAAATGAGGACTGTAATTGTCATGAGTATTTCCTCCTCCTTTTGTTAAAAACATGTTTGGGCATTTATATACTTGTACTAAGAAAATATCTTCATTTTATTTCCTTTTCATATCAACGTTTAAGTATTGTTAACTTTATGTAATAGTATTTGGGTTGGGGATTGGTGCGTTTCTGGTTCATAACAGTTCACACCAAGGACTATCAGTGTTTTCCATACTATTAGAAGTAACAGTCCTTAGCATTTTGGGGTCTAATCATATTAAGCAGCCAACTCCAGAAACCCCAAAACCAATGAAATAACTGCCTCCTTAATATTCTGTTCTTCTAGAACCACTTCTAGTATCAAAATCTGTATTAAGGTTCTCTAGAGGGACAGAACTAATAAGATGCATATATATATATGTGTGTGTGTGTATATATATATATTCCCCTTTATATACATATAAATATGTATGGCTGGGCGCTGTGGCTCACGCCTGTAATCCCAGCACTTTGGGAGGCTGAGGCGGGTGGATCACGAGGTCAGGAGATTGAGACCATCCTGGCCAACATGGTGAAACCTAGTCTCTACTAAAATACAAAAAAATTAGCCAGGTGTGGTGGCATGCGCCTGTAGTCCCAGCTACTTGGGAGGCTGAGGCAGGGGAATCGCTTGAACCTGGGAGGTGGAGATTGTAGTGAGTCAAGATCACGCCACTGCACTCCAGCCTGGTGGCAGAGCAAGACTTCATCTCAAAAAAAAAAAAAAAAGTATATAAAGGGGAGTATGTATACAAAGGGGAGTGTGTGTGTGTGTGTGTGTGTGTGTATGTGTATATATATATTCCCATATATATATGGGAGTATATTAAGTATTAACTTACACAATCACAAGGTCCCTCAATAGGCCATCTGCAAGCTGAAGAGGAAGGAGAGCCAGTCTGAGTCCCAAAACTGAAGAACTTGGAGTCTGATATTTGAGGGCAGGAAACATCCAGCATGGGAGAAAGATGTAGGCTGGGAAGCAAGGCTAGTCTCTCACGTTTTTCTCCCTGCTTTATATTTGCTGGCAGCTGATTAAGGGTGGATCTGTCTTCCCCAGCCGACTGACTCAAATGTTAATCTCCTTTGGCAACACCCTCACAGACACACCCAGGATCAAGACTTTGTATCTTTCAATCCAATCAAGTTGACACTCACTATTAACCATCACATTGCACTAGCCAGGACTTCCAGTACAATGCTAAATTAAAACGGTGAGAGCAACATTTCTGCCTTCTTAATGTTAGAAGGAAAAGTATTACATCTTTCATCATGAATACAATGTTAGCTGTAGGATTTTTATAGATGCCTTTTATTAAGTTGAGGAAGTTCCCTTCTATTTCTTGTTTGCTGTGTTTTAATCAGACATGGATATCGAATTCCATCAGTATTTTTTCTGCATATGTTAGGCTAATTTTTTGTTTGTTTGTTTTATTGACATGGTGAATTAGTTTGATTTTTAAATGTTAAACCAACTTTGTACTCTTTGGGTAAACACCATTTGGTCATAATATCATTTTTACATAGTATTGGATTAGATTTAAATCAGATTACATTTGATATGCTGTTAAGGACTTATACAACTATGTTCCTGCAGGATGTTGTCTATACTTTTCTCATAATGTATCTGTCTGGTTTCATTATTTTTAGCTGGCTTCATAAACTGAATTAAGAAATCCTCCTCCTCTACTATTTCCTGAGCTACTTTGTGTAAGATTGGTATTATTTCTTCCTTAAATGTTTGATATAATTTGCCAGTAAAGCAATCTGAAATTACATTTTTTCTTATAGAAGGATTTTAAATAGGTATAGGGCTCTTCAGATTTTCTGTTTCCTCTTGTGTCACTTTTGATAGTTTGTGTCTTTCAATGAATTTATCTATTTTATATAAATTGTTGACTTTATTGACATAAAGTTTTAAAAAATACTTATTTTACTACCCTTAACATTAGTAGGATCTGAACAAGTGATTATTTTATTCTGGATATTGGTAATTTGAATCTTCTCTGCTTTTTTTCTTGATGAATTTAGCTAGGAATTTATCAATACAATTTTATTGGTATTTCTAAAGAACCAGCTTTTTCTTTCTTTGATTTTTCTTGTCCGTGTTTTTTTTTTATTTCATTGATTTCTGCCCTAATACTTAGTGTTTTTTTTTTTTTACTTGAGTATAATTTCATCTTCTTATGGCTTCTTGAGGTAATCGATTTTAGCTCTTTAAAAAAAAAAAAAACAAAAAAAAACCACCTTAGCCTTTAAAACTATACATTTCCCTCTAAGCTCTGCTTTAAATGCATCTCACACATTTAAAAGTATTTTTGTTCAGTCTGTGGCTTACCTTTTCATTTTCTTAACAGTTAGTTTGAAGAGCAGACATTTTGAATTTTAATAAGGCCCAACTTGTTCTTTTTCTGATGTGGTTTGTACTTTTCTTGTTTTGTCTAAGTAATTTTTGCCTACTTGATAGTAAGGAATTTTTCCTGCATTTTTCTGTAGAAGTTTGATTATAGTTTTAGCTTTTATATTCATATTTATGACCTATTTAGAGTTAACTTTATGTAGGATGTGAGGTTAGAGTTTCATTTTTAAAATTTTTATTTTAAATTTTGAAATATACAATACACTTTTATTGACTATAGTCACCATGTTGTGCAATAGATTTCAAAAACTTATTCCTCCTAACTGTAACTTTTTACTCTTTGATCAACATCTTCCCATACCCTTTCCCCATCCTCCCAGCCTCTGGTAACCACCATTCTACTCTCTAGTTTTATAAGTTTAGCTTTTTTAGATTCCACATGTAAGTGAGATCATGTGGTATTTGTCTTTCTGTGCCAGGCTTATTTCACTTAGTGTAATGTCCTCCAGGTTCATCCGTGTTGTTGCAAGTGACAGAATTTTCTTCTTACCAAGGCTGAATAGTATTCCATTGTGTATATATACCACATTTTCTCTATCCATTCTTTCATTTCTTAATACTTTGGTTGGTTTCATATCTTGGTTATTGTGAATAATGCAGTGTTGAACATTAAGAGTGCAGATGTCTCTTAAATTTGAATGCACGCTTTTCCTCTTATGGCTGTTTGATCTCAGGTATGTTAAGTAACCTCTCCAGCTTTTGGATATTCATTAGTAAAATGAGAGTAATAATAGCACCCATCTCACTGAATTCCTATGAGGATTATAGGAGACTACATGTGATATGTGCATAGTGCCTGGCACATAGTAAGTGCCCAATAATTGTCAGCACTTACCTAAAAATCATCTCTTCGCTCCTAATAATAGCCTGGAAAGTTTTAAAATATTGTTCTAAGTGGTCAGTTGAAGGATAATAAACATCATGGCAACTGCTTAACTGTTGTCTGAGTGGATATGGTCAAGGATCTTCAATGGATTATGAGGCCTTATATTATGCTCTTTAAATAGATATTAGGAAGTTGAATGGCTATTAAAGTATATTGTATCAATTCTGTCTCTTTCACATAAGTGATTAATCTTTTTTACACTTCATCTGAGACAGAATGCTAGGAACTCTTTCCTTGAGTTCCAAAATAACACTTCTCTTCTGTGGCTTAAACTAAGACAGTTCCTTTTTCTCCTTCCCACTGTCACAGTGCAAGGGAATTTTTTTATTTTTTTAATTTTTTAATTATTTTTTTATTTTTTTATTTTTTGAGACAGAGTCTCACACTGTTGCCGGGGCTGGAGTGCAGTGGCGCAATCTCAGCTCACCGCCACCTCTGCCTCCCAGGTTCCAGCAGTGCTCCTGCCTCAGCCTCCCAAAGTGCTGAGATTACAGGAATGAGCCACCACGCCCAGGCGAGAATTTAATAAGCATAACAAAAACAGTAATAGCTTCCATCACAAAGGCTTTTAAAAACCCTGATGTCTGGCTTCACCACAGAATCTTTGGAAGAGGAACCTGCATTCTCAAACCTGGTTGTACATGGGAATCACCTGGGGAATTTTTAGTAATATTGATGTCTGGGTCCCTCTCCAGAGATTCTGATTTCACTGGCCTTGGTGTGATGTGGGCATCAGGACTTTTTAAAGCTCCCAGGTGATTCTGATGCTCAGTTGGGCTTGAGAATAGCTGCTTTATATACAGTATCTCCTCCATGAGAGAAGCCCCCATTCACACACACACAGCTTCACCAGGGAGAGGAAGCAGTCTCCTGGATCATGGAACTTGATTTCTGGAGGCAAGACTTGAACTGATAAGCCCCTTTGATTAATCTTATCAAGCCACACATCATGGTTTACCTCAATCTCTAATCTAACTGGGTTTACCCAATCCCCCACCCCTCCTCTACCTTATTGCACCCTCTGAACTCTTAGCTGTGGTTAGCAAACTTCCCTATGTCCTTAACCTTTTCTCTGTATGGAAGTTCCCCTTTATTTTCTTGCTGCAAAGGAGACCCGGCTTAACCCTGTTACCCTTGTAGCCCTCTTAAATGTAGACCTTTTTCTTGTTAAATCTCACGTACGCCATGCTCTTCAGGTTGAGAATATGGAGTAGGGGTCATCCTTGCTCTGCATTACTGCATTCATTCTTATTCTTTTTTTCTTGTGAATGTCAATGTATTTGAATTTGGACCACCTGGCTCTACCATCCACCAATCCTTCAGATTGCATTCATCTACCTACCCACCTCCTGGCCATGCTCCTCATGCCCCAAGGGCCTTACCCTTTGTCTTAGTGTTTACTTTTCCATCCCTGAATCTCTTATTGCTTCTAATGACTTCAGCAACTGTGTGGATGACTCACGCAATGCCCCAGGGCTCTTAGTTCCTTGAGTTCCTCAGTTCCAACAACTTTTTCTCCCTTCTACCTCATGTCACCATCCAATTATTTCACCAGTCTTGAAATCTTGGTTTTAAATATTCTGTTGTCTGACAGTGGCTTCCTAATCTTCCAGATAATATGGTCTAGAATAACCAATACAACTGTTTTCCAACTTTGTTGAGCACTTCAAAACATCAGCTCCCCTCCTTTGTTACTATTTATCTCATGTTTTCTTTCCCTTCTTATACAGCTTAGATTTTGTGGCCCACAATTGTTATTGTTTCCATGAAAACACTTTCAACTCCCTTGACCCTCCATTTCTGCTGGAATGGACTGGCAACTCTCCTAGTGTGAGTGTGCATCTGCTGCCTTCTTTCTACCACCCTGGGAACCTGCTTTCGGACTTTTAACTCATGACTTGCTTCATATTTTGAGAATGCCAAAGTCATAATCTTCCCACTGATGCAGGATTTTTTTCCCCTTAGCTCAGCTGGGCCGGGGTTCTTGTCTCACGACCAGGAAAAATTAGGCATGTGGACACTTGAAGAGTAAGTGGAGTAGAATTTATTAAGCAAAAGGAAAGCTCTCAGCAAAGAGAGGGGTCCTGGAAGCAGGTTCCCATTTGCCTCCTTCACAGTTGAACACCAGGGCTTTTATATATAAGCTGATGGGTCTAGGTTCACTATTTGTACAAGGCACAAATTCCTGGTGGCTCCACCCTATTCCCCTAGTGCATATACAGGCCCTTAGTCTGCTGTGGGCATATTTAGACAAGCACCTTGTGCAAGTTCCCTTATCTGCACAAAACATCTGGTGCAAGCACCTGCAGGGTGGGTTGGAGGCTCTCCAGGGAACTTTCCTTCCCTTACTGTTTGCCTAAAGCAAGCTGGCTGACTCCTTTCCCCACCAATAAACCTACAAATCTACTTTCAGCAGTGCCTGTCTTCTCTACTTCCCTATCATTAAGAAGTATGACATGCCCTTACTTCTTTTTTTATTTAAAAAATGTTTTAAATTTTATTTTAAAAACTTTTTTAGAGGCAGGGTCTTACTATATTGCTCAGGCCAGTCTCAAACTCCTGTGCTCAAGTGATCCTCCTGCCTCAGCCTCCCACAGTACTAGGATTACAGGTGTAAACCAATGTGCCTGGCCTATGGCTATACTTCTTTCAAAGGCCAAACTCTTCTTGTGCTTTGGAACTTATCTCCTCACTTTCTCAAGGACTTGCTATTTTAGCAAGCTTTCTCACCTCTCTCCTGCATTATTAGTTTTTCCTCTACAAGCTCATTACCATTATCTTACAGATATTTGTACTAGCATAACCCATTAAGAAAACAACAGTCTTTCTTGATTTCATATCCTCTCAGCTCACCTCAATTCTTTGTCTTCTGGAAAATCTTCTTGAACCCATTGTCACTCCTTGTATCCTTCTCACTTTTTAATTCTCTAGAATTTAGCTTTGATCTCCAACATACTTCTGGAAACATTTAAATCCAGCAGAAACTTTCCTAATCTTATACAATCTCTCAACTACATTTGCTCCAACTGACTACTTTCTACTTCTTGAAACACTGTTCTGTAGAATATCCCCTGAAATAAAATTATTTGATTTTTTTAAATGATTAGATTGGGTTATGGCCTTCTGGGAAGTATACCCCAGAGGCAAAGTCCCTCATATCAGGAGGTACGTGACAGCCACACAGCTTCACTGATGATGTTCACTTTCAGCATTTGGTTAAGGTGGTATTGTCAGGTTTCCCACTGTAAAATCACTGTTTCTCCCTTTCTCGACTCTGTCCTTTGGGAGCAAGTCACTAACTCTGGAGCAACCTCAGCCCAGAAAGGATTGGTAGTGATTAAGTTCCACCAAGGAAGATATTCTTTTAAATCCTGTTTTAAGATGAGACAATGAGGGTTCAGAGATGTTAAATAATCTCTCTGAACCCCAGTTCAGAGTTGTTAAATAATGATGTTGGCTTATTACCTAAATAACTTGTAACGACCTAACTTGTATTCATACAGCCAACCTTGCATGGCGGATAAGCTTGATTGAAATGCTTTAAAAAAGAAAACCTTCAGGTAAATGCAAATACATGCTCTTGTCAAGACATTTAACCATTTCTGCAGGCCAGTGTATAGGAAAATAAAAATGAAAAGAGACCCCAAACATTTGCCATTGTTGTAGAAACCACCACACCTCTAGTTTGGAGAAAATATTTTATTTTTACTTTTAGAGACAGAGTCTTGCTGTGTTGCCCAGGCTAGCCTCGAACTCTAGGGCTCAAGCAATTCTCCCGCCTTGGCCTCCTGAGTAGCTGGGACTACAGGTGTGTGCCACCATGCCTGGTCAGAGAAGAAAAGATTTTAGAGAAGTAGATTTCAGCTTGTGATGGGAATTCCATGATTTGGATCTGGCTTGGAGATGTGTTTCATTGGGCCTACATGGTGTTTAAAATTATTTTCTGATTCAGTTGGCAACTTTTAAAACCTGAGACATTTCATATACCAATTCAGGTTGAATGCTTCTTTTGGAGATTTGAAAGCTCTGGCAGTGTTGGATCTTCATTTATCTCTGACAACACTCACATGGTGCCAACTCACAGCTTCTTCCTATGAATGAGCCACTCTCTGGTTCTCTTCAATCCCTCATAACCTACCTGGGGTGATTTTTGGTTTTCATAGCTGTCTGAGCTCAACACTCCTGCTGAGAGGAATGAGATCACTGTCCCTTCTTGGCTGAGGGGTCACCAACTCAGAAGGGAGAGTTGACATATTCTTAGAGCTCCTGAAAGTGAAACCAGTATCAAAGACTCAAGTTGTAGGAGACAGTCTCCAGCAATGTAAGGCAGAATGTTCTATAGATGTTCGCAGTCAGGCAACCCAACAGGCTGCCTCAAATATGGTAACCTTCTTGTCACCTGGAGTGTTTAAGCAGAGGAGACATCATGAATCGGAGCTATCAAAGACAGGATTTATGCATTACAGAAACTTGGAGCAGAGACATTGAAAGAAGTGCTTCCGACTCAAATATTATGCAACCCCATTTTCCTGAAGAATAAATTTAATGGAATGGTAATTCTACCCATAAAGAAGTAATTATACCTAATAACTGATTATATTGAGACAACTACATTAAAGCACCCAATTTAAAAAAATATGCAAAGACTACAGTGAACTGACTGAAGATGTAAAGCTACAGGCAATGGTGAGAAATGACCAGAGATGTGGGGAGAAAATTGGTCACAGGAGAAGGTAATGGGAAGACAAGCAGCTCGTGTTTTGTTTCAGGTGGAGGGAGAGGGTGGAGAAGGGGTGAGGGAATGATGCAGTTAAAGGGGCAGCATGCTCACCACTAGGCAAACTGCATGCCTGGATTTTATCTTGTGGTCAAGTGGCCTTGATTTTCTTGAAATAAAAGGAAAGCCAGGTATAGTATAAACAGTGCACAACCTCATCTAAACACAGCCTAGTGAAGATGGTGTTTTAATCTTTTTGTTCTAGGGTGTTATGTAAACTGGTGATGGCATGGGTTTTGGTTTAGGTGGTTAAATACTTGAGCACTCTTTAGTTTGTTACTGGAGAGATTGTTCTAGCTTTGCCCTGAGTTGCAAAGTTTGGGCAGTCTTACTGTTGCGACCCATATTTATGTTTTTACAGAAAGTTAAGTGATTTGGTATAAGGCTATTTATGTTTACAGATGTGAAAATTTGCCTGAGGAAGCATTTTGTCTCTGCCTCTGTTTTTATCTACCAAGAGGATTTGGGAGATTCTTCTGAAATTAGTTCGAGATGTTGTGTTACCAAATTAAGACAAGTAGAACACACCTATCCATCAGGTGGTTTATTACCCTAACAGCAATAGAGATGTTAACCTCCTTGGTGTCAGTGATGGTTGAGATGAGAAAGGAATGCTTGTAGCAGCTAATTATATCTCTCTGTATTAATTACCATATTAAGTGACAGTTTTGTTCACATTTTGTTTTCGTTAAGGAAAAAAGAAACGAACAGTTTTGTGCAGTTCTCTGAAGATTTGGGATAGGAATCTTGGCTCTTGTCCTTAACAGATTTCAGGTCAAAATAAGAAAAGGAGAGAATGATTCCACTTGTGCTAGGTGGCTTAATAGAAAAAAAATTAATGACTTTCATTTTATTTCGGTTCAGACGCCTACCTGAGATATGATTTGAAATGAGTTTCCTATTCTCGACTCCCCTTGTCGAAGACCTGGAGATTTATCAATATCTCACAACAACAAAGAACATTGCTCAGTGCAGTTTGACTCAGGTGCTGCTTTCTTCTCCAAAGAACCATCACGTCGTCTTAACTTCTATAGATTTAAGCAGGATTTATACTTTATAAACCCAAGCGTGTATCCAAATCCTCTTGTTATTGTAAAGAACAACAACAAAAAGCCATACTCTCAATAAGTCAGTCTTGTTTTCTATAAACCTCTGAAGAAAGATTTGTACATTCCCCAGCCTGAGCATTAGAAGAAATAAACCCAGTTTGGCTGGCACCCCTGCTAGAAAGCGTTGTCTGAGAACAGACCCCGGGGCCCTGTAACTTTCCAAGCACTAATATGAAGGACTTGGCAAAGTGGCCACAGGGAATTTGTCACACTTCTTTTTCTTTAAAGTAGGCAGCAACTTACATTTATGTTTGTCTTTCTGGAACATCGTTGTATCACGCTATTATCTAGTCAGAGACATTTTTACTATTTCGTATGGGATTTATAGCCACAGGGCTTATTTCCCTGTTGATGTTTAGCATTATGTTTAGAATTATGCCCACCTGACACTTCAGAAATTTCCTCCAGCGAGGTTGTATTTAAGCCAGAAAGGGCCAAGCTGGTTCAGAACCCACTGTTCAGCTGGTACTTTCTATGTAGTGTAAGACAGACTCATTGAGTTAAATTGATTTAGCTCTTGCAGAGTTAACTCTACCTTCTGTTTTTTTCATTTGAGGGTTTTTTGTTTTTCTTTTTTTTTCACTTGGCATCCCTTTCCATTCGCCCCATATTAGTATGTGGAAGATGCAGAAAATGAGGCCTGCAAACACTACATGAGTTAATCACATCTGGGATGTCTACAGATGGGCATACTATATGCAGGTATAGTTGGGGTGTTGCGGAGAAGGGTATGTAGGCATCTTAGAAAGAAGGATGGGACAGAGTCAGACTTGGGTTAAACTCTGGTTCTTCCAGTCACTAGTATTATTCATTACCTTCCCATCTTGAAAAATTCTCGGGATTGTTGTAAGAGACCACTTAAAATAATATGGATAAGTCATAGGAGATGAATGGTAAACGTTAGTTTAGTTACAAATAATAGCTATTTTTCTTGGGAGAAATACCAGGTTTAGGGTCCATGTGAATATTATAAATGTAGCTTGGTGGGTTTTTTTGTTTGTTTTTTTTGTTTTGTTTTGTTTTCTGAGATGGAGTCTCGCTCTGTCGCCCAGGCTGGAGTGCAGTGGCGCGATCTCTGCTCACTGCAAGCTCCGCCACCTCCCGAGTTAACGCCATTCTCCTGCCTCAGCCTCCCTAGAAGCTGGGACTACAGGCGCCCGCCACCACACCCGGCTAATTTTTTTGTATTTCAGTAGAGATGGGGTTTCACCATGTTTGCCAGGATGGTCTCGATCTCCTAACCTCGTGATCCGCCCGCCTTGGCCTCCCAAAGTGCTGGGATTACAGGCGTGAGCCACCGCGCCTGGCGCTTGGTGTTTAATCACCTAGTTTCACACCTAAGATGCATCAACGGGGCTTTAATAATTTTATTCCTTATTTGGCCAGTAATCTTATCTCTTTCAAGATGAGCCTAGATATAAAAATTTAAAAATACTTTTGACTGAATACATGTGTATCTCCATACCTATGTGACAAAGGACTCCATAAAAAGTACTATATTATGCCAAGGTGCTTTGATCCTATTCAAATATTAAGATCTAAGTTTCAGCTATTTCGAAGGCCTGATAATTTCCACCTCTATTCCCAACATAGAAATGACTCTTTATGGAACTCCTGACCCTAGGTGGAACGTTTCAGCTGCTGCTCCCAGGAACCGCACGTCCCCTTCATACTCAGTGTGAACTGTCACCGACTGCATCAAGAGACCACCCCTTCATGTAGATGATAGAAAAATGCCCTGGCTTTTACTCAGCTGCTAATGAGTAATTGCTCTGTGGTTAGTCACAAATGTGGCCAGCCACAGCAGGGCTATTGTGAGAAGGCACACACTCTTATCCTCCAGGACCTCGTGATGCTGCCATCAGATTAGGCCAAGAAGAGGCTGGCTGTTGGGCGGGCACTTTGGGAGCAGGAGATATATATCCAGGACTTGCTACTCTAGCATGATTGAGTACCATTATTAAAAGACATGGTCACTGAGTGTCCTGGATGGTCAACCCATCTCTCTTTAGTAGCAATGTTGACTTTGGAAACCGATTTCAGTCCTCAAAGGGCTGCTTGGTGGATATAGAATCACAGTAATTAGATCCATAGGTTTTGAACATTATTTTTTCCTTTTAAAAATGATACAAGCAATACATTTTTGTTGCAGAAAGATTAGAAAACGTGATACACAGTAAGGGTAAAAAGAAGTCACACCTAGCATTTAGGCATAAGCGTTGTTAATATTTTGGCACATCCTTCTATACTTTTCCATGCATCCTTATTGAGACTTGCATACTCTAGGGCTTGAGAATAATTCATTCTTTTAGGAACTTAGGGCGTTGCAAGAGCAATTATTATTCAGATTTTATTTTGAGAGGAGAAAGCAGAAAACTCTGTTCCTGTAAAACCAGGAGTGGGTGAGCAGGGGTGGGCATGTGACCCAGTCTCAGCAAATCAGATAATTATGACCCCTTGGATACAATGATTGGTCTGGAGTAGGCACGTGAACCATACAGGACTAGCCAGTTTTTTCCTGGAATTGATGAACAGTAGGACAAAAAGTTCCACTTTATGCTGAGATAGCTCAATGGGGAAGACAGGCAAGAAGTCTGATGTCTGCTTGACTGCCACGTGGCAGAGAGCTCATCTGAGAGAAAGGCCCAGCAGGGCAGAGATAGGCAGGGGGAAAGAGAGAGAGAGAGAGAGAATGAATAGTTGGCAATGTTTGAACCCTTGGATCCATCCATCCTTAAGATTCCCAGTTACGTTAGCCAACTAAACTTCACTTTTGCTTAATCTAGTTTGAGTTGGTTTATGCCAGATATGACCAAGAGTCCTGGCTCAACCACTTCTCTAGCTCCTTGGGGACAGGGCCCTGTCTGGCCTGGTCTCTGAGCACACTGCCTGCCCCATGGCCTGCGTGACTCACCGAGGTTATCAACTCTTCTTCTTGGTGCTCAGGACTTGCTTTTCTCCCTTTCATTCTGCCTTAACAATTTCAGCTTCCAGCTCTGCATTGGTGACAATGGGCCAGTCTCTTTTTGGGAAAAGAAGAGCCCCAAACACCCTTTGGCAACCAGCTGAAGGGTGGGACCTGTGACTTCCCTCACAGCTGATGGGGTCAGATGGGTGGGTAGGCCCAGATTTGATTAATATGCCTATAAAGTGGAATTCTGGGACTGACCTCCACTCAACTCAAGCAACACAAAGATAATTGACCTTTGGAAACTGCCTCTGGCAGTCTTTTTATTATTTTTATAGGAAAGTCCTGCAAACCAATTACATCTCACAATGGGCCTTTTATGGTGCTATTAGTTTAATGCAGCTTTCCGAGAAATTAGCCCTCAGGGAGCCTGAAATTCTAGAGGAAAAAAAAGCCCTCCATGGACTTATTTGACTTTTGGATTAGCAGGAAAGATGGATTGGTAGCGCAGTATTCCCTACAGTAACTTTTGGCATTTTTGAGCCATCTAACCAAGGTACCAAATTCCCATTGTGGGCCCCTAGTGTCTGCCCCAAGCAAAAGGAAAAAATAAATTTGAAAAAGAATAAGCTGTCTCTTTAAAGAGTTCAGTCTACAAATCAAAGAGGGTTTATTCCCCTCTTAGTCTGAGGTTAAAGAAGAATGGGAGTGAGAAAATTGAAATAGCACTTCTGTTTGAAGGTCTGGGTTTTTCCGAATGTGAAATTACAGGTGTCTGTCTCACATCCTCATGTTGGCTTCGGTACCTCTCACCCAGCCACAGTTATTTGCAGAGTGATGGCTCTGGGGCCATTGTTACGGGGTCAGGCTGTGGGTCTGGGCTGGAGAGAGAGGAGATATCATCTTAGCAACGTCTCGCTGCCCTCACCCAGGGAGCAAGTGCATGTTGTTTCAGGCAGGGCAGACTGGGGGAAGAGGGAGAAGTTAGAAGGTGACAGGAGGACTAAGGACCCTGCCATTTCCTAGAGTCTGATGCCCAGGTGGGTTGTCCAGCTCATCCCTAGGACAGGGAAGGGAACACAGAGCAGGTCCGTGAGGGGCACCGAGCCCAGGAAATGTGCCCATGGAAGCTGCTTCCTTCTTAGCCCAGCCCTGACCCTGGAAACCCCAGCTCCACCTCCCCTGTGTCATGTGGTCATGGTCATCAGCCAGGTACACTGGTGAGCTCACTGTGAGCTTCTGTCCCCTTTGTCACCTTAAGGATTTTAACTGTTTTCTTACACTCTTTCCCTCCCAGTTTCTGTTTGCTCTGTTCTGACCTCAGCAGTTCCTAGGCTCAGCCTAGGTGTTTGCAGGGTTTTTCTGTAAGCACCCAAGACTGCCTGCCTGTGGGCTTCCTCTGCTGCAGGGGGACCCAGCTTCGCCTGAGCAGGTGGGGCAGGCTGAAATGCCTGGAGTTATCACACGTGGAGCATCCCTCAGCTATTAATGGGAAGGAGGTACGAGTAACTATCCTGGCTCCCTGACCCCTCTGATGGGACAACGCTGAAATACGTTCTACGTGGTCTCCCAGAGTTCCCCAGTGTGATGGAGTCTCAGTTGTCCCAAATGGCGAACTTCTTATCATACACCCTGTATTTGCCTCCTTCCTTTCCTTGTCTCAGTTCCCCATCCCCTACTGCTGCTTTGCAGAATCACCTCCCAAAGGAACCACCCACCCCCAAGCCTTATCTCAGAGCCTGCTTCTGGGGCCACGAGCTGAGCCAGACCTCACACCTTGTTTCCTGGTTCTGCCCTGACTGTCCCACCTGGGGTCTCGGCCCAGTGTGGCTTGTCTTGCACTGTCATGGGCTCTTTTTGGCTGCCTTCCTTACCTTGGATTTGTATGACTTCTTGGGTCATGTCTGATTCAGGCTCCTCCAGGAAATGACCTGGTTGGACTCCCAGGACCTTCCCCTGGCCCACGTGGCTGGAATTTCTGCTGATTTGAGCCCAGCCCTTGGAAAGAATGGAATCTCATTTTTAAGGGAGACATGAATAGAAAGAAAAAAGTTTTCCTCTTGAGGCGAAGAGAATATGGAAAGGGTCACACCTCAGGCAGAATATGTAGGGCTGTTTCTCTGGATGATACCGGGACTGGTGAGCTAGGTTCTCCACCTGCTGGGGCTGCTGTGCATCCTTTCTCTGGATCTCTGCTACTAGAAATGGCCAATGGACTGGATTTATTAGAACGTGGTGTGGGGCTCCCTCTTCTTCATCTCATAACTGTTCCCTGTGGATGTAGCGATGTCTTCCTTATGAAGAGGAAAACTCAGGCTGCAATGACAGCTTGTGTGATGTTGGGCAGGTTGTTTAATCTCATTATAGCTCAGTGTCCTCATCTGAAAAATGAGGCTCATCATGTAGCACCTCATAGCATAGTTACGAGGAATAAATAAGAAAATGTGATGAAGTGCTTAACAGAATGCCTGGCACGTGGTAATAGCATTCTATAAACGCTAGCTGTTGTTATTAACCTGGCATGCATTACCTTGTTTTGTTCATTATCTTGCAATAGTTTATCTCCCTGCAGGCAGGAGGCACAAGGTAGCATCTCTCTTTCTTTTGGTGTCTATAGTGTGTTCATATAAAGCAAGTGCATAAAAAGATACATCAGTAGAGAAATATCAGGCAGGTTACCATCCCAGCTGTCTGGTCCTTTCTCCTCCCTCTTGACCTTTCAAGCATGCCAAAGCTTGGTCCATTGCAGAATAATTCCAGTTGCAGAGAAGCCAGGCTAGTACTAGAGAGTTGTTAAAATACCCACCTACGGTGCGAGGCCACCTGGGGGTCGGGAGGCACATGAAGTTCCAACTGTGGCCAGGGGTCAGTCCCATCCCTGCATTCCTAAGGGATGCAGCCCTGTTACGCACCAACCATTTTGCTGGCAGCTCCCCCACCACCCCTGCCCCTTGATCATACTTAAACTCTAAGACAGAATAGGGGCTGGTCCTCCAGGGAAGACCAGGGCTGCAGTGGGGGTATTTTAAGCTCCAGAGGTGCAAAACTATTTAAGCTGAACAAGTCACTTAAATGACAGCATTATCTGCTGCTTTCCCTTCAGTGTTCCAGACAGATAAAGATAAAATAGCCGAGGTAATTGTGGAGATGGAGTGTCGCTGGCAAATGATCTGAGCACAAAGACCATTTCCAGAGATAGATGGAGTGGAGGCTCCGGTAATTTTTCTTGAATCATGTTTAAAGTGGCACAGTCTGAAAACCAATTCAGCAAGAGTGCTGTTTGGAGGGTCCAGGCCCACCTGAACTTTGAAAATATTACAGTCTAGGGAAGCTTACAGGTGACGAAGGAAGCTATTCCTCATATGATTGGCATAGCAGTGGTTTGGTGAGGGGAGCTTGAGGGTCACCCCCTGAGGAATTCCACCCACACAGCACTGGGTGCTTGAATCAGGCAAAACTGCCATCTTGGCCTGACTTGATTTCACGGCCTGGGGATGGCATTGCATAGATAGAGGTGGGATCACGTGAGTTCCTTGGGAGGCCTCTTTAGTTTGCTTGCTGGCATCAAGGCAATGGATTCTGGGAACCTGGCACTTTGGAGTTTGAATATGCTGGCAGAGTCCTTGGGCCCAATGCCAGCTTTGTGGTAGGAGAAAAAGTGGTTGGGGACTTCTCCTAAGTCACTCTCAACCTGCTAATGAAGGAAGTAATGGGCTCTGAAGGTAAAATGACAACATTTTACAGAACACTCTGTAGCTATTGAAAACCATATTGAAGAAAAACTATCTAATGACTTGGGAGAAGGTTCATGATATATTGCTAAGGGAAAAAAGTGGCTACCAAACAGCATGCAAGGATGCTCCTAGTTTTTGTTTAAAAAATTATTTATACACTCATGTATGTAAAGAAAAAAATAACTGAAAAGAGAGAAATACATATTTTTAGATTTTCATCTTTGACACTTTCTACATTTTCCAAATTTTCTACAGTGGGCATGTATTCTTTTGTAATGAGAAAAAAGGATATTAAAATCATATCTTTCATTCATATGGTATTTATAATTTTCAAGATTTTTAATATATAGACTTTCATTTGATCCTCATAACAGTTCTGTGAATTGGGTAGGACAGTTATTCCCATTTTACAGATGAGGAAATTGAGGTTCAGAGCAAATTAGGGATGTGAATAATGTGTTGCCTGGCTTGTAAGATACTGAGCTGGGGCCATAACCCAAATCTTGTGTATTCTAGGTTAGTGTTCTTTCCATTGCATATTAGGGGGTTTGAGATAAATCAATCAACAGAATCTACTACCTCATAATTGAGATCCTAACTGTGTCTCTTCCCCCAGGAACACTCGCCCTGATCCCCTTCTTGAGACCAGCTTCCTTGTTATGCGCTCTCTGACACACAGTAGGTGCACAATAGACAATGGTTATTATTGTCAGGAACGCCCAAGCAGCGAGTCTCAGGGTTGAGGGGGAGTAGATTTAAAACCTCAAAATAACTGGCTTTGAGAACTGAGTTCGTTTATTTCTGTGTTGTGCAATAAAGATAGTTACTGGCTATTTAAATTAGAATTTAAGCTGAAAAAATTAAGTAAACATTTGGTTCTTCTGCCATCTTAAATCCATTCTAAGTGCCCGCCAGCCACATGTGGCTATACCATGTTGGACAGCGCAGACATAGAACGTTTCCATCACCACAGAAAGGTGTGAGCAGGGCTGTCTGGATTGTTTCTTTCTCTTTATGATTACAGATGTATTTGTTCGCCATTATTGGATTCATGTTCTTTCCCTGCACTAGAATGTAAAGTTATGAGGGCAAGGATTGTGTCTGTTTTCCTCCCTATCCACAACACTCAGCCCAGTCTTAACGCATAGCAATTGCTTCATAAATATCCATCTGATGTTCCCCGCTGCTTTAGTATAAAGTCCGTATGCTTTAGTGTGGCTTCCTAGGCCCTGCGTAAGTGGCCTGGCCCCCTCACTAAGTTCTCCCTAGACATTCTTCCTTTATCTCCAACGATTCTATTGCCCCACATTTTTGTCAGTTCTTTGGATTCCCCATTCCCTCTTTCCACAGAGCCTTCACACATGCTGTTCCATCTGCTTGGAGCACCCTTCCTCCACCAAAACTTCTGGCTGACTCTTTTTCATCCTTTATGTCTAAGTGGTAAATAGTAAACCTCCCTCCCTCCAGGCAGCCTCCCCTGGCTCCCCAAGTCTGGGTTAGGTGCTGCTCCTACATGCTTTCATAGCATTTTGTGCTTCTCTGCCCCGCCACCACCCAGCTCCCCGGCCCCCGCGCTTAGCATACTGTAATGTAATGGCTTCTTAAGGAAGGTCTTTATCTCTCCAGCTAGACGGTGAACTCCCTGGGGCAGAGGCTGTGTCGTTTTCACTCACCGTTGGATCTCCCTGTGCTAGATCAGTGCCTGGCATAAAGTGGTTAATGCGTCAAAAAATGTTTATTGGGAACCCGCTATGTGCCAAGACTATGCCTGGCACAGGGAGTACATTAGTGAACAAAAGAGACATGATCCCCCCAACTTTGAGGAGTTTCCTTAATCTTCAGTGCCTCACAGAATGTTTGTTGAATGAATAAAGGACAGAAGCTGTGTCTGATGTGATTGGCCTATTTCAGGAGGCGGTGATTTCTCTGACCTGAAATGAAGTCAGGGAAGATATCAGAGGTGTCTCTGCATTGACTAGACTCTAGCCACTAGGGCAGTGGTGTCCATGACAGTGTGTGAGGGAGAATGGGGAGAGACATCTCCTAGGGAATGTGTGTTTAAATGACTTGGGAATGACTTTGAGATTTTAAATCTACCAGTTCCCCATTGGGCCAGAATCACTGCTAGTGTGTTCCTGATAAAATGGTACACATTGTTCACTGTACACCTAGTATTTTTCAGGCTCTGTTCTCGTGCTTTACACACATGAAACTTGTCTTACCCTCTTAACCACCCTATAAGGGTGATGTAATTACTATCCCCATTTTACAGATGAGGACACAGAGAGGTAAAGCAACTTGCCCAAAGCCACCCAGCTAATGTGTGATGGAACCAGGATTTGAGCCCAAGCAGTCTGTCTTCCAATGTGTGTTCTTAGTCTCTGAGCTAAAGTCTGCTGAAAGGGTGCATATCTCAGGTGGGTTGGGGCAGAAAAAAATTGAGAACCACTTGAGTGGAGAATTGGATGAACTTGGTGATTCCCTCCACCTCTGAGGCTCATGTTCTTGAGTTTAATTAGTTGGGGAGACACTACTGCTACCCACAAAATCATTCAAGAATGTTCCAAAGTAGGATACAATCCATTGCTACATTTGGTTGCCCAGATATGTGTGACTCTGGGTAGGGAGAGAACAGGGTGGATGGAAGGACAGTGGGAAGGGTGAATGCTCTGGGGCAGGCAGGGGCAGCATGAGGACCAGATATAAGGTGGGTCCACAGCTCGGGGATTGGGCACAAATAAAGTTTCTCTTAGAGTTCCAGAAGAGGCTTGAGCTTGTCATCATTAATTTGTCGTGGAGCAATCGATCACCCACTGTATTCCAGACACCGAGCTGGGTGCTGAGTGTGTTATGTGAGCGGAACATACCCAATCCCTGTACTCATGGAGTTCACAGTCTTCCGAGGGAAACAGACAGCAGTCAGATCATTCCACAAATGAGTAAGTAACCACAAAGGGCAATAAAGGATGGAATGGAAATAAACATAGTTCTTTGGGAACACATAACAAAGGAATCTTACCTGGGCTTGCTGTGGGTTGGGGAGAGGAGGTCAGGGAAAGCCTCTCTTCCAAGTTAAGCTGAGATATGAGTGATGGGTTGGTGTTACCTGGTTAAAGATGGCCAAAGGGTTTCCAGGTTGGGGGACAAGCATGTGCAAAGATCCTGTGGTAGGAAAGAGCACAAAGAATTCTGGGGAGTAAAAGAAGGTCAGGATGGCTAGAAAGTGGAGCAAAGCAGGAAAGCAGCTCAGGCAGAGCTGGAGAGGGTGCCTGGGGCCAGACCATGCAGAGCCTGAATGGTGGGGGACCATACATCCCAGTTTGCCAAGGATAGTCCTGGTTTATTGTTGTTTCCCTAGCAAACTAGGAATAGTGTCTTGATTTGGATGACAGAATATATGGCCACCTTCCTAGGTCACATTAAGGATTTAGTTCTTCTGGAAAATGGGAAGTGGCTAAAGGGATTTTAGCAGATGAGATTCTCCCCCAGACAGAATCAGATTCAAGTTTCCCTGGCAACTCTGGCTGCAGTGAGGAGGGTGGATTGGAGGGGTCAAGCTTGCAGGTGATTGCTAATGATTAAAAAAAAAAAAAAAAGTCTGTCATTAGCAGTAGAGAGAGTTACTCCCTTCTACTCCACCCTCCCAAAGAAAGTTCGAGAACTCAGGGTTAGAAGAGGACCACTCTCCAGCCATGAGTTGGCTGGGTTTAGATCTCCCTGGTGTCTCCTTGCCAGGGGACTATGTGACATGCAGTCGCAGGGTGGGTGGAGCCCTGGCACGATTTCCCAGGAGACCAGGGCCTTTATACCAGCTCCGGAAAAAACACACATAGGTCTCACCAAAGTGTCACCCATAGGCCAGCTCGCATAGGGCTGTCCCTCAAAGGCACCAGCTGTAGGGATCTGATGTCATCCCAGAACTGCCTTATTGATATTGTTGATGGGCCAGAACATGGCAGTGGGCACTCATTTTCCTAGAGGCTTCTTAGGTTTCAGGTAAGTATCAAGAGTTTGAGAGGATTGTTCAAAAAACCTACCCTGAGAGGTTGCTCTTCCTCTCCCTCTCCCTCTCCGCCCCTTCCTTCCCTCCCCATCTCCCTCCACAATCCCCTGCCTCTCTGTCTCTCTTTCTGGAGCTTTTACTTTGAGTCTACGTTAAAGCACTCTTATTACCTCACCTGCTAGCCTATTAAAACTGCCTGGGCTTGGCTGCTTTTTCAAAGCATCTCAGTTCTTTTCTCTTGCTTGGTGAAATGAAAACAGAGTTATTCTAGTGGAACATTTTACATTAGATGCAATCTAAGAAAATGGCTTATAGAACCGAGGGCTCCTTTGGAAGTAGCCAGGGCTTGGAGTGGGGAGAGACAAACGGGATAGGGGGAGCAAGTTGAGCAGAGTGCACTCTGACAGAGCACAGGGCAGGGAGGGTGAGGCCGAGCCTGTGAATGTCCCCAGGAGCTTGGGTGGCACCAGGATGAGTCACACAAATTGATGCCCCTTTTTAGTGCTTTTATTTCCCAGGATTTAATTTTTTTTTAGTCCAAAATGTTGTAGCTCTTTAACAAGGCACCTGTCTCTTTTCACCTCCTTTTTCTGCCCCCATCCTTCCTGCTCTTAATTTTTTTTTCTTTTCTTCATGTTTTTATTGCTTTCCTAACCCCAGCCGGAGATTCCATTTTCTCTGACACCCGCCTACCATGCATCTTTGGGTTGTAAATGAACCATCTAGCAGCAAGAAACAAAGGTTTCTAGCTAATCTCCCTCTTAATGCTGGGGCTCAGAGGCCTGGGAGTTTGCAGTTTGGCCTGTCTCTAATAGGAAATCAAGGGCATGACCAGCTCTGAACTTCAACTGAGGCCCCTGGAGTCATCGTGCAGTTCTATTCCCAAAAGAACCGGAGTTACTGACTCTGCCTTATATAAGTTAGCACCAAACTGAGCCTCTGAGTCCCTCTCCTTCGATCTTCCAATTCACAGGAGACGCCAAAGTTCAGAGAAATGACATGGGGGAGTTGAATTCACACACTCTGGGTGCCAGATTCCCAGTCCAGTGCTCCTTTTTTTTTTTTTTTAGATCTCCCTGGTGTCTGATTGCCAGGGAATTATGCAATGTCCAGTCTCAGGGTGAGTGGAGCCCTAGCATGATTTCCAAAAAGACCAAGGCCTTCATATCTGGAAAAAACACACATAAGTCTCCCCAGATGTCACTCACAGACCAGTGAGAACACAACTGAGCACTTCTCATCAGGGCCATTCATCTAAGGCACCAGCTGTGGGGATATGATGCCATCTCTATTGATGAAGAAAGGAGCCCAGAGGGCATAATCATCCTGACCTCTTCTTGTGGCATCATTCTAAGGACTTCAGGGGACCCTATGCAACCCTGAAGGACTCGTTCTGATTATCTTCTTACAAAATAATGGACCCCTGGAGAGAATAAGCGTTTGGCTGGGAAAGTAGCTAAGTATGTGGCTCTAGAGAAAATGTTGCAGATGCCCATGGGGCCAGGCAAGCCATGTACATGAAGGATAGCAATGGTGAAAGGTGGGGACTGTGGCAAACTGAACACTGCCTGCCTCAACTAAAAGAGGCATGCACTACTGAGCGCCAGGCTATTTATTGTTGACACAGAGGAAGGAGGGCCCAGGGTAGCCTGATCTCTGACCTTTCAGGAGGGACCAGAAGTCTGGACTTCTTAAAATATAAAATCTGATTTAAAAAATATTGGCCCTATTAAAATATGAAACTCTGAGTTGGTCAGACCCAATTTTTTGTGTGACTTCCACTCAGGCTGTTCTAGGTGAATTGGGTGCAGTTTCTGCTCTGGACATGTGGACGAATCTGGGCAAGGTGATAGGGACAGGAAGTAGGGGCAAAGGATGCCAAGTGCTGACATGCACTCAGCCCATTCCCTGGTGCTTCCTCTTCTGCCTCACCCCTTCAACAACTTTCCCATAAAGGAAAAAAAATTATACCAGAAGAATGCTGTGGGGTTTCTGTTTTCAGAGTAGAGAGGTACGTTTAATACTGGTGGAATTAAATCCATCCTACTCAGCTAGCAAAGGGCTAGGAGGGATCATGATGTAGGACCAGACACAGGTCTCTATGTCCAGCTTAATTTTTTAAAAAGTTACTCATGCAACCAGAAAAAACGAACAAGCAGCCCCACTAAAAAGTGGGCAAAGGATTGAAGAGAATTTTTCAAAAGAAGATCTATAAGTGGCCCAAAAACATATGAAAAAAATGCTCAATGTCGCTAACCATCAGAAAGATGCAAATCAAAACCACAATGAGATACTATCTCACACCAGTCAGAATGTCTGTTATGAAAAAGTCAAAACAAACCAGATGGTTGGTAAGAATATGGAGAAAAGGGAATGTTTATACACTGTTGGTGGGAAGGTAAATTAGTTCAACTCTTTTGGAAAATAGTATGGAGATTTCTCAAAGAACTAACAACAGAACTATGAGATCCAGCAATTCCACTACTGGGTATCTACCTAAAGGAAAAGAAATCATTATATCAAAAACATACCCGCACTCGTATGTTTAGCACAGCACAACTCACAATAGCAAAGTCATGGAATCAATCTCTGTTCATCAATGGAGGATTGGATTTAAAATGTGGTATATGTACACCATAGAATGCTGTACAGCCATAAGAAAGAATAAAATCATGTCTTTTGTAGCAACATGAATGGAACTAGAGGCCATTATCCTAAGTGTTCTCATTTATAAGTAGGAGCTAAACAACAGGTACACATGGACATATAGAGTAGAATAGTAGACATTGGAGACTCCAAAAGGTGGGAAGGTGGTGGGAGCGGTGAGGGATGAAATGCTACCTATTGGGTACAATGTGCACTATTTGGGTGACAGGTACCCTGAAAACCCAGAGTTCACCACTATGCAATATATCTACCTAACACAAGTGCACTTGTATTGCCTAAATCTATTTTTTAAAAATTAAAAACATAGAAAAAAGAAAAAGACAAAAGCAATATGATAAAAGTAGTTACTGCTTACTAAGTGCTTACTGTATGTCAGGCATTATATAGGAGGTCATTTAAGCCTGGCAATGACCATATGGTATAGATTTGTTTTTCTTTTTTGAGACAGGGTCTGATATGGTTAGGCTTTGTGTCTCCACCGAAATCTCATCTTGAATTATAATCCCCATGTGTCAAGAGATAGACCAGGTGAAGGTAATTCAATCATGGGGGCAGTTTCTCCCATGTGTTCTCATTATGGTGAGTTCTCATGAGATCTGATGGTTTTATAAGGGGCTCTTCTCCCTTTGCTGGGCACTTCTTACTGCTGCCTTGTGAAGAAGGTGCCTTGCTTCCCCTTCACCTTCCAGCATGATTGTAAGTTTCCTGAGGCCTCCCCGGCCATGCTGAACTGTGAGTCAATTAAACCTCTTCCCTTTATAAATTACCCAGTCTCAGGCAGTTCTTTATAAAGTATGAAAATGGACTAATACAGGGTCTCACTCTGTCACTCAGGCTGGAGTGCAATGGCTCGATCATGGCTCACTGAAGCCTCAACTTCCCAGGCTCAAGTGACTCTCTTGTCTCAGCCTCCCAAGCTGGGACTACAGGTGCATGCCACCTGTATTTTTTTTTGGAAAGACAGGGTTTCACCAGGTTGCCCAGGCAGTCTCGATCTTCTGAGCTCAAGCAATCCACCTGCCTCGGCCTCTCAAGGTGCTGGGATTACAGGTATGAGCCATGGTGGCCAGCCTGGCATATATTATTATTATTATTATTATTATTTTGAGACAGATTCTCACTCTGTCACCCAGGCTGGAGTGCAGTGGCGTGATCTTGGCTCACTGCAAGCTCCACCTCCTGGGTTCACACCATTCTGCCTCAGCTTCCTGAGTAGCTGGGACTACAGGTGCCCACCATCATACCTGGGTAATTTTTTATATTTTTAGTAGAGATGGGGTTTCACCGTGTTAGCCAGGATGGTCTCTATCTCCTGACCTCGTGATCTGCCCGCCTTGGCCTCCCAAAGTGCTGGGATTACAGGCATGAGGCACCACGCCCGGCCTTATTATTCTTTTTTTTAAAAAAAATGTGTAGAGAAATTGAGGCTTAAAGAAGTTAAATAACTTGTTCAAGGACACACAGTAAGTGGCAGATGTACGGGCACACACAAACCACACACACTCTACATACAGACACATAAAACTTTCAAAAGTTATTCTATTTTGGTTTCCAGGCCTCCTATAAAAAAGCTATTTTCATGTCTTGCACAGTTTTTCATTAGTGATTACCGTCTTGGATGAGCTCACCTTTCCCATGAACTGTAGTTTACTAGCTGGCAAAGGTATCAGCCAGTTTGGTTGTGGCCTTATTCTCTGTCCCAGCTCCCAGAGAAGAAGTGCTCAGACTGGGAAACTACCCAGCCCGTCTTTGTGGCAGCCAGAAAGCTGGCAGCAAGTGAGGAGTGAACAGGGAACAAAAGTACAAAAGTCTTGTCTTGTCTTGTCTTGCCTTTTTTTTTTCTTCTTTTCTTTTCTTTCTTTTCTTTCTCTTTCTCTTTCTTTCCCTCCCTCCCCTCTTTCTTTCTCTTTCTTTCTTTCTTTCTTTTTCTTTCTTTCTTTCTTTCTTCCTTTCTTTCTTCCTTTCTTCCTTCCTTTCTTCCTTCCTTCCTTCCTTTCTTCCTTCCTTCTTTCCTTTCTTCTTTCTTTTCTTTCTTTTTCCTTCCTTCTTTCTTTTTTTCCTTATTTCTTCCTTTCTTCCTTTCTTTCTTTTCTTTCTTGGGTCTTGCTCTGTCACCCAGACTGGATTGCAGTGGCATGATCTCAGGTCACTGCAGCCTCAACCTCCCCGGCTCAAGCAATCCTCCCACCTCAGCCTTCCATGTAGCTGAGCACACAGCTGTGCACCATCATGCCCAGTTAGTTTTTATTTATTTTTTTGGTAGAGACCCCCATCTCAGGATGGTGTTGAACTCATGGGCTCAAGCAATTCTCCTATTTGAGCCTCCCAAAGTGCTGGGATTACAGGCATGAACCACTGTACCCAGATAAGTCATCTCTTCCTTTCTGCCCTTTCCTTTGGGCCTAGGCTAGGCCTTCTGCTCTTATTCCTTTCCCTTTTCCCACTGATAAAACGGGATAGGCCTGCTCTGTCACTTCCTCAGCCTCAGCTGCAAGCCTCTGTGTATGATCTGGAGATCAACAGAGAATGTCTGTCATATTTTTGCAAAGGAGGTACATTTTTTTTTTTTTTAAAGCAAAACCAATTTATCTTAGAAATCATGTATTTGCTGGGAACAGAAGTTGCCCAGAGTTAGCTTAGGTAAGGAAGAGTATTCTAAGGTTATGGACTTGCTGGAATCTAAATAAAATCTGGCCGTTTAAGCCACAGGAACGATGGGGATCAGGGTACTCCCAGGACAGCAGTAGCAGCAGGGTTCCTGACCTTGGCATTGGAGCTTTGCCATTAACTCCACAGCTAAACTCTACATGTTAATGTTTTATCTGCTCTGCTCCCATCTGCAGCTGAATCTCAAAGATTCCATCTCAGATTCCTGGGAGAGGCACATCAAAGGCCATCACATTGGGCCAGGTGGCCATCACTGATTGATGGAATTAGCTGTGGACAGGGGCCCCCAAAATGTTTGGTGCTCCTTATCATTTTACTGTGATGTTATTCTTACAGCTAAGAGTAGATCAGAATGCCCAGAATGAGTGAAGGCACCCAGAAACATCAGGCATTTTATTTTTCCTGATAAAACTTGAATATCTTTGGAGTTTCTTTTTCTAGTGCTTGGACCCAAATGTCTCTGCTCTAAATTTTTAAAAACTTTAAATTTTTTAAACTGAATTTTTTATGACAATATGTGCTTGCTTGTGCTGATGCCAAATGATACCCTCTCCTTGGGACAAAATAACAACAGAAAAGAACCTGGGGAGGAATCAGAGGGGAGAGCGTCAGGTTTCTAACCTGTTAAGGATAGGAGACATCAGGATCTAAATCTCAACTCAGACACTGGACTGTCCTAATTCATTTCGGCAAAAATGATGACAGAGATATAGAATGCAAGATATCCTTGTAGCAAAACTCTGAATCTAGAATAGTAACACCCTGAAATGAAGTAGGTGAGAGCGCCCAGGACAGTGACTGGCATGTAATAGAAGCTCAGTTAGTGATAATATCGATTGTGATGTTAACTCCTGAAGGCAGGGATCACCATATACCTAGACCTAAGTGCAAAATAAGGTTGTTAACTGAATAGCTGATGTTGCACCATGGCCCACTGAGAGCAGAAAATGCATTGCATGTGAGGGACTTGGTGAAAAAAAGAGAGACAGCCTCCATGGAAAGAAAAAGAGCTGGAGAGAAATGAACTCGGCAGCTTTTAGAAGGCACTAGGGATGCCATTGCAGACTAATTACTATTATTATGCTGGGGGTGATCTGTGGGCACCTGTATTTTTTTTTTTTAACTTAGTTTTTTACTGAGGTAAAATATACATATATGCCATCTTTACTATTTTTAAGTGTACAGTTAAGTGGTAATATATACATTTATATTCTATTTTTTCCCTTCATCCCTCCTCCCCTCTACCCTTCCCGACCTCTAGTACCCACCAGTCTACACACTATCTTCAAGAGATCCACTTTTTATTTATTTTATTTTAATTAATTAATTAATTTATTTAGATAAAGTCTTTCTCTGTCACCCAGGCTGGAGTGCAGTGGTGCCATCTTGGCTCACTGCAGCCTCCGCCTCCTGGATTCAAGTGATTTTCCTGCCTCAGCCTCCTGAGCAGCTGGGATTACAGGTACCCACCACCATGCCCGGCTAATTTTTATATATTTAGTGGAGATGCGGTTCCACCATGTTGGCCAGAATGGTCTTGAACTCCTAACCTCAGGTGATCTGCTGGCCTCAGCCTCCCAAACTGCTGGGATTACAGGGGTGAGTCACCATGCCTGGCAAGAGATCCCCTTTTTAAACTCCCACGTGTGAGTTAGAACATACAATATTTGTCTTTCTGTGCTTAGTTTATTTCACTTAACATAATGACCTTCAGTTTCATCCATGTTACTGCAAATGACGGGATGTCATTCCTTTTTATGGCTGAATAATATTCCATTCTGTATATATACCTCTTTTTTTAATCCATTCATCCATTGATAGGCACTTAGGTTGAATCCATATTTTGGCTATTGTGACTAGAACTGCAATAAACATGGGAGTGCAGATATCTCTTGGATATGCTAATTTCCTGTCTTTTGGATATACAGTCGGTAGTGGAATTGCTGGATCATATAGTAATTCTATTTTTAGCTTTTTGAGGAAATGCCATACTGTTCTCCACAGTAGTTGTACTAATTTACATTCCCACCAACAGTGTATGGGTTCCCCTCTTTCCACAACTTTGCCAGCATCTGTTATTGCCTCTTTTTGACATAAGCCATTTTAACTTGGGTGAGGTGATATCTCATTGTGGTTTTGATTTGCATTTCTCTGATGATTAGTGATGTCGAGCATTTTTTCATATATTTTTTGGTCATTTGTGTATCTTCTTTGAAGAAACGTCTGTTCAGATCTTTTGCCCATTTTTAAATCAGATTATTTTGTTGTTTGCTATTGAATTCTTTGAGTTCCTTATAGATTCTGGATACAGTCATGGATGAGAACCACTGGTTTTAAAAATCATTCTGAATCTGCTCTAATTATGTCCATGAACTTCTGGGAGTTTGTGGTTCTCCTGAACCTGGAGGTATTATGAGGAGACCACTTAAATATGGATTTACAAGTTGGCACCATCTAATTGGTCCCTCATAATGATCAATGATCAGAAATATTTTGGGGTGTTTGTGGAGTCCTGATAAGATAAGTAAGCAACAATGAGGAAGGGGACCCAGGTAGGGGGTGGTGGGGAACAATTATTCTGAGAAATGGCTAACCATAAACAACCCACTGGCACAACATCCTGTTCCCAAACACCTCCCTCCATATGTGGCCCCAGCAGAACAACCTTGTCTGCACATAGCCCCTCCAGTATGACCCTATAAAACTTCCCTGAAGCTCTTGCCTCTTTGCCAACAGCTCTTTCTCTGCTGTGCTACCCATTGCTTCCTTGCAATGTACTTTCCCTCTAATAAACTTGTTTTCTTTAACTCACTGCTATTTTGGTAAATTCTGTTACCACCCTTGACACCAGCCACAGCCAGTCACCACCCACAACAATTTCTAGCTTCTGAGGGAGATGGGAGAAAGTGATGAATGACAGAAGAGCATCACTTACTGAACATGTGCTGTGGCCCCAGCTGTGCCAAGAATCCAGTGTCTGTGAACTGGTCAGTCCTTGCAACAAGCCTTGAAGTAAGTCCTATTATACAGATGAAAATTATTTATAGATGAGGAAGTGGAGGCTAATGTGGCTAAGTATGACTTGCAACATTGGCTTAGTTCACCCCACCAGTCTGGCTCATGTGAGAAGAAGAGAGAGGTGGGGGGCTGTCTTGGGAGTCATTTTAAATGCAAAATAAATGATGATGGTGAATTTGAAAAACCTCGATGTGTCTCTAAGTTCAGAGCTTAAGAAAAGCCCCCAAAAGTGCAATTTAGCCTTTTTACTGTAAGCCAAAAAGTATCTGAGACAGGCCTAAATCAATTGAGAAATTTATTTTGCCAACATTTAGGATCGTGACCCACGACACAGCCCAAGGTGGTTGGGTTACAGGTTGATTTTATAAGTTTGATGGAGACATAAGACATCAACGAATACATGTGAAGTATACATTGGTTTGGTCCCAAAAGATGAACTATCTTGAAGGGGGGTTGGGGGAAGTTGAGGGTTGGTGTGACTTCCAGGTCATAAGTGGATTAAAAGATTTTCTTGTAGGGACATGGATGTAGCTGGAAACCATCATTCTCAGCAAACTATTGCAAGAACAGAAAACCAAACACTGCATGTTCTAACTCATAGGTGGGAACTGAACAATGAGATCACTTGGACACAGGAAGGGGAACATCACACACTGGGGCCTATTGTGGGGAGGGGGGAGGGGGAAGGGATAGCATTAGGAGATATACCTAATGTAAATGACGAGTTAACGGGTGCAGCACACTAACATGGCACATGTATACATATGTAACAAAACTGCACGTTGTGCACATGTACCCTAGAACTTAAAGTATAAAAAAAAAAAAGATACACACAACATACACATACACAATGATTAACACTCTTTTTAACACAAAAGAAAAAAGAAAAAGATTTTCTGACTGGCAATTTGTTAAAAGAGTTAATTTATTATCTAAAGACCTAAAATCAGTAGAAAGGAATGTCTGGGTTAAGATAAGGAGTTGTGGAGACCAAGGTTCTTATTACATAGATGAAGTCTCATAGGTGGCTGCCATCTTACAGGCAATAGATAGCAAACGTTTCCTATTCAGACCTTTAAAAGGTGCTAGACTCTCAGCTAATCATTTCAGGATCAGAAAAAGACCTGGAAAGGTAAGGGGATTGATTCTCTACAGAATGTAAATTTCCTCCCCCTACAAGACAGTGTTTCAGGGCCATTTCAAAATATGTCAAAGAAATATATTTTAGGGTGTAATACTTTGATTTCTTTCAGTACCTGATTTATTTAGATTTGAATATTTAGATGACTAGATTTAATTTATTTAGATTATTAGATCATTTACATTTTTAGATATTACTTAGATTTTGATTTATTTAGATTTAAGAATAAAAATTTAGTTTTTATTTTAAAACATAAATAGAGATGAGGTCTTCCTATGTTGCCCAGGCTGGTCTCGAACTCTTGGGCTCAAGTGATCATCCCACGTTGGCCTCCCAAAGTGCTGGGATTACAGGCATGAGCCACCAGGCCCAGCCTTTTAAGAATACAAATCTATTAAAAAGATTTATTTAATCCAGAGTTGCTATGGGTTGTTAAATGCTTTTCTTAATCAATGAACAAAGAAGTAGGAGGTTTTTAAAAATTGACTTAGAGGTTAGGGACTTCATCATGTATAAAAATCTGCATATTAATAATAGCAATGGAAATACTAATTCTCTGGGTGCACCCACTTTGTGGCAGCACTTCGTGAATCATCTTACAAGTATTATGTCACATAATTTTTATCCTGATCCTATACATGACATAGGAAGTAAAAATTTTCCCCTTTTTACAAACAAGATAAATGAGGCCCAGATTGATTAAATGGTTTTCCTGGCTGGGCAAGGTGGCTTACACCTGTAATCCCAGCACTATGAGTGGCTGAGGTGAGAGGATCACTTGAGCCCAGGGGTTTGACACCAGCCTGAACAACATAGTGAGACACTATATTTGCAGATAATAATTTTTAAAAATTAGCCATGTCATGGCCCATGCCTGTAGTCCCAGCTACTTGGGAGGCTGAGGTGGGAGGATCCCTTATGCCCATGAGGTCGAGGCTGCAGTGAGCTATGATTGTACCACTGCACTCCAGCTTGGACAGAGTGAGACCCCGGAGTGAGACCCTATCTCAAAAAAAAAAAAAAAAAAAAGAAAAGAAAAAGAAAAAGAAAAAAAGAAAAAAGGTCTCATGTCTGGTCAGGGATGGGGTGGATGGGCTGTGAGGTTTTTGAATGGCGCTAAAATACTGGGCAAGGTGGATGGGTGGGGAACCATCACTTGTATACTGAGTCCCCAGTAGGCTTAGGCACTGTGCCAGGTGTTTTCCGTTACTTGAACTCCTTTAATATCCTACCAGCACCATCCTGCCCTCCCCCTCTAAAGGACCATGGCCTGGCTGGTTTCCGAGGTAGCATTTGGGAAGTACAGGTCTTTCCTGGGAGCCTGCTTGCCTTTAGATCCTGCCCCTGCAGTCCTTCCCAGCTGTGGCTCAGAGTCCCAGGAGAGAGGCCTGGTCGCTGACTGGTTTCCTTCAGCTCAGACAGAGCTAGAGGGCGAAAAGGTATAGAGGCATCCCTGAGGAGCCCCGTGGGTATTTGCTCAGCCCCCATGATCCCATCCAGATGTGAGGATCACAGTTGGCTAATTAAGCTGAAAGCAGCATTAAGAAGCCCAGGGAGGAAATCAAGACATCTGTTCCCCTCAGATCCTCGCTTGGCTTCTTTGTGTTGCTGCTTGGTAAGAATGGGCCACCCTCCTCCCAACTAAAGGCCAGTGGTTGGGTGGGGGCGGGGGAGATGAAGGGGAGGTGAAGGCAGTTAGGAGGAGTTGCCCAAGAAGCAACGTTTTCCCCCCCCTTCTTCATGTGCGCCCCAGGGCTGCGCATTTTACTTAATACCTACATTTGGTGGAACCAGCCCCATTTCTATTTGGGAATAGCTTGCAGACCTGATTTTCTTTTCATCCAATTGACAGAATTTGCAGCATTCCCATTTATTTATTTATTTTTAATCATGTAATGTGAGCTACCTCCACTGCCCCATCCATGAGAGAAATAAGGCCATGATCTACATTATCAAGGTGGATAAATGAAACAAAATTTTAACAAAAGCCCTACATTTGACCTCATGTGCCTGGGTCACTCAGCCCAGCATAATACAGATGCAAGCACCACACAGCTCTCCCCAGGTGCCAGTGAGGCAAAAACCAAAGGAAGCTCAAAATCGTTTCTTTTTCTCTGGTTGAGAGTGAAACCAGAGATCAGATGCACATATTCACTACCACTCAGTGTGCTCCCAACCTCCTCTGGCACCCAGGTGTGAACAGGGAAAAGATGTAAGAGGAAGGTAACAAAGGCTCATATATTGAATATTTATTGGATGCCGTTCAGTGAGTAGTCAGTTCTATCATCTTCTTGTTTTTATTATTGTTTATAATAAAAGCTAATATTTATGGAGTGCTTATACTTGCCAGGCATTGTTCTAAGTACCTTTTTATTCTCACCTGTTCTTATTTCATCTGCAATTCAAAGGATAACTAACTTCGAGGCCACATCCTCAAACTCAGGTCTCTGATCCCAAGCGCATGTCATTATCACAGTGCTATGCTGTGTTTCCTCTTTTACATATTTTAAGCTAGTTAGTTGTCATAACCTTCATAATAATGGCTAATTACTCCCATCTTCATTTATAGGCTAGGAAAGTAAGTTAGGCTCAAGAAGGGGAAGCAGAGTTAAAGTGAAGTAAATTAAGCAGCAGGGTAAGCCCCATCTACTGCTGCTGCGGGGGCTGCTACTGTTACTATTACAGTCATATCAAGTTAGGCATCAGGCTGGGCGTGGTGGCTCAGGCCTGTAATCCCAGCACTTGGGGAGGCCAACGTGGGCAGATCACTTGAGGTGAGGAGTTTGAGACCAGCTGGCCGAGATGGCGAAACTCCGTCTCTACTAAAAATACAAAAATTAGCTGGGTGTGGTGGTGCGTGTCTGTAATCCCAGCTACTTGGGAGGCTGAAGGCTGAGAATTTCTTGGATCTGGGAGGTGGAGATTGCAGTTAGCCGAGATCCAGCCACTGCACTCCAGGCTGAGTGACAGAGCAAGACCCTGTCTCAAAACAGAGCAAAGCAAAACAAAACAAAAAACCGCATCAGTTCTCAGACTCCTTGAAGCGCAACCTTTTGACTGTTTTGTTCCCTGTTGAATGGGTGAATTCCAAAACAGTCTACTTTTTTGCTCCTCTGTGTGGATGTAACCTTTAGGCAGTGCTGCCTGGGCTAGAAGACTCTGGGTTCTCCAAGGAGGTCTATTGCCAGTGCCTGCTCCCATACCCCTGGGAGAATCTCCTCACTGGGCGGTCTGAAGCCCTGACTTTCACTGCCTCCCTCAGATCTTTCAATTTAGAAGATATGTAAGAAAATCAGTGAAATAAAGAGATGCTAATGAAATAAAAACTCACCCAAGCTTTATATATTTTAATCTTCAGAAATACTTGGAAACCATTATAATTTAATGTTTCCACCAAGGTCCAGAAAGTATGCAAATGTATTTATTAAATTTAAATCAGTTTTTCACACCTGGTGGGCTTCTGTGATATCCTGAGTCACAAGATATCAAAAGGAAAGTGCATTACAAGAAATGAAAAATTAAGAAACATTTTATTCTCTTCATAACCCAGTGTCTACTACAAGATTTTTGTTTACATTTTTCAGGGTTTCCTGATGAGCAGTTGCTGGGGTCAGCTTACACCCTTCCTGGTGTGTGGCTCTTGAGACGTTGAGGGTGACCGGATCCTCTCTGGGCCTGTCCAGGGTCTTTTTCTGGACAGTGATCTCTCTTCGCCTGTGAGGGTGCCCTCAGTGCTCTCAGGAAAACCTGGGAAATGATTGAGAAGCCTGGATGCCCTCCTTCTATATTTTTTAAATTTATTTTTTTAAAGTTTGTTAATTGACAAAAATCATATATATTTATGGTGTATAACATGAAGTATTGACATGTGTATGCATTATGGAATGGCTAAATCAAGCTAATTAGAATATGTGTTACCTCACATATTTCTCTTTTTTTGTGTGGTGAGAACACTAAAAATCTACTTTGTGATTTTCAAGTATAGGCTACATTGTTGTTAACTGTAGTTACCATGCTGTACAGTAGATCTCTTGAACTTATTCTTCCTATATAACTAAAATGTTCTATCCCTTGGTCAATATCTCCCCAATTCCACCCTACCCCTCAGCCCCTAGTAACTATCATTCAACTTTTTAAAATTTCACATGTGAGACTATGTGAAATTTGTCTTTCTGTGTCTGGCTTATTTCTCTTAACATGATGTCTTCCATGTTCATTCATGTTCCTGCAAATGACAGGATCTTCTTTTCTAGGGCTGAATATTATTCTGTTGTGTACAGATATCACATTTTCTTTTTTCTCTTTATCCATCGGTGGATACTTAGGTTGATTCCATGTCTTGGCTACTGTGAATAGTGCTCTGGTGAACATGGGAGTGCAGACATCCCTTTCACATATTGATTTCATTTCCCTTGGCTGTATGCCTAGTAGTGGGTATCCTGGATCCTATCAACAGGGATTTTCAGTTCTGCCAGCTGCCCTCTCAAATGGGGTGTTGGATTCAGACATACTTAGTTTATACTTCGTGCTCAGTCATGAGCTGGGTGAGCAAGTCATTAAGCTATCTTATTTTCTTTAGATTCTGAAATCTAATCCTTAGGGTTGCTAGATGAGAATGAAGAGTAAAGAGGTATTTTGCCTTCCAAATGGCATATCCCTAACTTAAGACAACACTGACCATGTGCCCAAGGCAGGTATTGGAGCGTAACCCTAACCCTAAAGCTTTCTGCTCTATTTTAAACATTCTTGCCATTTACCACCACCCAGGCCCCAAAGCATGGGTGTCTGAGAAAGTGTCAGCACAGTGCCTGGTGCTTGGTAAGGCTCATTTAATCATGATCCAAAAGAATATCTGGAATAAAGGCTGAAGAGGTCACTGGACAAAGGCCTCTTTGGAGGACACCTGTTTGCCCTTCCCTGCCCCCGGACCTGCTGCTCTTCTGCCTTTACGTGGTTCCAGCTCACCCCGAAGGACCAAGTACTTGCTGCTTATTGAGTCTGTCAGCATTTCCCCCATGGATCTCACACTGACTAATTAGCCTTGCCTGCCTGATTGCTGAAGCCACAGGGCACTGCCAGACCAGCACTTTTCCACATGGCATCTGCTGAGACAAGCAGGGCTGGGTCTTTAACCCTATCCTTGTCAACTCTGTGCTCTGTGGGTGGGTCCCTGTTGCGTGTGTGCATTTGGGTTCACATGTAGGGTATACGCCTATGTGAATTTGTGGGATGTGGGCTGTGAGCTCTGTTCAAGGAGTTAGCAGCTCTTTCCCCGAATGGTCAGAGCTGATGAGGATACTTAGAAAGACTGAAGCCAAAGATTCTTATCAATATTGAATATAATTTAGGGGATGTGGCTGGGGAACTGAAACTATTGCCCTGATTCTGATGCAAAAAAATAATTTTTAATGTCTAACTTGGGCTTTTGGTTTGAAAGAATCAGAATAACTTTTTAAAAGGTCAGGCTGGGCAGAAGATTGTTCTTTCTGTCTCTCTCACACGCATTTAACATAAGTTTCTTCAAGCTGTGGCAGTCTGAGGTTAAAAGCTGGTTATGCCATCGGTAATCTCCTATGTTTCCCTATCTCTCAACCCCTCCTGCTACTGCAGGGCTGCAATCCTTGCCCAAAGCCCCTCAAGTGTTCTTGGACTTACCCAGAGAGTATGCTCCGTGGGCTTACAAGCAAGCCTGGTCAGCTGCTGCAGGTTTCTGCCAGGCACTGCTGCCCTGGCCTGCACTGGGCCATCTGTGTATTTCTGCCTCTGCTGGATATCACCATACCATGCAGGGCACTGCTCCTTCCCCATACTCCACCACCATCTCCCACAGAACGCCAAGAACTCCCTTCAACAATGCCAGCCCTCCCACTGAGGCATCATGAATGCCCACGAACTTTCCAGGTGCCAGGCATGGTGGTCTGTGGCAATGTCCGGGGGAATGGCTGTCTCCAGTGTTTGCTTCCCCAAAGCAGTACTGGCTGCAGCTGCTGCCCGAAGTAGTATTCAGGTGTAGAGCTCTTTCAGCTTCCACTTCAGGTCCTCTCTCCCTGGGGGATCAAGGTAGTGTGAGGTTGGATCTGAGTAATGAGTTCAGACTCATTACTCAGTAATGAGTAGCATCTGTGCTAGGGAACGTTCTTCAAAACCTTCATTTCTGAAATAGTACTAAAACAGTAGTACTTAATTCAGGGTTGCATGGAGGCAAAATGAGCTGATGCATACAAAACTCGGTGTACTTGGTAAATGCCCGTAATGTTGGCTGATATTAATTAGCTAATAGAGTCCGATGATACAGCATAGAGGCTGGGGAAGGTCAGGGACAAGTGACAGATTCCACACTATCAGCAGAATTGCACCTCCCCTCTCACCCTGAGGACTTGATATTGGGTCAACTTTTCCCTTATGTATCCCCTTATTCTCTTAGGAATTTCACTGCCAGGAGGCCCCTCAAGCCTTATAATAATCTCCCAAAGGGAGTCACCAATTCTTCAGACATATCTGAGTCCCAGAGCTGATACAGCTTAGCCTCAACATAGGAACTGCCCCTTCTTGTTCCCTATTCATTTGACTCTCTCTCTTTGTCCATCTATGCATCTAAGCATAGTAGCATTTTTTTTTTTGCATATGTGTGTGTGTCTGTGTCTCTGTGTGTGTATGTGTATAATTACAACTACTGAGTTCTTTGATGTTTACTTAACATGCCCCCCCGTGAGCAGAGACATAGAATAGGCTCTATTAGAGGATGCAGATGAAGGATTTCATTTCCCACACTCAAAAAACTGTATCTGAATGGGGCATCAGGAAACCTGGACTTGCCTCTTGTTTTGGAAGTTCGAGTTGGATAACAAAGGGATGATCCTGCCCGTGTTGGAGGAGAGAGGTTTTTTCCTGAACAATTTGTGAAAGTCACTATGAATATTCTGATGCTCCCTGAAACCAAGAATCCCCAAAGACTCATTATTGGCTCCAGCTTTGTTGGCAATGGGCACACATTTCATTTCCTTCCATCCTTCAGTTCCTCTGGAGTATGCAGAACTTTCTACCATTTAAATGACCCTGCTATGTGATTGGAGGAAGCTGGCTCGGGTTAACAATGAACCCAGACATAATAGGACTTGGTTTTGGGTGTGGAATTTGGGTGTCTTCCGGGGACACCCGCTACGTTGAAGTGTTCAGCAGCACCAGGGTGTCAGGAGTGTAAACACTCTTTTGAATATCTTCCTATATCTTACACTCACACCACCCTTGCCTGAAACCCTGGAGCTGTTCTAGTTGCAGAGGCTGACAGTGTGCAGTGTGGTGGAATGGCAGAAGGCTCCAGAGAAGGGATAATTTCTTCTAAAATACAGTTCCAGCCGCTTTTCCACACCCGATCGATGATGTATGGATGCTTGACACTCTCTCGTAGGCATTCCTAGATAAGCTAGGCTATAGTGTATACACAGTTCCTTTGATACCACCTGTAATTCTGTTTCTTATCTCCTACTGAAGGAAGCATGTGGTTGGGCCCCATGAAGGATCCTTGGGAAAAGCCTATAAAGGATATGAAATCTCTGGCAATGGCTGTGTGATGAATGTTTCCTTTCTAAAGGATCCAGAGGATACTAAGGAATTATGACCATTGTTTTTAAACAAGCTAGGCCAAGGCTACCACTGCATTGTATAAGTTACATGCATATCTGCTTTGAGGGAGAATAGAGAACTTATGCACATCCCATATCCCATGCGTGGGGTCTCACTGTTCAGGCATATTTACTTACACGCACACACACACACACACCCCTTTAAATAGGTTAAGAAAAAATAGTTCCTTTATGTTTTTTAAAACAAAGCAGAGAGTATTGTAATGTGACTTCACCATTTGTCAGGGAGAAATTGATTTTTGCTAGAGGCCCACAGTCTTTTCCCAGAGTCCCCTAATTGAATGATTACAGGAGTTGGGCAGATGACCCATGTGTGTTTCAGCCTGTGGTAAGACACTAGGGAATGATACACATTTCACATCCAAAAACCCAGTCCAAACCAACCCTCAAAAAACTGCTGGCCAAGCATTTATGGGTTTTTCTAAGCAGCAAACCACCAGGCTCTTAGACTCCCCCTGGCCCCACTGCAGGGTACCCCTGGCCCCTTCTGCCCTGATCTCTCCCTCCTCTTCCCCCATAGTACTGGGTGTCTGTGGTATTCTCCTGCTTCTTTCACCATTTTATCCTGCATGGTTCCCTCATTGTTCAATTAGGCTTTGAGCTCTTCAAATGGTGGGGTAGGCAGATGTGGACTTAAGTTTCAGCTCCACGAATTTCTGGCTGTATGGAATGGCTGTTTAAATTCTTAGAATGTCGGCCAGGCGCGGTGGCTCAAGCCTGTAATCCCAGCACTTTGGGAGGCCGAGGTGGGCGGATCACAAGGTCAGGAGATCGAGACCATCCTGGCTAACACCGTGAAACCCCGTCTCTACTAAAAAAAATACAAAAAATTAGCCAGGCATGGTGGCGGGCGCCTGTAGTCCCAGCTACTCGGGAGGCTGAGGCAGGAGAATGGTGTGAACCCGGGGGGCGGAGCTTGCAGTGAGCCGAGATCGCGCCACTGCACTCCAGCCTGGGGCACAGAGCAAGACTCCGTCTCAAAAAAAAAAAAAAAAAAAAAAATATTCTTAGAATGTCAGTTTTCTGATTTGTAAAACTGGAATAATGTTAATTCCTCTTCAGAAGTTGTTTAAAGATATGATTGTACCATAAGGTGCTTAGCACAGCGTCTAGTGTATATTCGATACATGCTAGTTGTTGTTATTGTTATTATTTATCATGTATTCATTCATTCATCAGATACAATTCTCTCTGGCTGTACTTCCCTGCCCACTGACACAGAGCAGGAGCACAGCATGCATTAGCTGAACGAATCATGTCAAAGGGAACAAAGTCCTTCTTAGGTCATGGGACATGCCAGGAGTCAGCACTCACTTTGTTTGGATACAGGCAGGACCCTGGTTTGGGGAGTAGAAGAGGGAGCTGTGATTTGGGGTGTAGGCATCAGGTAGGGCTAACTAGCTGGGGACCAGGCTTACCTGGGTCCTTGGCCTCGTTCTGAGTTCTGCCTTGGCTACTCTCCAGTCACAGAGTACCCCTGAGATCCACGCACACAGTAGAAGGAGTCAGGGAACCTCTCCAGATGTCTGTGCCTGCAGGGAGGGTTTCCATACAACCCCTGGGCTTGGGCATAGGAAGCAGAAGCTGTGGTCATTTAAACGCCTTAAGCATTTCCAACCCCTTGCCTTTTCCATATAGGAGCCCCGGGGGGGGGGGGGTGGGTGTCGCTGCTGACCAGCTCCTCGTCCTCCCTCACATCTCTGGAACCCCTGTCCTGACCCACAGTGCTCCCTCCTGCTGCAGTCCCGACCCCCTCCAGAGCAGCCTTCCCTCACAGCTCAACACCTTTGCCTTCAGCCCTCCTTTCCCTTCTTTCCCCAATAATGATTTTTGTAGTTAATGAGGTTCCCCCTCCCAGCTCTCTAATTACATGACTCTGGGGTCAGATTTAGTAACCAGCCAGCTATCTATTTATACACCACTGGGCTTCTCAGCTCTTCCTCCTGAAGTTCTTCCATGACCCTGTTGTTTCTCACCGCTGCAGCAAACGAAGTATGTCTTGGAGAAGATGGTTATTTCCCCTAAAAGGACGCTCGGTATGTGAAGAGACACTGCTGTTGAATGGGAATAATTAGCAGAATCATTGCTGGGATGCTTGGCCTTAAGACCAAGTGTTTGAAAGCTCAGTTAATGCTTGTCTGGAATTGCCCAATGTTCTTATAGGTTTTCTCAGTATTAAAGTGGAACCTCGTAATGATGCCCAAAAGGAATTGCCCTTCCTTGTCAATCATATTGATCACAGAACATCTCAATTAACTTATGAAATCCTTCTTGAACATTTGTTGAACCCAGTAGTGTGCTGTGAGCTCTAGGGAAATGGCTGGGGGAGGTTTCAAGGAATAGATGCTCAAGCCTCACCCCAGGATCCTTGGGCATCAGAAGCTATCTGTCAGAGTCTAATATGCAGCCAGGGTAGAAAACAACTCCAGAGCAAGAGTTCCTCACCCTCTGGAAATTTGGAAGTGTATGCAGAGAGTACCTGCTGCGCATCTGCACAGTGCTGGGCATTCTTGTGGCTATTAGCTCACCTTTCTAGTTCTATTACCTTGACCAAGTTTCTCACACTCCATAAGCACAGGTGCAGACCCACCTCAGAGTCAAAAGATCGCACAACCAGGGGGTGGCAGAGCCTAAATCTCTCTGGCTACAAAACCCATGCCTTTTCCACCCCATCAAGGTATTTGTGCCAGGAAAAGACACCAGGCCATGCGTAATTAAATGTCAAATCCTTGGTTCTGATTCTGTAGGCATTTAGCTGAGACGGGGGGAGATCTGTGGAGTTTGGAGAATTCAGCCAAGATTTTGCTGAGGAGGAGAGATGAAAGTGGGACTTCACAGATCTCTGTGGTAAGCTTGGAAAACAGAAGTAGATAATGTTTCTTCCATTGCTGGACAAAATGAGAGCATTTCGCAGGTTTGGTTGATGCCTTCATTGTAAACAGGTGTGTGTGTGTGGAGAGTGGTGGTATAAGGAAGGTGGTGGTGGATGTAGTTGGCAGTTAACTTCCCAGGCTGGACTTTCTGGAATTTGTGCTCCCCTAGGGGGCCAACACATCCTCAGCTTTGTAGGTTTAGAACTTCAGTTTTTACAATTGGCCAGGCACTGTGGTTCTGGGGAATGGATTTGTGGTGGCTACACAGAACCCTGCTCCCAGGGGAATGAGGTGTGTAACCGGCGTGGACATTTACAACAGAAGGCTTCTCCAGCAGGAAGTTAGGGGCCACATGCACCTGCAGAGGAAGGGCACTGCCTCCTGGGTGTGTGGTCAGGAAGCGTGCTTGAGAAGGGCCCCATCTTGAATCAGAATGTTGCCTGGGGAACACAGAATAGGAGCAAAGAGGGTTGGATATTCACAAGGAATATTGCCTCCTACTTATCCTGAAGGTACTTTTGTCTCATTCAGAAGTGTTTATTATTAGAATCAGACCACCCATTCAACTGGACAGGAGATACTCAAAACATCGTTTCTCCATGGCTTTTATCTTTCTATACTCCACACAATGTCCAATGCGTTATGACAACTTTATCAAGATAACATATAGTCAATCAGATACAGCTTATCTGGTCAATACACTTTTACTTCTTTAATAGGAATTCATTTTTTTACTGCAGTTATATATATATTATCTATTGCATTTATATACATGTCTATATATCATAAAATTTACCATTTTAACCATTTCCAAAAGGACAGTTCAGTGGCATTAAATACATTCACACTGTTCTGCAACGATCGCCACCATCTATCACCAGAACTTATTAATCTTTCCAAGTGTAAACTGTGTACCCATTAAACATGAACTTCCCCTTTCCCCCTTCCCCAGTGCCTTGTATCCCTAATGGGACTTTAAGACACTCTAGGTAAAAACTCCTCACATGTGTATAAGTCTTACTTGGGGATCATGTTTAAAGAAGGGTTCCTAGATCTCCCCTTTAGAGCTTCTGATTCCACAGGTCTGTAGTGAGGTCTGGGAGCCTGTTTCTGCGATTCTGATGCAGGTGGTCCAGGAACCTTAGAGGAAGAAGTTCACTCTCTCCTAGCACACCAAACAGTCTGCCAGCCCCACAAGCCCATCTCTACCTCAAAGCCCTCCTTGCTGATGAGTGCTCCCTGGCCAAAGGATTCTCCCTTCTCCCTCGACTCTCTGGCTCGTTTCCAAACATGTGAGGAACACCAATTTCTGAGCCTGTGGAATATTTATCCTCTCCTCTCTGCATCCTTTACAATCGCTCTGCTGCAAGGCTGTTTTTCTTTGACAGCCCCTTGAGGGCTGTAGTAGAGGCTGTTTGAAATGATTTATGTATTTCCATTGACTAAGAACTGGGACAATTCCAGAAAATTTGGGCTTTCTCTGTGCATGTGTGTGTGTCTATATAGATGTTCATATTTACATTTCTACTGTGTTACATCAGTGGTTCTCAAAGTGTGGTCCCTGGGCCAGCAGCATTAGTATCATCTGGAAACTTGTTAGAAATGCAAATTCTTGTCCTCATGCCTGGCCCGTGGAAACTCTGAAGGTGGGACCCCGCAATCTATGGTTTACCAAGCACTTCGGGTGATTCTGATGCATGTTTGTGTTTGTGAACTGCTGCTTTAAATACAATGTCTAATTTAACCCTCACAAAAGCACTGAGAAAACTCTCATTCAGGAGAAGATAAAGAAATCCAGAAAGGCTAAAGAGAAGGGTGGCCTAGGTCTTCTCTAAAGTCCCAGCCTGGACCGATGTGGGGTCTCTGGGCCTGACTGGCAGGTAGCACTCTCTCACACTTCCACCTCTTTCTAGCAGCCAGTTGCCACCTATAGAGAAAGGCTCCCCAGGCCTTTGCAAACACAGACAAGGAGAATAGGAGAAAGGAGAAAGAGGCCCAGAGGAGCATGTAAATGGGTGTGGCCCAGAGAGCATTAAAGGGGGCGTAACCCATGGTTTGGCGTTAGGTGTTTGATGAAAAGGCAGCTGGGTAGCATCTTTCTGCACTGCTTCCCTCTGTTCCACATACAGCCAGCTTGCCCACCCCCAGAGGGCTTCCTTCAGCATCAGCAGCTGGCTATGCTCAGCAGGAGGTGGCAGCCAAGACTCCTTTCGGGAAGTGTCATCAGTCAGGGTGGGCGTGCTTCGTGCGCGGTGGGGTGAACAGGAGCGCAGAAGGCCAGATGTTGGTTCTGGGACTGAGAAAGAATTGGCACTGGTGCCATTTGGTCTCAGCTGTTGCATCCTGTGACTTCAGGGAACTGCAGCGTTTGCTGCTTGTAAGCCAGCTGTTTATGGTGCCTCTGAACAAGGATAAAATCCCTCACTAGCTGTTTTTTTGATCCTTTAAAGTTCTCTTTGATCAGTGTAAAGTTTGTTAATGGAAAATCAGTGTGCCTTTATGACTCTGGCTCTGGCCAAGAGGCTGCTGGACATTCGATTATTGTCTTACATCTTTCTCCTGGTCCTGCCTGAGGTTTGGAAGAGCTGGTGGTGAATTCATTCAACATATACTAGGGAACTCCTGCTCTGTGCCAGGCAAGGATCTAGGTGTAGGGGATACAGCAATGAGCAGACTGCCACTGCCTTCATGGAGCTTCCCTTCTAGAGGTAGGGGACAGATTTTTTTTTTTTTTTTGGTTATTTGTGATAGATGGTATGAAGAAAATGAAATAGAATGATATGGTATCAGGTATCTAAACCACTCTAAAACTCAGTGGCTTAAATAATAACTACTCAGTTTGTCCACAATTCTACAATCAGGACTGGGCTCAGCAGGGCTGTTCTTACTAGTCTTGCTGATGATCACCCGTGTGGCTGTGCTGGCACATTCTGCTGGCAGGTCAGCAGGTGTTGTCCGGGGTCATCTGAGATCAATGGAGCCTCTCTCTCTCTCTCCATGTAGTGGCAAGTCTCTCTTCTATGGGGTGTGTTCACGAAGTCTCTTTAGGTGAGGACTCTTTAGCTGGACTTCCTGCACTGGGCCTCCAGGCTTCCACGAGCACAGACATGGAAGCTACTAGGCCTTCTTAATGCACGGCATCACCTCTGCTACATTTTATGGTTAACACAAGTCACCGGACCAGTTCAGATTTAAGGGGACAGGACTGTGTACGGTATGAATACTGGAGGCATTGTGTACTGGAGGCCACCAATTAAAACACTATTCTAGATACGGTATTTAGGATGGTTAGACTAATGGGGTGGGCTGCTTGAGGAAGGTTTGCTGAGGCGTGACTGGCAGTGCGGAGCCAGCCAGGTAATGATGAGGGGATGGGGAAGGGAGTGTGGGCAATTTAGGTTGGGACAGTGTGACTTTCTCTACTACAATGCCCTCTTTGCCTTTTGCTTCCAAGGGGAAGCTGGACGAAGACCCCCTATTTGACAGGAGTGAGAAAAACAGAAGGAGGAAAATGGAAGGAGGAAAACCGGAAGTAGCCAGTCATTAGTCAACAGAGGGACCAGGAGAACCAGGATTGAAAAAACGGCCTGGGACATTTCCCCGGACTGCTTCATGAGCATCTCTGAAAAATAGCAAGATGCTCAGCCACTGGCCCTTTGCAGGTAATGAGTGCAACCTGGGGCTTCAACTCTAAAGAAGTTCTTCTGGGTGGCACCACTGTTGTTATTTTGCTTTTAAAAAAATTTTTTTAAGAACTTTTTAGAGACAGAGTTTTACTCTGTTGCCCAGGCTGGTGGTGGTGAGATGATTATAGCTCACTGCAGCCTCAACCTCCTGGGCTCAAGTGATCCTTCTGCCTCACCCTCCCAAGTAGATGGGACTACAGGAGCATGCCACCATGCCCAGCTAATTTTTTTTTTTTTTTAACTGTAATACCCAGGCTAGTCTCGAACTCCTGGCCTGCTTTGCTTCTTGAGAGAGGTACCTATGCAGAAGGTTCTGAAATTGTTCTTAAATGTAAAGCTTCTGAAAGCAGCCCTTGGGCTATGCACTTGTTGGTAATAATACAGATAGAATCAAGAACGCTTGAACCACTTCTTTCTTAAAATATGGCTTATTGACCAAATGTCTCAAAATCACCCAGAAGCATGGTAAAATGCAGAATCCCAGGCCCAGTCTCTGATGGATTAATCAGAGTCTGTAGGACACAAGCCCCAGGAATGAACATTGTAACTGTGGTCTTCAAATGATCCATGTGCTCCTGAGAGATCCTTAAACCTTCTGTGGCCCCAGATGGAGTTATATTTGGAAATGAAGTTATGTTTAGAAATGAAGTGTGGAATCATCCTTTGGGACCCAGTTCAAATGTCATCTCCTCCAAGAAGCCTTCCTGACTGTTCACCCATGTACTGGAGGATTTAGCATACGTTGTTACACATCTGTTGCTCAGCAATGAGAGCCGCTGCTGATGGTAATACATTGTATTTGGGTTTCTGTCCCTGGGGCGAATGAATAAATTAATAGAAGGAACCCCAAGGAACATCTTGTACATCCCCTTGCTTAGGAATGAAGAACCTGGCACCTATGTGGCAAAATGACCAGCTCAAGGCCACACAGATGACAGTGCAGAGCTAGAACTAGTATCCAGGCTGCTTCTGGACTCCTTGTCCAGTGCTCATTTCTCTCGCTCAGGCCAGTGTCCTCGTTCAGGTGACTGGCAAGTCAGTTTCATTTGGAACTTAATCCTGACAGTTTTCCTGCTCTTCTCCCAACCTCACTGTATAGTGTGAAAGGAAAGTCATATCCTATCCAGACCTCTGGCATCCTCCTTTGCTACCCCCACCTGGGCCTGAGCTGGGGACAGGGGCAAGATTTTGCTAGAAGGTCTCTGAAGTGTCTTCAGACCTGGCCTCTAGCTTCAGGTAGGGCACGTGTTTATTCTCCCCCTCTCTGCCTTCCTTCAGTTCGCAGCCCGCCAAGCCCATTTGGTGAGCGTCCACCCAGCTTCCTCTGAATTAATATAAATGGCTGCTGAGGGTGCCTCCCACTTCATTGTGAGCCACTAGGGGCTCAGGGGGCGATTTGCATATCGCTAATTACAGTTGATTCCAACTTTGGAGAAAATCATTGATCCGTTTATAACTTACAGTAATTTGCAAAGCAATTACCTTCTGGCATCTTCTTTCTTGCTGAAAATGTGTCATTATTTTTCTCTATGTTTCATTTGAAAGAAAAATGATCTGGGCATTATCACTATGAAGGACCAACGTCTCTGAATGCCTGGAAGAGGTAACTATGTAAAATCCTGGAGGGCTGGAACTATGACCTAAGACTCTTCAAATTATATTCAGTGCCTGCACCTAGTAGGTGTGAAATTCATCTTTGACTGAAAGAAGAAATTGGAAACATCCTTGCATGGAATGTGTGATTGATACAGACACTGTGGCACCTTTCTTCTCTGGTATGGAGTCGGGATGGCTGGCAGGCAGAGCCTCTTGAAGCTGGCCGTCCAGGCTGGAATCTTCAACCTTCCTCTTGCTGGCTTTGTGAATTTAAACAAAGATGACCTTTTGTACCTCACGTGTAAAGCGGAAGGGCAAGCTGTGCCTGCTTCCCTAGGTTTGATGTAAAGATCAAACGAGATGACATAGGTAATATGTGGTAAATGTTAAGTTATTGTTAGTGATGATGAGGGGATGGGGAGGGGAGTGTGGGCAATCTCCCCACTGATTCTTGGCATTGTTTGTTATGATTCAATAGGCAGATTGTCAATTTCCAGCTAGATGCCTCTAAGCAGGGAACGAGGGCTCTCTGCTGTGGACTGAGAGGACGCTGATGGTTGACCAGCCTCTGTTAACCTGCTGAAAGCAGTCCTTTGAGCAGCAGGAAAACAGGCACACCAGTCGCATTTGGCCCAGAGGGCATTCATGCGGGACACAGGGATTTGGTGGAAAGTCCTTGACTTTCGAGAGCTAAAACTCCTGAGTATGGGTCTTGGCTGTGCGTCTACTGTGTGATCTTGGGCAAGTCACTCCACATCTCTGAACCTCAGAGGGAAGAAAATAGGGATTATTAAGCCAATCTTGCAGCCAGGGCTGGAGTAGGTGAGGAGAGTGAGGCACTCACCTGGAGAGGCACCAAAATCAAAATCAATGCATCTCATTCCCTAGGTGGGAAGCCCTCCTTGCTGCTCATTTAGACCCAGCCCTGAGTGGATGGACAGTAGTGAATATGACCCTCACTTGGGCTGCCCCATCTTGAGGTGCTGTTTTAGAGAAGTGGCTCTCAGTGTGGCTCCCACCTGCAGCAGCAGCAGCACCTGAGAACTTGTTAAAATGTCAATTTGTGGACCCTACCCTAGATCTACTGAGTCAGGAGGTGAAGCCCAGCAAACAACTAGTGAGAACCCCTCTCGGGGGATGAGGCCATCTCCCTCCAGTTCAGGACCACATCTCTGTAGACTTCTCATCTTTTTGGTGTGTAATAAAAGCATGAACTTTTTAAAGGTTAGCAAATGACTTTCCCTATACCCTTCTGTCCCTTCCTCGCCACTTCCCTCCCCAACCCTGGCCCCCCAAATTAGTACAAAGATTTTGAATAACCTGGAAATAGAGGTTTTTGTTCCTAGTGAGGGGCTACAGAGGGAGAAGGTATAATGCAAAGGGACCGTCTCTGTTTCTACAAGTTTAATGCCCTGCTCAATTGTCTTTAATTTTCTTGTCATAGCAGACAGGTGAAATATCTCATTCGCCCACCGTTAGCACTGCCTTCAGAGTCCTGGCCTGCTAAACTTGTGCTATAGCTAAAGACACTTCAGCTAATGCTCTTTTGTTTCTTTTCTTTTAGAAAGCCAAGTGAGGAATAAACATGTTGTTTTTTCTCTTTTCCATTTCAGTAAATCTCTTCCTTTCATTTTTTAAAAAGCTCCTCGCTTCACTGGGTTTTCATACTTGCATTAATCCCATCAACTTTCTACTCATGCATCTTTGGAAGAGACATTAGAAAATAATCTCTCTGCCTCTTTCGCTCTGCCCGAACTCCCCCCACCCTGCCTCCAATCTGGTCCAGCTAAAAGCTATTTCTGTATGAAAACCCAGTCATCCTTTGGTCACACGCATTGCAGGGAGAATGTCTGGTTGTTAAAATGTAATTGGTTAATCTGTATTGTGCAGGTTTCATTTCTTTCTCTGTTGACGAAGACAGCTTTGTCCATGAACAGAGCTGCTCGGTAAGACTTTCTGTGATGACGGGAATGTTCTGTATCTGCCTATCCAACACGGCAGCCACTAGCCACAGGTTGGGTACTTGAAATATGGCTTGTCCAACTGAAGGACTGAATTTTAAATTTTATTTAATTTCAATGCATTTAAATGTAAAATTTAAAAAGCCAAATGTGGCTGGCTAACGGCCATGGTTGTGGACAGTGAAAGTCTAGGAACAAGATCACTCCTGGGTAGAAGGAAATGACTCCCAAATGCTGCTCTGCAGAATCCCTGGACACCTGGGAAGGATTCCTGTGCCTCCATCGGGGGAGTGGGGAGGGGGTGGTCGGCTTCTGTGAAGCTCCCCCAAGCTGCTCTAAACCCCATTTTCTACCCGCACTTTCAGCTCATGTCGCCATTGGGTGCCCAGACACATCTGGAGGGAGGGGTAGGTCCCACAGAGGTGGAGAGCCTGAGTCACAGGCAGGGAACTCTAGGGCTGGCAGCTCAAATCCCTGGGACGAAGAGATATTTGAGCCTTTTTCTTAGCTGCTTGGGGTCTGAGGGTTGCTAATCCGGAGCACAGGCCTGTTGAAGAGCTGCATGAAGAGTAATGGACCAAAGGTGATTTGCCTTCCAGGCACAAGATTCTGACATAACCAGGAGAGCTGGTATCAGAAGACAGGATCCAACCAGGAAAACATACAGCACCGTGAGTTTTGACAGCAGGGCATATTGAAAGCAATATGATGGAAAAGCTTCAAGCTGAAAGGGACAATGAGGCAACCCAGTGATTAGCAACAGCAGGAAGTAGTTGTCACCCCTGGCTAAGCTGGAGATTCAAAGGGAAGAGAGAGTGTTCCCAGAGCCCAGGGGTGGAGGGGCTGAGGTGTCACCTGGATCCATGGGGCAGGTGTTTCTGTTGGGAGCTGGAGCCAATTAGGAGAAGCATCTGTTGCCATAGACACTGCCTCAGACAGGGAAGGAGGAGGAGGACAAACACCTTGGTTTCTCCTGCCTTCCAATCTCCTACTAATGCCTCGCATTGGTCCACTCCAGCCAGAAGTCATCTGTCATAGGAGCCTGGGAAAGGCTGCCTCTGAGGTCCTCTCCTGTGATAGAGCAGGGCAGAGATGAGGACTGGCTCTGTGTGTGTGTGTGTGTGTGTGTGTGTGTGTGTTTAAAATGTGGGCCTCTATTGTTTCCCTAGCACAAAGTTACAGAAGGCAAAAACCATATCTCATCTACCTGTGCTTCCTAGTCTTCCCCCTCCTCCAACAGCTGCTTCCCCGCCCCAACACCAAGTACTCCCAGTTCAGAGCTCTGCCCTTCTAGGAGGTGTCAGTGGTGTTGATGGAATAGACCTCCTAGAAAGGATGCTGTAGAGTGAAGGGAAGAGACAGTTCCATCGTCTCCATGGAGTGGACAGAATGTTGTAGATGCCAGAGGAAGAAACTGATCAACAAAAGCTGAGAAATTAGGGAAGGCTTCCCAGAGGATGGGATTTGGGCTGGGTTGGCTTGAGGCTGTGGAATTGGGAGGAAGCTCTAGTGAGACTGTCTTGGCATTTCCTCAAAGACAGAGCCTGTTTTCTCTTTTTCTTTTTGAGATGGAGTCGCACTCTGTCACCTAGGCTGGAGTGCAGTGGCACGATCTCGGCTCGCTGCATCCTCTGCCTCCCGGGTTCAAATGATTCTCCTGCCTCAGCCTCCCAAGTAGCTGGGACTACAGTTGCCTGCCACCAGACCTGGCTAATTTTTTTGTATTTTTAGTAGAGAGGGGTTTCACCACGTTAGCCAGGCTGGTCTCAAACTCCTGACCTCAAGTGATCTGCCCACCTCAGCCTCCCAAAGTGTTGGGATTACAGGCGTGAGCCACCGTACCTGACTCAGAGCCTGTTTTCTTACCTGGGCTTAGTAATGTGTCCCTGGGAATGTGATGGTGTTGAATTGCCTCTGACTGAGCTTGTCTGAAATGTTTGTATCTCTGGGAGGAAGTCACTGGTTGGGGTTTGATGCAGGCTGCACCACGCCTGGCATGACCTGCTAGGGGTTCAGAGGGAGCTCAGGGGACAGGCTGCTGAGAGCCTCCCAGGCAGTGGCATTAATTAGGAGGCTGACAGCACCAGCAGAAATGTTTGAGGCATGACACTGAGTTGTTTTTGTATTATTTACTTACACCTCATAAGCAAGTGAGAAAACTAATCAGTCTGGCCCTGGAGCCCTTGGGTGCAGCCTGGCTGGAATCACTGAGCCTGTGGAGGAGAAAAGAAGCTAAAAATTCAGGGTAAATGTGTAGGAACTAAGAGGCCAGAGAAATCTCTTCAGGACAAGGTCATTCTATCCATCTATCTGTGCACCCATGCACCCATGCATCCATCCATCCATCCGTCCACCTATCCATCACCTGTTTGCATAGGCAATGGGCAGGCCACATCTTCAGTGCACACTGAGCCAGTCCTTACCTGACCTGTCAAGCAGACCAAGTTCTCTAGCCCTCAGGCCCCTTCTGCCTTCATGATCAGGTGGTGAAGCACTCTTACTTGAGTTCCCCCTGTTGTCCCCTCATGCCAGCCCTGTGCCAGATCTTAGAGGGGATCAACAATAAGTATAAAGACAGTCTGGTCCTCAAGAAACTGCACATTTAGTTGAGGAGACCACAGATCCACTCTGAAAGCAGTATGATACAGTATATGAAAATATTTGCAGGCATACTTAAATGTCTGTAGATACTAAGAAGTACTAGGAGGCCACAGGGGGTAGAGGGGTGGTCAGCTAATATTTCAAGAGAGAGGTGAGCTTTGAAAGGGCTTCACGAAGTGAAACGAATGAGACATAAAAAGGGAGATAAATTACCTGAGTTGAGTATCTGCTATGATGGTTAGGATTCCCATTTTGCAGATGAGGAGACAGAGGCACCCTGAGAGGTCCAATAACATGCCCAATGCCACACTGCAGGAGCAGAGCTGGCTTTGAGCCCATATACTCTCAGACTGCAAAACTCCTCTGCCTCTCTGGCTGAGGGTGGCTGAGAGGGCATTGCCACTACCCTGTGCAAATCCCTTCTGATGCTCACTGGAAAGCTTGGCTGCTGTGCACCAGGTGCTGGATAAACATTTGTTCCACTATGAAATGACTTTCCATTTTTGAGTTGCTTTTGATTCGACCAGTCTCAAATACCCATTGCCTAACACGCGTCCTTCTCCATTGCAGGAGAAAATGGGGGTAGAATTATTGATCATTTTTATTGCTATCTGAGAATAAGCAAGATCTTTTAAAGTATAAGATTGTTTCTGATCACAGCTAAGTCCAACGTGGACTCCATGAAAGCTCTCCCGGGATGTCTGCTGGCATACAGGTGCCCCGGTTTTACAGGTAGTTAAACAGAACTTTCCAGAGGTTATTTTACTGGTTACTGCCATGAGCCCAGGTTTTCTTTTGGTCTGGCCTCTCCTGGCCAAATCTCACGAGAACTGGGGTCTGTAAGGAGTTTCTCATGGTCTCTGGACCAAAGTGGTATAAAGCAACCTTGCTGAGAAATGCTTTCCTGGGGCCAGCGACCCCTGGGAACCTTTCCTTGCTTTCTCTGGTCCCCATGGCAAGCCCAGTCTGACCTCAGAAGGGAGGGCGCACCACTGCTGTGTGCATGACTTAAAATAATGAGGCAGTTGTCTTAGCAAGAGGAGACAAATAAATCAGTAGGAAGGGTTTTTTCACAGGTCAGCAGGTTTGGGACTCAGATACATTAATATGGAAAGTTACTTTTCCTTCTGAGTGGGGACTTGAGGGTGGGTGGGGGCGCCAGGGCTACGCTTCCTGGTCTGAGGTGTGTGGTTCAGTTTCCTTCGGCGGGGCAAGCCGGGACTTGAGTGCTCAGTCTCTACAGCCCCTCTTGACCTTGAAGTCCATCACACACCTGCCCCGGAGACCTCCTGCCCCTCCTCACTGCCTCTGGGAGGGGGCTTCCTCTAATTTGTCACACAGGGGTTTCCCTCTCCCTGGACTTCCCCGTCTTCCCTCTGCTCCTTCCAGACATGGCCCCATCTCTCTGCCTTTGCTGGGCTGGTCCCTCCTGTTCTCCTCTCCATCCCAGCAGCCCCCAGGGCTATCTCCTCTGCAAGCTTCTCCCACTCCTCCTTTCTCCTCACCTGTGGACCCTCTCGGGTGCTGCTTCCCTGGTTTTTTCAGCTGCCCTATCTCCCCAGCTGGGTGTGATTTCATTGAGGAGAGGGACTGATTCTAATGGCCAACATCAGGGGCTTGGGGAGTCGGAAAGACTTGCACTGGTGCTTTCATGACAGCTCTTCTCATGGTCTGCCTTGTGGAGGGATCCTGTGGAAACAGAGAAAGGGCCTTGGATTCCAGCTTTGGACATGTCCTGGATTTAAATCCTGGCTCTGTCGCTTCCTGCTTTGGGAACTTGAGGAGGGTGCAGACCTCTCCAAGGCTCCTTTTCCATCAATATGATGGGAGCATCTAGTCTCCATCTCATGGGGGGCTGTGAGGATGAAGGGCCATGATGCTGGAAAGTACCTCACACAGCAGCTGGCCCAGAGTGGGAGGCTGGAGAAGAAATGTCAGCAGGTACCTCCTGTGTGCCATCGGGCCTGGCGCTGTGCTGGTGAAACCGATTAGTTCAACTGACTCAATGCCCCCAGGCCTGTGCCAAGGAATCGCCCCTCTCGGAAGAGCTAAGGCTTGGTTCTTTCAAGACCACCTGCAGGTGAAGCGTCTCCGTGTGGGGCAGGGCCACTGGGCTTTGCAGGCTGCTGCTTTTTGTTTCCAGATTCCCCTTCATGAAAGATACCCGCACTCCCATGCGTGTTGCAGCCCTGTTCACAGGAACCAAGATTTGGAAGCAACCTCAGTGTCCATCAACAACTGAACGCATAAAGCAAATGTGGTACCTATACACAATGGAGTACTATTCAGTCATAAAAACGAATGCCATCCTATCATTTGCAACAACATGGATGGAACTGGGGGTCCTTACGTTAAGTAAAATAATCCGGGCACAGAAAGACCAACATTGTATGTTCTCACTTCACTTACTTCTGGGATCTAGAAATCAAAACAATTGAACCCATGGAGATAGAGTAGAAGGATGGTTACCTGAGGCTTGGAAGGGTATTAGGAGGTTGGGGGGGAGGTGGGGATGGTTAATGGGTGTACAAACAGATTGAATGAATAAAAGACCTACTATTTGATAGCACAACAGGGTGACTACAGTCAATAGTAACTTAATTGTACATTTAAAAATAACTGAAAGTATGATTGAATTGTTTGTAACACAAAGGATAAATGCTTGAGGGGATGGACACCCCACTTTCTATGATGGGATTATTGTTCCTTGCATGCCTATATCAAAACATTGCATGTACCCCCTAAATATATACACTCACTATGTAGTCACAAAAATAAAAAATAAAAATTATACAACAAAACAAAAAACAAAACCCACAAATTCTCCTTCTGGTTTCTGTACAGTCCAGGCAAGGCTGGATTTCCAAAGCCTTACTAAGTTCTCAGACATAGCAATGAGACAACAGAGGATGGAGTAGTGATAAGAGCAGAGGGATTGGGGCCGGCCATCTGGGTCCGGGACTCAGCACTTTGTACCATGACCACAGACCTTTTCCCAGTCAGCGTTGTGTCATGTTTGGAAACTGGGCAGAGAGGCCCAAACTGTCCTGGGGTCAAATTGGGCTGGGATGTGTGGATGCTGTATGGGCTCGGGCAAAAGGCAGCACTGTTGTTTCTTCATGTGCAAAAATGGAAGAGTCACCATGTGTGCCTCAGATGGCCAGCGAGGGATTGCAATGAGATGTGATGGGCATGGTGCTTAGCGCTGCACGGCACAGAGGAAGCCTGCAGTGGTGGACTCATCCATGGTTACGAACACATGGGATCTGGCTCACCCGCTTTCTGCAGGGGCTTACCCCAGAGGACCCCTCTCTTAGCTACTGGTTCATCTCTCCAAGAAACACCCCCAAAGACATCTCTGCTTCTAGGCTCTTGAAGTGAAGCAACTGAGGCCTCCTGCTGGTGCACAGTGATCCCAGACCTATGCATTCATTGACGGGGGCGCTGGGGGAAGAAACAGGTCAAAATCCTTCTGTGATAATACCAACAACCTCTTCTGCCCTCCTTATCAAAGAAAAGCATTTATTTCCAGGCTTTCTTTTTCATTTTTGAGTCGGAATATCGCTCTGTCGTCCATGCTGGAGTGCAGTGGCAAAATCTTGTCTTACTGCAATGTCCACCTCCAGGGTTCAAGCGATTCTCCTGCAACCTCTACCTCTAGGGTTCAAACAATTCTCCTGCCTCAGCCTCCCAAATAGCTGGGATTACAGGCACCCATCACCACACACGGCTAATTTTTGTATTTCTAGTGGAGATGGGGTTTCACCATGTTGTTGGCCAGGCTGGTCTCAAGCTCCTGACTTCAAGTGATCTGCCTGCCTCCGCCTCCCAAAGTGCTGGGATTATAGGTGTGAGTCACCACACCCGGTCAATTTCTGGGCTTTCTGAAAGAACGCAGACACTCACACCATGTTGTAGCCAAAGGATGACAGCACTCATTTACTGAGCATCTGCCAAGACCACGTCTGCTTCTGAGTGACCGTCAGTATCCTCACTAGCAACTCCATACTGTGAGTTCTGTCATCGTTCCTGCTTTTCAGGTGAGGAAACTGAGGCATGAAGAGGTGAAGCAACTTGCCCAGGGTTACACAGCTAGCAAATGGTAGAGTCACAGTTTGAACCCAGGCAGCCTGACCGTAGTGACAGCATTCCACCTTTTTGCCTTCAGAATGGTTACCTATGCCCTTGTTTTAAAGAAAAGGGCATCATCACAGTTCAGAGAGGCAAAGAGACCTGCCTAAGGACACACAGCTAGTGAGGAGCAGCCTGGGTTAAGACCCTGGTCGCCAGGTCCTAGCTGGGTCTGTTCTGTTTCAGTATCAGAATGGTACCCCTGCTCCCCGCACCGGCCCATCAATCCCCAGGGACTGGAGCTGGAACAGGTTGAGCTTGTCAACTCAGGGCTTGGTCTAAAGCAGGATCTGCCATGAGACCGGGAGACTCTGATCCTGGCAGCCATCACTGTCGCCACTGCTGCCGCTAAAGATTGAAGAGGACGGGATGTGGGGCCAGCTCTGAGCCTGGGCATCTTGCCAGAGCTGCCAACACGAAGTTGCATTTTGTCTTCTGCTCCCTTTGCCTGATTTAATACAACCGTAAATAATAATGGAGCAGGGGGAAGCAGGGTGAGGGAGAAACAACCCAGCCAAGAATCTGGGTAACAATCTCATCAAACCTGGGGTTTTCCCTTTGCTATTTGAGAAGCAACTTCTCCTCTGATGTAAACATTTTTTAAAATGATGATTCTGGGCTGAGTGGCACCAGGAGCCGTCACTTGGTGCTTTTCTCCAGCTCCCTCTGGTCCTCAGATGGAGGCAGAACGGGGCCTGTAACCATGGCAATTCTCTAATGTTCTTTCATAAACCATAAACATAGGGGAAGGCTTCATTACAGCTTCTTCAAGGAGAAAACAAAGCTTTCCCTGAATGGGGCAGGGCAGGGTGGCAGGGGGAGAGGGGAGGAGAGGAGAAGAAGGGAGACTTCAGGCTTTTTTTTTTGCTATAAAGACAAACTGCGTCAGAATTGGCTCAGTGCAGAATGTGGCTCCTGCATTTAAGCAAGACGTAGCCCAGGGCCAGGCACAAAGCAGGGGCTCCTTAAGTATTAGTTGAAAGCAGGAAGGAAGACAAGCAGGGAGGGAGTGGTGTGGAGGGGAAAGGATTTGGACTCACACAGAGGAACTGTTAGTGGCCAGCTGAGCCCACGTTTTGAAAGGGTTTAACGTTCTGCTGACCTGTCTAACAGGCCCGTTGGAAGAGCAAGATGATGTACAGATTGTCCTACCTGAAGACTGTGGGGGAGAGGGGGCTGTCTTATCTCCCCAGTCTCCAAATCATCAGGATTAAGAAGTGTTTGTTGAATAAACTGAATAAATAAGTGAAGAGATGAGTGGACCAAATTTTTAACTGTCTTTGGAGGGGTCATAATTATACTGAGAATATAAATATAATGAAAACTATGACTTCTTATTTCAAAATTGCACTTAGGAAAACACATTTTATGTGTCATTTCAGGATGTTTACAGACACTGATGACCATCCCTAGAATTCATGTTGAGAATTTCCATGCCATGTTAACTTCTAGATATCCTTGGGAAAAGTGTCTACTGTGCTGCCTTGGTTTCCCCAATGAGAGTGAGAACAAATGGATCTGAAGAGGTGATCTTGCCCCTAATTTCCAAGTTCTGGGGAGATAAACAGGGTTTTCTTTTGACTCCTTTGGATCCTGGGAGCTTCAAGAGAAACTCAACTCCAGGCACTTGCACAGACAGAGAATTCAGATTCTCCTCTAGGGAAAGGGGCAGAGTATGGACCCTGGCTTTGAGCCGCCTCTCAGCTTTTCTGTTGTCCTTGAGGCTGCTACCTTAACACTGTCCTTGCTTTGTGTGGTTCTGCTATTACTAGCTGTCCTGCGGATTTCTGACAATTACAAGCCATGTACCTCACCACGTATGCAAGCATTTCTCATTTATTCTGAGTGCTTTAAGGACTGCCCAGTCTGAATGCAGAGAACTATGTCTCATTCATTTTTGTGTGTCCAGGCCCTCACAGGGTTTGGGGATCCTGATATAGGCTTGGATTAGATGACCTCTCAAATCCTCTTCAGCACTTTCATGCACAGAAGCCAGCATCATCTGGAGTCTTATTATCCAGTTTTATTAAAGCAGATTACAATATAAAAGAACCCATCATCAGCCATCATCAGTGATCTTGGATAGCTTGCTCTTGGCTGGTGACCTAAGGATTCCTTTCTTTTTTTCCTATTATCAAATTCATTCTTGTACATAAGCTGTCCCTTCCCTGCAAAGTATTCCTTGACTATCATAGACAAAATATGTCACTCCCTTCCCTCTTCCCACAATCTTTGCTTTACATTCAAATGTCACCATTTTATAGATCCATTTGTTTTCTTTATTGGATTGTAAATTCCTTGAGGGTGGAAACTGGATCTAATTCAACATGGTATCCCACGGTTCCTTGCATATAGTGAAAATGCAGCAAATGTGGGACTTGGTGAACAGCAGATTGTTCACTTACTGCAAGGGATGGGTTTTTCTTTCTCTACGCAATGCCCTTTGACTTTGAGTTTGGCCATTGGACTTGCTTTGACCAATGGGATGCTCACAGACACGAGGCAAGTAGAGGCTTGGAACATGTGTGTGAACTGGACTTGCCCTCTGTGCTGTTAATGTCTCCTGACCTAAGGAGGAGGATGAGAAGCACATGGACCAGACCTGCCCCAGCCAATCCGCAAGCCTGTGAGTGACAAATAAATGCGTATTACTGGATGTCACTGAGATATGGAGGTTGTTTGTTAATGCTGCAACTGTTGCTTAATACAATTGTTAACCTAAAATGTAGGCTGAAAAACACAGGAGGCCTTGTGGTGTTCATTGTCTTTAAGGGTTGAGGTGAACATTTTAGAAAGAATGAAACAATCAGTGACTTGAGGAAGTGGTTGGTTATTCCTCAAATGGAAGACTGAAGGAAGGAAGAAAATATTTTCCCCCAAATCTTTCCTATAAGCCAAGCTTGTTGCTGTTGAAACCTGAAGGATGATGACTTTTGTGAGGGAAAGAATGAAATGGGGTTTCTTTGAAAAGCAGCACTTTTCCCCCTATAGTTACAAACGGTGTTGTTGTTGTTGTTGTTGTTGTTTTCCCATTGCTGACTTCTGTGAGTAACTCTGCAGCCTAAAATAATGTCTGTGTGTGCATGCGAGGCTGTATGGATTCCAGACAAGGAGTCTGACTTAGATGCCTTTTAGAAAATTGGCGCTTTCCATCATTCTGTCATGGGGTTCCCTGGCCAGCTCACTCGATTACCGCTGGCGTAAGGGATGGGACACAAGAGGTGAGTGAGCCTAATTGGGCTTCCACCCTCGCCTGTGGCTTGAGAGTTTTCACACAGTGCACTCTCTTCAAGACCTGGAGCTGCCAGAGCATGACAGTGGCCAGGCAAGAGAGTGCCTGGTCCTCCTTCAAGCCAAACTTCTCACCCGCTTCCAATCTGCAGCAGTTCCCAAGAAACTGGAGCCCAGTGCCAGGGAGAGAAATTGGGGCCTGAAAGTCATCCTGTGGGGCCTTGTGGTGGCCATAGCTGGGATGGCAGTTTTACTTAGCATCTACTATGTGCCAGGCTCTGCCAGGCAAAAAAGCAGCCCCCTCATCCCCTGCTCTCAAGGAGATTATGCCTCTGAGGGAAGATGGATATTGATAAGTAGTCAAACAAATTAATGGAAATTTGTAACTGTGACAGGTGGTCCACAGGACTCTAACAGCAAATAAGAGAGGCATTTGCTTTGGGACAGCAAAGCAGGAAGATGGTTTCTGATGCTTCATCTTGCCACTCAAAACCTTTATCTTACTGAGGCCATAGCTACTCCATATCGAGTCTTTGTGCAACCATTCTGCCAAGACCCAGTCTGCCAGGCCCCTCATGCCCCAGTGACCTGCAGGAACATACCCAGTGGCCCTGTTCCTCAGCCCCACGTCACTTCATTCTTCCTTGGTTCTCAGCCATCTTCCCACAGGTTTGAGACAAGGGTCTGGACCTGCCTCCCTGGGTTGTGTGGCCAGTGTTGCTGATCCTCTACTGCGGTCACGCCCAAATATCTGGCTGCAGATGTGAAGAAGGGAAGGAAAAGGAGAACCTCTTCCCCCGACTTTTTAAATAGAAGACTTAGTGGAAGTTTCTCTGCTTACATTTCTTGTGGTCAGAACCCAGTTTCCTAGGGAGGCCAGGAAACATGCTAGTCTTTTTGGAGAGGGCATGTCAGAAGAAAGCTCAGGGTTTCTTTTCTTTTCTTTTCTTTTCTTTCTTTCTTTCTCTTTTCTTTCTTTCTTCCTTTCTTTCTTTCTCTCTCTCTCCCCTCCCTCCCTCCCTCCCTCCCTCCCTCCCTCCCTCCCTCCCTCCCTCCCTTCCTTCCTTCCTTCCTTCCTTCCTTCCTTCCTTCCTTCCTTCCTTCCTTCCTTCCTTCCTTCCTTCCTTCCTTCCCTCCTTCCTTCTTGATGGAATTTCGCTCTTGTTACCCAGGCTGGAGTGCAATGTCATGATCTCGGCTCACTGCAACCTCCACTTCCTGGCTTCAAGCGATTCTCCTGCCTCAGCCTCTGGAGTAGCTGGGATTACAGGCATGCACCATCATGCCCAGCTAATTTTTGTATTTTTAGTAGAGATGGGGTTTCATTATGTTGTCCAGGATGGTCTGAAACTCCTGACCTCAGGTGATCTACCTGCCTTGGCTTCCCAGAGTGTTGGGATTGCAGGCGTGAGCCACTGTGCCCGGCCTCAGGGTTCTCTTTCTGAGGAAGAAGCAGGCAATGAATGCCAGGAGTCCATCGTCAGTCTCTGCCTTGGAGCTGATTAAAGCCTCTTCATGATTGGCAGAGACAGAGTCAACTATGCCATCTTTCTTATCCCAGTCTGGTGTTCAGGCTTTGGTCCTTCACAGGGGGCGCTTGGCTGAGTTGGGCCCCTTCCCGATGCTGAGTGTAGAGCGGGGCACCATGGCACCCATCTCACATGGGAAAGGTGAAGAACCAGAACAGGCCCAAGAACAACATCTCAGGTCAGGAAATGCGAAGTCCTCTTCTAAGCGCCTCCTCCCATCTCTCCTATAAGTTACTATGGGATGTAGGTTGTTTCGGTGATGGAAAAATGAAGAAGTGGATTGTGAGTGCTGAGGCTGCTTAAACCTACACACAAAACTTTGTAAAAGTTTCCTCTGAGGAGCTGGACTTCAGATGAAGCAAGGCTTGCCCCAGATACCAGAGGGCTTGAAAAACTCAAGAAGTTTTGTCAGGTTTCCATCCACCAACAGGTCTTGCAAGAGGCCAATGCTATAAACTGGGGGAAGTAACATCCCAGGAAGAGAAATGATTTTGTGCAAGCCCTAAAGCGCTGAGGTGAACCAAAACAGCTATCCTGTTTCACAGCTGTGAGTGGGGACAAGAAGAGGGCTTATTGGCGATACAGCCTAGGAAGTGACCCCCTCCCCTCTGTGTACATGGACGTGGGCTGCAGGGTGGAGCTGTATAAAAGGCCAGGCATCTCCTGAGTTTGAATCCTTGCTCTGTCACTTCTAGGCATATGACCTTGGCAAATTTCTTACCATCTCTCAACCTCATTTTCATCTGTAAAATGGGGATGATACCATGTCCTAGCTCACAGGAGTACAGTGGAATGAAACAAGGGAATGCACACAGCCTGCTTAGCCCAGCTTCGGACACGTGGCATGGGTCTACAAACATTGGTGCGTATCTTAACTGGCATTTCCAAGTGATAGAGTTTATAGATGACTTAGTGCCAGGGAGTTACAGTCATTTCTGGGGAGTTAGGAAGCACCCTAGGAGCAACGGAGAGAGTGTGATGGAGGTGGGGTGGGGTGCTATGACAAGCAGGTAAGGAGCTTCAGCTCTGTTGCTCCTGAATTATTCATAGAAACAGTCTTTGAATAATTGGAGACCATTTTTCATTATCATTATTTCCCGGAGAAATGACTCCATTGCTAAAATCTGAGGTGGGGGAAGTATATTCTATTTATCTTAGATTGCTTCTTAAAAACTTCCCAGGGATGGTCCAAAACTGGCACCTCGTTTTGGGAGGTGTGACTGCAAGGGCAGAATAATCCCGCCTTGTTAATTACTTCCCAAAGTGAAAGAGCAAAGGAGAGGAGAGAGGGAGGGAGGGAGGATCGAGAACCAGGGAGAAAAAAGAGAATTCGTGGTGGGCAGGAGCGGGTCTGGGGAGGGCTCTAGCAGGCTGACAGATATGGGGTCAGTCCAGCTGTAGGAGTTGGATGTAAGATCAGCCCAGCTGGAGGAGTAGGTTCTGAGTACTGTGCCTGGAGAGTATCCAAGGAGCATGTCTCCCCCTACTGTCCCAACCCTAACATTTTGTCCTCATTGAGGTATAGGGTAGTAAAAACAAAAAAAGGGCAGACCCTACACCGCCACTGGAGTGAGTTACCTTGGGCAAGCCCTGGGTTGCCTTTGGCAAGGCCTGTTCCTGTCTCCGTGCCTCAGTTTCCTTTTCTGATAAACGAGGCTGGGAAATGCGTCTTTTGTAGAATTGTTATGAAAATTGACTGAGATAATGCATGTGATTTGCCCAGCACTGCGCATGACTTAGAGGAGACTTTTAAAAGCTGTTAGAAAACCTATCCTCCCATTCCCTCACTCCCCCTTGGAGACCCAGTCCTAGGGATTAAGTATGGCCCCTTTTCAAAATGCAGAGGCAAATGCTCCCGGTAAGGGGTCCTGCCTTTTATCATCACAACTTGGCTATCTCTCTGTTTCCATGAATTTGACTTCTTTAGATCCCAAATATAAGGAAGATCATGCAGTAAGGCTGGGATGGGAGGATTAGGGAGATAATGGTCAAAGGACACAAAATTTCAATGAGACAGGAAGAAGAATATGTTCAAGAGACCTATTGTACATCGTGGTGACTGCAGCTAATAACAATGTAATGTACACTTGAAAACTACTACAATAATAGATTTTAAATATTCTCACTACAAAAAAAGAATCAGTATGTGGAGTCATGCATATATTTATTAACTTGATTTAGCCCTTCCACAGTGTAGACCTATTTCAAAATATCATGTTGTACAGAATGTATAGATATAATTTTTGTCAGTTAAAAAAAACCATAAATGAGCTGGCTGTCTCTGGGGCAGGAGGTGCCACAGGTTCTTATGTGTGTTGTGGGTGGGTAGCAGAGGAAGTGAGGTGAGGAGAAGGTGGTGCTGAGGAAAGGTGGGGAGAGGGCCCTTAAAAGGAAGCAGGGACAAATGTGCCACTTGGCACTTGGCAAAGGCCAGTCTAGGGACATGCACACACCCTCACACATGCACACACATATACGTGTGTATGTAGTCTAGGTGTTTTATGAAGTCTTCTGGGACCATTCCCATCCACTGCCTGCCCTAGCCCAGCTGACCCAATCAAAGTGGATGCATCTATATCTGGAAGATGAGATGTAAGCAGAGGTTCATGTGTCAGTTTCTGGGAAACTTTCTTAAGACAACTGGCACATGCACTTGGCTGTAATTTGTCATCTGGGAGGTTCGTGGACATTAATTCTGTCTCTTCCATGAGGCAGAGTCTCTCTTAAGTCAAAATTACTTCTTCCATGTCATGCCCCTCCCTCCCACCCAGGGTCAGGCACAGGGCTCTGGATATCATCAGTCTGCAATAATCCACAGGCCATAGCTTGATCAAGTGGTGTAAGCAGATGTCACCTCATAATGTTTTGAAATTGGCTAAGAATTCATTCTGGGCACTGTCTGAGTGAAGACAGCCCCAGTGTTGAGGAAATAACAAGGATCAAATTTGACAAAGGAAGAAACAAGGGGCCCACACTTACCCCACTCCCAGAAGGAGACTTACCTCTGGGTTCAGCTCCCGTTTCTTGGCCAGTTCTCCCCATTCTATTCCACGTAATAACTTTATTTCTAGGTTCTATCTGGACCTTCTTCCCCTTCCTCTTAACGCTCTCTATCCAGGAAGAAGGTGAAAAAGGTGCCCAGATATTAGTAACACGTGTATCCGTGGTTACTTAATGTCTTTTCCTTCCAGAGGCCTGTGTAGGGCAATGCCTTAACCCAGAAGGACAGGCATGGGGCAGTCTTCACCCCTGTCTAGAGTCCCTGCTCTGGAAAATCATGCAAGAGCTCTGTCTTCACAGCCCTTCCTATTAAATGCCATCCTCATGGCCTATATCACTGTTTAAATTTTACAGTCATTTGAGTTAATATTCATGAAGACCTGTCTTCTCTACTAGATTCAAGGTCTACAGGGGCAGAACTATGCCTACCTTGGCTTGTCACTTAGCCCAGGGCCTGGCACAGAATAAGTGCTAAGCAAAGGTTTGTTGACTGAAAAATGAGTGAAATAAATGCATCGATAAGAAGAGCCTGCTTTAGTACTCTGTGCAGCGAGGGTCCGTGATACCCAGAAAGCAGCCTTTGCCAGCCTCCAAGAAGGCTTAATCCTGCCCCCTCTCTATGATTAAGGTGTCTGATGTGCCCAGCCTCTGTGTGTGTGTGTGTGTGTGTGTGTGTGTGTCTGTGTGTGTGTAAGGAGGGGCCAATAGGAAAAGCAATTAAAATATCAATTAATATAAGAGTATAGGACTATGCAGTTTGTTCTTTTCCTTGACAGTTCATTCATTTATCAACTAATAAGCATGTGCCATATGCCAGCAACGTATTGGGCAATGAGAGGGACTCAAGTATGAACAAGACATTGTCCTGTCCTGAAGGAACTCACAGCATAGTAGGAGGAAAATGTAATTGCAGTAACAACCACCCTAACAGTTATAATACCAGTGGTAATTTTTGAACAGCCCCTATTTGCCAGATCTTGCCACACACGCTGTAAGATATTGGCCTGTTTATTTTCCTCAACAACTCTTTGAGGAAGGAATATTATTCTTACTTTATGAATTTCGAAATCAAGGCACAGAGAGGTTAAGTCACTTCCCAGGGTCACACAGCAAAGCTCTTGACTCTATACTTTGCTCTTATAATACAGAATAGAACAGGTCGAGTGTTTACAAATGTACAAACAGTGCCCCAGGAGTTCAGAGAAATAATTCTCATGTGAGCTCGGGAGGGTGGGTGGTTTGATGGGAGTGTCAGAGGGGGCAAAGAGAGGGTAGGGGATATTTAGGGGAATAGGGGGCAGTTCAGTTTGGCTGGATGCAAGGGTATGTGAAAAGATGGAAGGGAGAGAAGCCTGGAGAGGTGAATGGGACCAGCCTGGGTAAGATCTCAGATGCCATTTCAGCCTCATGGTTGGCTGTGAATAAGTGGCAGATAGTAAGACAATGACTGCAGTGATGTGGAGCCCTGGTCTGTCCTAGTCTGTGCTGGTGGTTTGTCTGGCAAGTGGACAGGGATGCAGCTCTGACTCGGCCAGGTGGGTGCCTGGCCCTGGCATCTGTAAGCCCCAGGCCAGCCGTGAAGCTGCTTATTGAGGGAGATGAGGTAACACCAGCTTGACGGGATGCTCCTGGGCTACCCCAAAGAAGCCCTTGACAGGCTTATCCCTGATGAGGGGCCCGACTGAGACGGGCAGACATGGCCACTCATCAAACCAAGCAGTTTTCCTGGCCTATGGGGCCACTCCCCCAGAAGGTGGGCAAACCCTGATAAAAATCCTTGAAAAGCCACACATTTCCCTTGCACAGAATTTACCCCAGTTAAGTGATTTCCTTACTTGCTTTGACCAGTAATTTCAGATATTTTCAGCTAAGCCTCAGTTAGAGATAGAGATAGAAAAAAGAGCAAGATGAAGGGGTTATGGAGTGTGTGAACATATTTGTTGTGTGGAGTGACTGCAGGAGAGGTCTCGGGAAGGCATGGGAGGTTGTTGAGAGCAGCTGAGAGAACATACGAATTGTGTCATTGTCAGCGAAGATTAAACAGTAGAAAGAATGAGGCTTTGCTGGCAGCCACTGGATTAACAGCTTGTAGATTTCAATAATCAGTTTAAAGTTGAGTTTATATGCATGCCGAGAAACCTGGCTCCTTAAGATGAGCTATGCTGTTGTTGCTGGAAATGGCTGGAAGTCAGGGAGGGAGATTTACAGCCTGAAGATGTCACCCTTCAGAGAGAAATCACCCACTCCTAGGACAGCAGACTGGAAGGCAGCCTGTCGAGAGGCGAGACCTTGTTGATTTCTGAAAAACGTGAATTTGAATTGATATGCCCAAGAAAAAGTGGGCACTATTTATAGGATAGTGACTGAGATGAACTGCTCAAGAAGAGACAGCAGGTGGGGCGTGGTGGCTCACACCTGTAATCCCAGTACTTTGGGAGGCTGAGGTGGGCAGATCACTTGAGGTCAGGAGTTTGAGACCAGCCTGGCCAACATGGTGAAACCCCATCTCTACCAAAAATATAAAAAATTAGCTGGGGGTGGGGGTAAGCACCTGTAATCCCAGCTACTCAGGAGGCTAAGTCAGGAGAATCACCTGAACCTGAGACGCAGAGGTTGCAGTGAGCTGAGATCGTGCTACTGCATTCCAGTCTGGGTGACAGAGTGAGACCCCATCTCAATCAATCAATCAATCAATAAAAGAGACAGCAACACCCCATAGCCAACAGAATCAGGGTCTAAATCCTTGGCTCAGAAGCCTCAGCCTTCTTTTGGGAGGCTCCTGACCCCACTTGTACCCCTACTTCCTACGGCCCCCATTACAGGCCTGTCCTCCCTGGACCTCTTTTTTCTGCCTGCCCCATCTCCTTGGGCACCCCTTCTACCTAAATAGTTCGTCTTCATTTTCATCTGTCCAAACTATTCCTTCCCACCAACTCCAAATAGGTTCACCGACTCCTCCACTAAAAGGCCTCTGACCCTCTACTCCCTTCCAGAGCAGGATGACATCCTCTCTGCTCCCATGAGGCTCATCACATTTTCTTTGTGACATAATATTTACGTGATTGTCCCACGACTCCTATTAACTCCAGAAGGCAGATAACCCATACCAAGGTCCTCTGCACGTCTCGTAGCTTGGTGTCCTGGCAAAGTGCCTTGTAGCCTCCACAGTGCCTTGCCTGTGGCCACCACATCAGACACTGGATGTTCATTCTTGGCTTTCCAATCCCATTCTTTCACTCACAGTAGCCAACTCACTGTCCCCAATGTGCTGTGAACTTTCACACCTCTGGGCCTTTCATTCATTCACTCATTCAACATACATTTAGTGAGTTCCTTCTATGTGCCAGACTACTGTAGCTCCAAGACTCAGGGGTGAGCATATGACCCCAACCTGGCCAAGCAGAGCATTTCATTCTCCTGGCCACAGATTATGCATTACAGATGGCAGGAAACACAAGGCATGCCATTGAAACTCAAATCTGAGACTTGGGTGGGGACTTTCTGGAAAGTTGCACGCACTTTCCTTTGGAGTTGTTTAATAGTAGGTGTCAGCAGGGGCCACTGGGGGCCACCCACGAATGGGAAGAATCAAGTCACCACCAAGGAAAGCAGATCTCAGAGGCAGAGGGCTGGAGATTCCTGGTGACATCATTGAGTAACTAGATCCAGCTAAGGCTGAACTACCTCTGAAATTTTCAGTTAAATGAGCTCATCAGTCCAACTTCTCTGCTTAAGCCAGTTTAAGCTGGACTTCTGCAACATAGAACCAGTGTTCTCACCAATATGAAGGTAACACACATGCCTTCATGAAGGTGAAAACTGATCCTTTGCCCTCTGAGATGCTCTAAACCTGGGTCTATAGCACCCTCACTTCCTTGCTAGCTGGGGTGTAGTGGGGTGATGATTAATTTGTCTGTTACCACCTACGTCTACTCTTCAGGCCCAACTTGGCTGGAGCCTCCTGCTGTGTCTAGGAGCAGGCCTGAGATGAGTCCCCTTTTCCACATCTGCAGGAGTTTATGAGATTAATGACATACATAGATTTAATGATGGGCTCTCGATGGTGGAAGGAAGCTGATTCTGAGGCCATAGTTCATTCTTGCTCAGGTTGATTAATAATTAGGTGTCAATACTCCCTAGGATTTGAGCATGAACAGTTGTTTTTTTCCTATTGGATATGTATTTTTGTCATTGTTGATGTTGTTTTTTATATTGGGTCTTACTTCAGTTGCCATTCCTCTTCTGCCCCTTGAGATCTCGAGGTCCCGTCATTGCCCTAGGGACTGAGAATGTTCCTGCACATTAATGAAGTCTGCAACGGATGTATTTTTAGTTGGCTTGTTTGCATCTGTTCTTTCCCTGCTCCTTGTCTGATTGACACCTGCTGGGAGAGAGGCACCGGAGCGGAGCTTTGCTATGGGAGATATTTGGCTACAGTAGCTGGGTTCACAGCATCCCTCTGATTGTTTCTAGCCCATGAGGGGGCATGGAGATTTCCATCTCCTTCAGCTCGCCTTGATTCCATTGTTCAAATGAACTGCAAGGGGGTAAGCTGGGCTTGTTTACCACCTCTCCATGGCTAGTGGATGAAAGAAACAAGAAGCATTGCTGTGCCTGTTAAAAGTCTCCCTGGGTTAAAGCTGGAAAACCTGCCAGAGAGAGGTGTTTCCAGGTATGCAGGTCTCTGGCAGGGAGAGACTCCTGGCAGCAGAGGTAGTGTTAGAAGACAGCTCTTGTTCTCTGTTGGAGGACCCAGGGCCCTTTGCTGGCTACAGAGAATGGGGAAGCTGCCCAGGGGCCAGGTAGGAAGCAGGTGGCACACTCAAAAGGGAGGAGAGTTTAATAAGGGAACAGTTCACAAGCATGTAGGGAAGTATAAGGGAACCAGCAAGGGATGGTGAGGCACCTCTAGATTAGTAACAGAAGGAAACTCTTACTTTACATGCTCTGCACCAAGACATGAAGCACTCACCACACCACAGGAAAGCTCAAGCTCAGAAGGGCTTCCCAGCACCAGCTGTGGGTTGCAGTAGAGTAACACAGCTATTGCCAACCTGTGGCTGGGCTGGGAGAAAACAAGGGGGAGGAAGACCCTGACCTCTCTCTCCTCCAAGCCTTTTATCTGTTGGATCCTCCTGTTGGCTGAACCTTACCCGGCGAGGGAGTCTTATTGATGCAGTCCATGGATGCCAGCCCCCTGAGCATATCAAGCAGGGTGGAAGAGGATGAAGACTGGATTTAGAAGGAAAAACAGATAATAATCAGTTCTCTAGAGCTATCTCCCTGTCTCAGACAGGGCTGTCTGGGATGTAGGAAACAGAGTCACTTGTGGTTACTTCAAGGAGAAACAAGTGATGGGACTGGAACCTGAAAGGTAGGTGAAACAAGTGATGGGACTGGAACCTGAAAGTTAGGTGTATTAGTCCATTCTTGCATTGCTATAAATAAATACTGGAGACTGAGTAATTTATGAAGAAAAGATGTTTAATTGGCTCATGGTTCTGCAGGCTGTACGGGAAGCATGGTGGCTTCTACTTCTGGGGTGACCTCAGGAAACTTACAATCATGGCGGAAGGTGAAGAGGAAGCAGGCACATCTTACATGGCCAGAGCAGGAGGAATAGAGAGAACGGGAAGGTGTCATACACTTTTAAACAAGCAGATCTCGTAAGCACTCACGCACTATCATGAGAGCAGCATCAAATCCCCCATGATTTAGTCACCTCCCACCAGGCCCCAACTCCAACACTGGGGATTACAATTCACAAGAGATTTGAGTGTGGACACAGATCCAAACCATATCAGTGGGAATGTAGGTGGGTGTGGATTTGTGTAAACCCCTTACAAAGTTCCAGGGAGACTGTGTAGATGCTACTTGGGGTGGCAGGAGGAACAGATGAATGACAAGGCTCCTCTGTGCTAGTCTATTTCATGCTACTATAGAGGAATACCTGAGGCTGGGTAATTTATAAAGAAAAAAGGTTTATCTGGCTTATGGTTCTTCACGCTGTACAAGAAGCATGGCACCAGCATCTGCTCACTTCTGGTGAGGCCTCAGGAAGCTTTTACTCACGGTGGAAGGCAAGGCTTTAACTCATGTGTCACATAGCAAGAGAGAGAGCAAGACAGGGAGGATGGAGGTCCCAGACTCTAACAATCAGATCTCATGCAAACTACTAGAACCAGAACTCACTCATTACAGTAGGGAGATCACCAAACCATTCATGAAGGATCTGCTGCATTACCCAAACAACTCCCACCAGGTCCCACCATGGACACTGGGGATCACATTTCAACATGAGATTTGGAAGGGACACACATTCAAACCGTATCACCCTCCCCACACTTAGCTTGGCCTTCAGCCTCATGGGGAAGAGGCAATGTTCTGGGTGACTGTAAAGGTTGACAGAGCTTGACTTTGCACTATTTCTAAGGTTTACTGACTTCTAAAAGTAAACAGTAATGCACTTTCATTTAACAAGCCGAACAGCAAACAGACATACAAAGGAAATGCTAACTCTTTTCTGCACCCCCAACCCCATTCCCCCAATCCAAGAAAACAAGCATGAACAGTTTGGTATATATCCTTCTTTCCTTTCCTCTGCTTACCCAAACATATTATTAAGTGTTCATAAAATATTCAGAAGTACTTTTTCTTTAAAAGCAGAACCACATAATGTGCTTAACCCCACAATCAACTTTTTTTCCACTAAAAGTGAAATGGATAGCTTTCTAGGTCAATTAATCAATATATATATAGCTCCAGTTCACTCTTCTCAATTGCTTCCTGCAATTCCATAGTATCCATACATAAAGAGTTTGATAGAAAATCACATGTCTCTTTCATTGAGCCAACACAGAGTTCTTGGTGATGGAACAGGTATAAAATACCTTAGATAAGAGCCACTTTTGGTTTCCAAGTACATTTAGGCCAGTTAGGGCTATAAGATGTGGGCATGGGACAGAAGGGCTCATTGTTCAAGGTAGCCCATACATGGCACATAAGTGGCCTACACAGTGGAGGTTTTAGGGAATGTTATGTGGGCTGAGAAGTCCTAGACAGCCTTATGGAGGAAGAGTGATTTGAAGTGGACCTTGAAAGAAAGGGAGAGTTACTGTTGACATTTTAGGCATGTGCATCAACACCAATTAGTGACTAATGAAGTGTTATGAGGCAGAGGGTCAGATGGACGTATGCCAAGCTTAGACAGCAATCATTTGTAAGTGACATAGTCTGGATTTAAATAGAGAGGAGCTACTGTCATTCAAAGTTCTTGAAGTCTGTTGGTTTTCCCCAAGTAGGTTAATTATGCCTCTTGCCCCTAATTCTTTCACACTCTTGATTTGTGTAACAAACTCTATTTTCACTGAAAGCTCATATGTCAATTTGAGTCTTGTCTGTGTCCAAATGATCACAAGTTTGAAATCAGGCATGTTTCTGTTAACAAGCTTTGACACGATGCCCATTAGATGGTGAATATCACAGGGCTGCATGGGTCTGTATCAGATCACAAGGGCGTCTCAGCACAGGCTGCAATCAGTCTCTGTGCAGGAGAGAGTCCTCGCTGTCTGGGTGTTTGGGAGAGCAGTCTTCTCTCCTTCTGGTCCAACAGTGGGTTCATCTGCCTTTGTTCTGGCTTCCCACACACTGTCCCCTTTCCTTGGCCTCCATCCTCTCCTTGTCCCTCACCAGCATCCATGAGGGCTTTCCCTCTGCTTCCAGGTGGTTAATCACTCCCCCTCTGCCTACCCAGTTGTACCCCCTTCCCTGTCGCCCTGGGAGATTCTTCTCCATACTTTTTCTTCAGTTTTTGACCACCTTTTGAGGATATGACCTCTTAAAGTCCTTGTCTAAAGTAGCAGCTCTATGATCCAGCCTCAACTTATTTCCCAAGATGTACAACTGGAAGACACACCTTTCATCCTCCAGCCCCCAGCCCTGAACTCTAGTGTTCCAAATGTATTACCTCTTTGCTTCTCTGTTGCTGTAACTCTTGACTTTTCCAAAGTTTGGGGACATAAAATTGCATCACCCACCTCAATATAAAGTTAACTTTCTAAATGCTTTACATTTAGAAGACTCCAGGAATCATTACAAATCATGTTAAAGAATGAAAGGGACACACAATTTGATGCAGTCCTCTTTAAATGGGAAAAACTCCCAGTTATGAACCATGTGGGGGAGGCAGATTCTTACCTTAAAGAGGTGGTGCCAGGAATTGCGTTTCCTGTCATGGCACTATCTGAGCTGTTGAAATATCTCCTCTCATTAATGAGAACCTATATAAAAGCTGATAAACTTTTATTGCGGGCATATTATAGCTCTACTTTAAAACACCCCCACCCTGGCTTGGCAGTGCTGAGGAATGGATTTCATATGCAGTGTGCAGCTGCCATTTAAGCCCTCTTTGAGTTGAGCTGGGAAAGTGGGGGTAGAGGAGAATAACCCTGGGAGCCCCCAGGACCTCAGATAGCCTCCTCTGCTCTAAGCTCACTGTTCTTAGAGATCCCACTTTTGCTGGGCCTTGCCTTGTTCAGGGCACTCTATGAGGGTCATGAGCCTCTTGCATGTAAGGAAAGAAAAGAAAGTATGTCTCACCACTCTCAAGGTGAGAGAGTGGCTCCTAGTGGTTCCCAATCTGAGTAGCTGCAGGGAGAAGACACTAGAGAGAGTGGCCAGAGTCGCCTCAGTAGAAACGCAGACGTGTTGTAGGAGAGAGGTGCCTGAAGCTCTCTGGACTTGAGTCTCTTAGGAACAAGTGGCTCAGGCCTGTGAGTCTGAAGACAATTGGAGAGTGGGGGGGGGGGGGGGAGAGGAGCCTGGGCTCTGATATTAATTTTTGCCATTTTATCTTGATTTCCCAGCTCATTAGCTGCATGTTCCTGGGCAAGTGACTTTGTCCCTGTGGTCCTCAGCTCCCTCATGTTTGAATAGAAGTAATATTCTATTGGAGGGGAGTGGGGAGGATTAAATGCAAGAACATAGGCAAAGCTCCCTGTTCTGGTCCTTGCAAGAAGTGCCTAATTGATGTGGAGCCTCTCCATTTTGTCTCTGATTTAAGTTGCCTCTGTAGCATCATGGTTTTTCTTTTTTATCCAGTTCTCAGTGGTCTACTCTTATTAATTATTATGAAAATGCTTCTACGAGTTGAAGCACTATGTCTCCTATACAGCCAACTCTAAAAACTCCATATGTCCATGATCCTCTTTCCCATTAACCTTTTATAACTGTTTAACTTTTTTTTTTAAAATCTTTTCCACATTTGCCACTTGTTTGCTGGGACTACCTGAGATTTCCCAAAAGGATATCTGTAATGAAGGCCAACATTGAGGTTCAGGAGGATAGAATATGGTTCATACTTCTTAAACACCCCTTATTGTACAACAAAATTGGGTCATGTATTAGGTATTTAACAGTTCTGCCTAAGATGATCTGCAATGGACCGTCTAGATGAGGGGTCAGTAAGCTACAGCCTGCAGGTCATATTCATCCCACCATTTGTTGTTTTTTTAAAAATACTTTATTGGACCACAGCAACAGCCATTTTAAAGCATTGGCTATGGATGCTTCTGTGTTATAATGACAGAGTTGAGTATTTGCAACAGACACTGTATGACCTGCAAAGCCTAAAATACTTACTATCTGGCCTTTACAGAAATATTTTGCTGACCCCCCTACTCTAGATCTTCTTCTGTTGACGTGTTTCAAGGTCCTTCCTCAGTTCCAAGAGAACACTGAGAAATTGATTCCCCGAATTCCACTAGGTAAGCTCCACAGTTGAGCTACTCATTTCCTGGGAAAACATTGTGCTACCATGTGACATACATGTTGGGTATCCTTTATAGGCAATCTGGACCTTCCCTGATGAATTAGGGTCCTTTAAATCCTAAGAGTTATTTTAGGGATAAGCCCTATCCTGGAAGACTCTTAAGAGCTTGAGATCTGGAAAACCATAAGCCCAGCTGGCAGCTATCCTTGGTGCTGACCTCAGGCCTGGATTCTCTGATTCTAATACCTTAGTAAGTAGCGTCTTATGTTCGTTAGGCATTTGATTGTTTCCAAGGGACTCTAAAATGTGTTTTCACTTGTGTTCTGCTATCATTTATGAGAAGGTAGGAGCCAGAAGAAGTTCAGGACTCTTGTACCCCATGCATCCCTGCCTACCTTGGCTGTATTTTAATAATTACAGCTTTGATTTCAACCTCTCATTAAGCCTCATTCTGCCCTTCCTTCAGATCCTGCCAGATAGCTTTTGCTGGAATGACAAGATCTTTGGCTTCATTTGGGTAGTCATGTTGCCCAGACCTACACGTGACTCTTTGGACTCTGTAAGGCCTGCCTGAGCCTAGACCCTTTACCACCGTCTTGCCCCATTTGTTCACCTCCCCAAGAATTTGCTTTCCAAGCCTCCTGCCCAAATTCCTGACAGTCACTCAACATAGGACAACTTGTTCCTTAGGCAATACCCTCTCTGGCCACTAACTAAAGCCCCAAAGTAATAGAAAAAAAAGGATTCATCTTCTTTCACAATAGGTGGTCCTGAGGTTAAGGGTATTCCCTTTTGAAGAGAAATAATGTGGTCTTAAAAATAAAAAAATTCCAGTCTCTGACTTCCCATTTTGGGAGACATTTTAAGGTCTTTAGATGAAGGTGGATGTGTCACTTTTTCCTTCCTCCCCAACCCCTAAGCCATAGCCTCCATTCCCAGAACCTGTGGCTTACTCTCAGTATGACGGTTGCATGTTACATTCTGGCACATGTAAGTGCTCAGGTGTGGAAGGAGGCAGCATGTGATGATATTGCTTCACTTAATAGAGGTAGGTGTACCCTAGTGATGGAGATAAAGCTATCTCATAGAGTACCAATACATACTTATTCAGCATAATAGTTTGCAGTAGGAATGGGTCAAAGACATTAAAACCATTAATCACACCCAGTAACCAGAGTATTCCTTGAGTTCTAACAGTCAGAGCATCATTAGTGACCACATGCCCAAACTTCATTTTAACAAGGAGAAAGCTGAGACTCAGGGAGGGGAAGTGGCTTGTCTCTGGGAGTTCATGGCATAACAGGTATTATCTTCAAATTTCCATGCAACTGGCTCATCTTCTAGCAACAGTTTCCTCTGGTACAGGGACAGTGTCTCAGAAGACCCTTCAAGAGGATTGAGGATGATGGGACCATAAAAGTTCCAATTTCATGTTTGGTTTATTTTGAAGAAAATAAAATTTTGCTCCCTAAAAAGACATGAAAGTCACCGCAGCAAAACATGCTAACTCTTGGTTTGGGGAAATTGAAAACCTTTAAACAACCCTGAAAAGTCATTTTATAATTGGTTTCCATTTAATGCATGTCTATTGTATTCCAGGCACTTGACACTCAGTGGCTCATTTAATCTGAAGAACGTTCCTATGAGTCACGTATTATGAATCTATTTTAAATGGAAAGACTAAGTACCATACAGTTTAAAAACCTCCTCCAAGGATACACAGCAAGTAAGTGGAGGAACTGGAATCCAAACCTAGGCCTTTCTGATTTTAAAATTTCTTTCATCATTACTCTTAGCTTTTTCATGTCATTCTGTCTCCTTCCTTGATGGCCAACTACCACGTGAAATTCCAGCTTTCCTAAATGATAGGTTATTATATCTTTTTCTCTGAGGCAGGGTCTCACTCTACCACCCAGGCTGGAATGCAGCGGCATGATCTTGGATCTCTGCAGCCTCAGCCTCCCAGGTTCAAGTGATCCTCCTGCCTCAGCCTTGTGAGTAGCCAGGATCACAAGCATGTGCCATTAAGCCCAGCTAATTTTTGTATTTTTTGTAGAGACAGGGTTTTGCCATGTTGCCCAGGCTGGTTCTTGAACTCCTAGCCTCAAGCAACCGTCCTGCCTCAGCCTCCCAGTGCTAGGACTACAGGTGTGAGCCATTGTGCCCAGCTTGGTTCTTATATCTCATATCCCTGAAGTCTAAAAATAATCTCTCATTTTGTTTTGTAGGTAGTTTTTGAAGATTGAATAGTAACAATTTCTTCTAGTTTAACTTCTTGGCCCCACCTGCCTGAGAATGAGACACTCCTATTTAATCGAAAAGAAAATGAGCAGTACACGGAAGTGACACATTCATCAAGAATGGAGATGACACTGATAAAAGACACCAGTCAGACAATAGTTAAGAATCCATTCTTTTTCTTTCTATATTCCTGATTTTTTTCACTGATCAGTCTTGCATTTTTGTAGAACATGTAGAGGGATAAATGTCTAAGCTCGGGGAGACCTAGAGGCTTCCGGCTGCTATAAGGATGTTTCTCGGCTGAGAGCCTAGAGATCTAGTTGCCCCTGCTACATGCATCTCTACTTCTCTGCCGGTAGATACAACACTACATCAGTGAAGTTTGAACTGTCAGTCCTGTTCTGGCCAGAGGTTTTTAGTAGCATTGTTGATATTGGGGTAGAGGCTCCTCAACTGGGAGCCAACATCTCTAAATGGCAAACAAGTCTTTGATTTTGGGGAGAAGATACAGCCAAGAGGGCCAGCCCCATTGTCAGAGGTGGGAGCAGAGGTTGCACTATAGCAGGAATCATGTTGGTAGCAGTACCAGGGCAGGCTGGGATCATGTCCATAACCAAGACTTCATTGCTCCAGAGGCTCAGGATAAAGTCAAGATGGGAAGAACCCTCCAACTGTAGGCTTGTCTATATTTTGGGTATCTGCTGTCAGCTGCCACCAGAAATTACCTGTGTGAAGTCACCCAGTAGAGGGGAGCTCTTAGCAGGAGGTAGTAAAAAGGAATTGAGTTCTAGTCCTGACTCAGTTACAGACTCTCTCTGACCTAGGGCAAGAGATGTCCTTTTGCTAAAATGCAGTGTAGTTCTCTGCAAAAAGAGGGAGTTGGCCAGCTGGTCCTTTTTTGCTCTGTTTTTACATTTTATTTTATTTATTTATTTATTTATTTTTAAAGAGACGGGTCTTGCTCTGTCGCTCAGGCTGGAGTGCAGTGACATGATCATGACTCACTGCAGCCTCGAACTCACGGGCTCAAGTGATCCTTTTGCCTCAGCCTCCTGAGTAGCTGGGACTACAGGCATGTACCACCACACCCAGCTTGTTCGTATCTTTTTACTGCAAAGAGGAAATCTATACTACTCAGGGGTGAGAGCTTCTGCTTCTGCCCCATGCTCTGTATTTGTTGCATCTACTATGATTGTCTTGGTTGTGTGTGATGCATGCATATGAAGTTATATGACATGATGAAGGTAGGGAAGTGATACCAGAGCTTCAGAAAGCCAAGTGAGTAGGAAGAGCTAGAAAACAAAATTCCTGCTCTTCTCTCTGGGTGCCTGAAACACCCTTGCATGGGGCTTGAGATGCTGCTTAGAGGTAGGGATAGACCTGCAACCATTCCTGTATCATCTTCTCTGGCCTCTTAGGTTTCCTGTACACACATGGTCAGCTCTAGAGAAGGAGGCACAACTCTGTTAAGCCTTCCTGCTGTTAGCACCATGTTTCACTGCACCTGGCTGGAGGATGTTTTCCTTGACTAGAGGTCAGAAAATGGTGGCGTTTTCTGCAGGTTTGTGCCTGAAGAGTGCTCAGGGAGGATGAGCTCAGGGTTCACTAGTCCAATGGGGACCTTGATGTTCAGGGCAGAGGGAGTCTCTGCAGTCTTCACTTGTAGGATGGGGATGACAGAGATACAGATGTCCCTGTATACTCTTACCTTACAAAGAATGACTCCAATTTCAGGAACGGTGAACCAACTAGATCATCTACCTACCTTGAAATTCTTCCTAGAACCTTCTTGCCTTCTTGTATTGAATTAGAAAGAGGATTGTCTATGGAGTTGGGCGTTCAGGATTCTCTACTCATTCAATATAAAAACACCTAACTGCCTGATCTGTAACTCGTCCTCAAATTCCAGTGCTGGTGCCTTAATCTCTTTTTGTTGAGGCATTGCTAGCTTTAGGTTCCTTTTTAAAGACCAGATATTCTGTACTTCAAAAGGAATATAGACATTTGTAAGTCTATAACACTTCCACATAAATTAGATTATCAAGTACTTTTTTCCGGTTTGCTGAGAATGTGCCCCAAGAGAATAGTAATTGTAAAGAGTCAAATGTCAGAGGGCACCAATTTCTTTGCAGCATGAAATGCTGCTCTGTACCAGGCCTGGTGGTATTCATGGAGAAACTGGGCAACTACTGGCAACATTAATTGTGTGGGCATGGGGGAGAGATGTGCAGTGGATGGGCCATGAAGGTAAGGTGGGTAATTGCTGACATTTATTGAATATGTAATGTGTCCAGGAACTAAGCCACACACTCATATATACATTCGTTCATTTAATTCCCAGAGCACTTCTGTGAGAGAAGCAGTACTACTATTATCTCCATTTTATTAATGAATATCGTGAGGCGTGGAGAAATTAAATAACTTGCTCAAGGTCATACAACTAAAAAGTGCCAGAGTCAGGATTCAAGCACAGGCACTGTCACCCCAGAGCCACACTCTCTTTTTCTGCAAAGTTCACAAATGCAGGACTGTGTGAATAAATAAATGTATGGAAAATACCTATGGCTATAATATTCTATTCGAGGCTTTCCATCATACAGTAATGACGATACTTTACATTGCACATCTCTTTAAAGTATTTCCACATACACTGACTTTGTGGGATGGGCTGAGAGTGGGTAGGGTCTACAGAACTTGCTGGACTTTGAATCCTATGGGCCTTTGAATTCTGTGCTATCAGAAGGAACATCTTCACTAAAGGAGAGCTGACCCTCCAGAGGGAGTGTTACCCCTGTCCCATAGCATTTTAGGCAGGCCTCCACACCCTTTCCCCAAGTCTAATCATCCGTTTCTCTCCCTCTGAGGTTCAGCTGTGCATGTGAACCAGAGCCCAGAGAGTTTCCTTCCAGAATAAAGGGACCCCAGCTGATTAGCAGCCAAGCCAGAGCTGAAGGAGGTTTGGGATTTTAGGTTAAGTGTTCATTTTTAAAAAGTCATAGTCTGATAATTTGGGTGCCAGCCTAAATTCCACTGGGTCAAGTTGGAGTGGCAACTTGATGGAGAGGGGCAGAGTGGAGCTGGCCTCTGTGTTCTTACCGGGCTGGCTTCTGTCATTTCTTACTGAAATCACTCATCACATCAATCACTCATGTATTCAAAAATGTTTTGAGTGGTCCTTACAAGCCTCATCCTGTGTGGATAGGTACAGGAATCAGGACAGGGAGAAGACGCCATTTCTGGCCTCAAAGAGCTCCCAGGTCTGTTGGGGAGAGAAGACTCAGAGCAGAAGCAATGAATTGATGTCCAGAGCTGTGTCAGGGCAGAGAGCGAGAGACAGCAGGCTCTTGGGGTAAGAGAAAGCTGCTGGAGACTGGCAGGTGCCTTTCTGCCCATTCTACCAGTCCGCTAGGACCTGACCCATAGGCCTCCCGATCTCCAAGGCTTTCTGTGCTTTTCTGCGTATGTGGATCTCTCTACTTTCCGGAGGCAGACATTGTTTCTGTCTCTTACATGACTTAGCATTTTCCTTTGCTTGATTTCCCCCCATGTATTCCTCATGCGGACTGTGGCAGAGCTTACTGCTATCCCATCTTCTGTCTACTTTCCAGCAGCACTTTTCAAAGTCATTGTAAAAATGAATCACCTGGGGAACTTGTTACAATGCAGATTTGGATTCAATAAGTCTTGTGTGGAGTCTGAGGTTCTGCATTTCTAACAATATTCCAGCAGATGCTGACCCTGTTGGTCTGTGGACCTCACTTTGAGTGGCAAGGTTCTGTAGTATTAGACACAAATCAAATCTTTTAAGCTAACTTGTGGATTTATTGAACTGGTTAATGGGCACATCATGTCCTTTCTCTCGGTCTTTTTTTTTCTCATAGTCCAGATGAGGAAATTTCTTTTGAGGATTGACAAATGCTAGGCTTCTGTATCATCATTTCCTTCTTCTTCTCCCTGAGCTAACATTGATAATCGAGCATGGTATTTTTTTCCCACTGAGCTTGGACATGACCTGTTGAGAAGGATTTCTCAATATAGTACCTGGAGGACCCACTTCTGGCCCAACAGAGTTGGCTTGGAGGATGAATCCTGTTTGCTATTCTGGATAAAATATACCTTCAGCTCTTTTCTAATGGAATAATTGGGGGGTTGGTGGGGAGCCATCCTTGGCACTGCATAGAGATGCCCCAAAACCTGGCACCTGCCCTGAGAGAAGGGTGTCTCCAGAACCTCTCATGCTAGAAAAGCCCCTTGGTCTAGGTCTGGGAAATGAGAGGAGGGGCAGGAAGATTAAGAACAGGTTCTGGAAGAGAGTGATTAGCTCAGTGGTTCTCAACCATGTCTGTGCTTTAGAATTACTAGAAAGTTTTAATGAATAGTAATGCTTGAAGCCACCCCTAGATATTACATTCAATTGGGCTGGGGAATGACCAGGCATTAACATTTAAAAATCTCCCAGGTGAATCTAATGTGCAATTGGGGATGAGAACCAGTCATTAAGCCCATCCAGACACACTCAGCAAGTGGTGAGGGACTGAGGTGCTTGCTTCATTTTCAATTCACAGGACTTAGAGAGAAGCAGAGCCCTGACTCCCTTCCCCTAACTGGCCACTTCCATGGCTGAGATAAGATAAGCACTTGGAAGTAGCTCCTGCTGAAAGAGCTTTCTGGTTAGAACTGATTCTATCTCTAGGGACCAAGTCAAAGGTAGGTTTGAGGAAGGACAGCAGCTCCCAGTCATTTTTTGCTCAAAATAACTTCACCTTCAAAAAAAAAAAAAAATAGGTAAGGCAACCTCTTTTTGAGCATGATAATTTCTTGGAGGGATGTTATTGGCTCTGTTATTCTAGACTGGTTTTTCACATTATCTAGATTTCGTGTAGGGTGGGGACCTCCTCTCCTTCCTGGTTGAGGGCTTGGAGCAGGGAGGCAGCCCTGTTCACATTTATGTTCCCTTGATTCTCAATCTTCAATATGGCCCCTCTCCTCTCTTTTGCTTTTTTGAAATGCACACCCCCTGCCCTCCAGCTTCCAGTTCTGCAGAGCTCAGCTAGTTCGTACAAAAGGATTGGATCAAACTGATTTCCATTAAGGTGTGGACAACTGACACCTGCCCCTACCCTAGTTCTCTTGGATTTGAAAAGAGGCTGCTCGCTGTCCAAGTATATCTTTAGTGTGTAGAATTCCAGGTAATAGATGAAGAGAATTGAATCATTCTCCTGATCACAGCTGGGGGAGTTTGGTGGGGCTTTTTAAAGGGATAAGGGGGGAAGGGATGGCTATTCGTATACTTACTTGTGTAATGTCTCCTCAAATGGTGAGAACAGGGCATTGTTCAACAACAAGCCAGATACCTGATGAAGAGCAGTCTATGTCTCTTCCCTCTTAAAAAAAAAAAAAAAAAAAAAAAGACAAAGGGTAGGGAGAGGGGTCTGCTTTAGGCAGCTTCAGTGTATTTCTAATTATAGTGCCCATTTGTAACCAAGACTTTGGCCTTCCAAGAAGGCTTGATTATGACATTCATAATTCATTGGCAGTCAGTCTATTACAGATTCAATGATTTCTCCAGCCAGGGAGAGAATCTTGATCCTTTAAAAACTGATTTTTCACATTAGAATAGCAAAAGCAATTAGTTTTATTTTTAGTTCAGTTAAGCAAGAGTGCTAATGAAGCCAAAAGGAAGGTTTTTCCCTTCTTTCTTTCTCCCATTCTTTTCCTTGAGAGAATTCGCCCTGGGTGTTTGTCCCCTGCCACCACTGGGTCTCTGTAGGATGCCTCTGGCTGCTTTAGGAAATCTGCATGATGAAGACTTTGTGAAGGCTGAGGGTGATTTTCAGAACTTTGTACTTAGCCTTGTATTTCCTGAGGCCTAGATCTTCACTCCAACTCGTGTTATGAAGGTGAAGGTGGAAGTGTGTGCAGGGATGAGCTTGGCAGCCTTAGTCCCTAAACCCCACATTACATCTGGAGTTTCTGGCATGAAAGCAGAGAACAATATTACCTGGCATTGAGGCCCTTCTTCCCACAGTTTGAGCTCCATTCTCAGCCTTGTCCCCACCAGTTCACCTGCACAAACTCCTACTCTGGCCAGAAAGGGTTACTCATGGGCTCGCGGTAGGAGTACACACATTTCTCACTCACTTCCCGGGCAGCTTCCTTCCCAATGCCCTGGAGCTCTTTTTCCTCTGGATTCTTGGGTTCCATCTTGTGCCTATACCTGTAAATTTCATGGCAGTGTCGGGCACACTCTGCCTTGGACCCCTAGTTAACCTGGTTAGGTTTATTAACCAGCCAGATGCCTACATGCTCCAGAGAGGTGGCCTAAATGAGGAAAGCCGGTTATGGTGGGAACTGTGGTGACCAGAGAGCACAGGCCCAGTCTAAAGGATGCAGCCAGTCTTCAATGGCAAAAGACTGTTTTCATGTTCAGCTTTTGGTCCAGCATTGTCAGATTTTCCGATAGTTTTCAAATGAAGCTGGACATCTAGATTTTAAAATGTATACAGTATGCTAATTTTTAAAAGTTGGAATGAATTCAGTTTTCTTTAAAACCCTATGTCGGCCAAAACCCATGTCTGGGGGCCACCATTTTGTTTCCTTAGTTGTAGGCTTTGAGAGCTGAACCCACACACCCCAGCTCAGAACCCTCATTTTAAAGTCTCATGGAGCTCTTGCTGCCTCTTGGGTCCTGATCTGTCAGGTAGAGGAGCCAGCTTTACATGGCACCAGGATCGGAGAGGCCCAGGGGCCTCACAATCACACAGTGATCTAGGAGAGAGCCAGCATGAACACATGAACTCGTAGCCTCTGTCCCAGAATCCTTTTCGCTAGTTCCACACGATGGATGGTGATACTGACTAAGGGAATGCTGCCAATTTCTATTGATCTTTACTGTTGTCCAAGCTTAATGAAAAATTAGGAAAACACTTTTCCCTTCAGAATGGATTAGATAAGGGAAAAGAATAAAAAAACTTCACTCCTGTTGGTTTCCGCATCATTTTTCTATGAAAGATGCTTCTGAAATTCAGCACTGAAAAGACAGTTCTTGAGAAGCTGTATACCAGCCACTGTGGAACCCCATGACTTAGTTCCTGTCCTTGGTAGGCTTATAATCACAGGCTCAAGACTATGAGCTCCTAGAGAAGGAACTCAGCCATACTCTGCATTGAGTGTCTCCCAGCCCTCAGCAATCTGCCCAGCATGTAATGGTGACTTAACAAATTGAATATAAACATGGCAACACAGGTGACACAAAATGAAGGAGAGGCAATAGAGATCTTCCAACTAAACCATTCAAATGGTTTCATCTTGATGTAAGAATTTTATTCCTCATAAGAATCTCATCTTGCATGTCATGGCATCATTTTTTCTTGGTGAGCATTTCCTCTTGTGACAGAGTGGTATCCTGAACTGATACTAAATAATATACCATTATTCAAGGTGATATTGCCTAGAAACCTGGCATGGGCCTGGGGGGAGTGACGGCATGAGCAAGAATGGTAGAAAATAGGTAAAAGACTGTAGTTAATGCATTCCTTCTAAATCCTCCTCTCCATTTCCCTCTTCTTAGTTTATCTTGCCTCCAACCTCTAAGAAATTCCCAGGAAAAATGGAGCGTTACAGTGTGTCTTCCCATTTCCAGGACCTGAAAGATTGCTTGCCATTCTCAGGGAGAGGGTATAAAAATTAGACCCTGGTGAAGGCCAGCTCGGGGTGTTGGATGAGCCTCTGACAGAGGATATGAATCTTGGCTGCAGGTGCTTGTGAAGGATGGTGGGACTGACAAGCCTACATCAAACACGCCTCCATTCTGGGGGAGCCATCACTCACCTGTCTGCACTCTGGTGGCCCATGCTAATGAGATCCCAGCTCATATACAACCCCTGCCCAAAAGCTGGGGCCCAGCCTCTCAGCAGACAGCGACAGAGCAGTCCTTGGAGGAACTGTGAAGGAGACCGCGCTCCGGTCTATCTCCTCTCTACTGTCCGGTCCTCATCTGGAGTGGTGTTTCTGCTGTCTTCCTCTGCCTCTGCATCATCTTCTTAGTTCCTTGCCTAGGGTATGGCCTCTCTCAAATAGCTAAATGAATGTGGTTGAGTATTGCATCATGCGTTCTTCATTTCTCCTGGTGACTGTTATATTTACAAGGAGACCCCAGGCATAAAACAAATGCTTAACCGAAGGAATAATGTTTGATTGTCACATTTCAGGCACCTGCTAGGAAGTGGTTTGGAAAGGGTCTTGATAGTACTTTTGAAAATGGAAGTTCCATCACCCATTTATCAATAGGTGGTCCTGACCATCAGCTGAAAGGAAATTGAGTATAGATGATGATGATGATGATGATGATGATGAGGAGGAGGAGGAGGAGGAGGAGGAGGAGGAAACAGTGACAGCAATGATGATGATGAGATGATGATACAAGCTAACATCTGACAAGTGCTTGCCAAACACCAGGCATGATGTTAAGAGTTTACATCTACACAAGCGCAGTGGCTCACACCTGTAATCCCAGCACTTTGGGAGACCAAGGTGGGTGGATCATGAGGTCAGGAGATTGAGACCATCCTGGCTAACTCGGTGAAACTCCATCTCAACTAAAAATACAAAAAAGGCTGAGGCAGGAGAATGGCGTAAACCCAGGAGGCGGAGCTTGCAGTGAGCCGAGATCGCGCCACTGCACTCCAGCCTGGGCGACAGAGCGAGACTCCGTCTCAAAAAACAAACAAAAAAACAAAACAACAACAACAACAAAAAATTAGCTGGGCATGGTGGCAGGTGCCTGTAGTCCCAGCTACTTGGGAGGCTGAGGCAGGAGAATGGTGTGAACCCAAGAGGTGGAGCTTGCTGTGAGCCGAGATTATGCCGCTGCACTCCAGCCTGGGTGACAGAGCGAGACTCTATCTCCTAAACAAACAAACAAACAAAGAGTTTACATCTACAAGCTCATCTACTCCCATCAGCTCTGTTGGTGGGCATTCTTGTTATTCAGAAATGAAGTCACCTGGCCTCAGAAAGGTTCAAGAACTTACCTATATTGCTAAGAAATAAGCATTGCTGGGAGCTGCCCTAGAAATCCTGCCTTTTCATACTAATAAGAAAAAAACAAAGAGGCTTAGGCTGCCATTTCCTTTGTGACATATTTTCAAATCCCACGTAATCCTTCAATGATGCAGAGTTAAGAGCAATGACTTAAGTTCCGGGTTTGAATCCTGTCTCTGCCACTTAGAAGCTATAAGATTGAAGGCAGATTCTCTGAGACTGCTTCCCACTTTATAAAATGGGATCAGCCTCATGGGCAGCTGTAAGGATTCCACGGGGAACGCAGGCAGAGCCCTTTGCCCAGCCTCTGGCACATGCCAAACGCATGGTATCGTCACTCACTTCTGTTGCACAGCGCACCACTGGCAGCCCCCACTTTCCTCTCCCCAATATTTTATGCATGTATTCATCTTTCTCATAAGTCTGTATCTGGGGGAAATTTTCATATTTTATTCATCTTTGAAAATACTTCCCTAGGAACTTTAAATATAGTCAATTAGATGGCTAGAATTGGAATGATAACAACAACAAACATGTATTGAATGCATACCACATGCTATGCACAGTTCTAAGTCCTTCCAACAACTGTGTTGTGTAGGTACTATTATGCTTGCTTTGCAATTGAGAGTATCGTGACATAGACAGATTAAGTAACTCTCCTGAGTTCCTGCTACTGGCAAGCGGTGGATTCAGGAGTGGCTCCAGGAGGTCTGGATCCTGAGCCTGTGCTCATGATCTCTATTCCATAAATATCCTCTTTGCCCATTCTCATTGCCATTTAAATGTTTCAGAGCAGTAGGAGCTTGAGGTTCCCACAGGGTGGGCCACTTGCTGTACGTCACACAGCTAATTTAGTAGTAGAGCTGGGGCTGAAACAGAGCTCCCTGGACTGCCAGCCCAGTGCTCCTTACATGAGGTGTGCCCTGTCATATGGTATGGTGATTCACTGGGAGAGAAGCTGTAGGAGGCTGACATTTTCCCAGCCTCATCTGTGTTTGCTGCCCACACATCAAGCCCTGAATGTCAAAGTCCCCCACGCTGCTATGCTGGAGGGGAGGAGGGAAGCCCACTCACTATTATTAAGCAATTAAAAATATGAGCAGAGCAAATGTGGGACAGTCCCACTTCTCTGACGTGTTGGGCAACAAGGTAGCTGGCTGCGTCTCACTCACACAGAGAAACATTTAAGGGACAAAATGAAAAATAGCTCGTCTTGGCTCCCAGGGAGGGGGGTTTTGAGTGCTGTGGATCGTCACTGTCCCAGCTCTGCAACCCAAACAGTCTGGGGGACAGTGGAGGAGTGGGTGTGAAGGAGTGGTCCATGGCCTCTGAAGCACCATGGTTATATCACAAAAGTGGGGTGAGATCTGACAGCTTTCTCTGGGTCCATGGGTCTGTCTCTAAGCTGATGTATTCCTCATTCTTCTTCCCTACAGAAATAAAAAAAAAAAAGTCAGTTTCATGTCAGGTTGGACCCAAATCATTGCTATTTTTAATCTCTACCTATAGATGAGCACAAGATTTAATCAATTACAGGAAGAAACAGGAACTGAGTTTGGTCGGTGAAAAGGCCTCTTTGGTGTCAGGTCTGGAGTTCCTGCTGGAATCTGACCTCGGGTATTTAAAAGCAGGACCAGAGGATGGATTCCATGATTCTTTCCTATTTTTCTTCCAAACACCTTATCTGGAATATCCAATTGATAACCACATGTTTTTGTTCGTTCCTTTAAAATCTCTCTGACATCGGTCCTAACCTTTGCTCTCCGTGTATCTGTGGGTGCACAGGAATCCTGTGGGTTGAGAGTAAAACTAGATGCCTTGATGGGTCATGCAATGGCATCAAAGAGGGTTCACCTACTCTGTGTCATAGAAAGCAGGATTGGAAATAAATCATTTGCATTGCTCCACAGTGCCTGACACACAGAAGTTTTCAATACGTATTTATTGAATGAATGAGATGTGGGAGATAGGAGTTTGTTGGAAGTCCCTTGCTTTTTGCTACCCACAATTAACTTGATTTCAACTTAACAAACATCACCAGAACATTGAATATGGCTTGTTGATATACAAATTAAACAGTCTAAGTAGAAAATTACTTGTATTGGTGCATGCACACACGCGTGCACACACGCACCTGTGGTACACAGAGTACACCACTGCTATCTGGGTGATGATAGCAGAAAATGTCAAGCTTACGTTGGGGCGGTGTTAGGGTTGGGACAGGAAGGAGGAATAAGTCTTCTGAAACACTAAGAACTGCGTGCCTAGTAGGGCCCCTGCATACAGAGAGGATGAGTGACTGGCTATGCAGACAGACAGGAGAGCAAGGCTCCCCATGTGCATGAAGAGTTTGACCAATGAGACCAACTGTCCAGGTTCCTATATCAGGATACAACTAAATCCGTGGGAATGTGAATTTCAGCCAACTATTCAAGATGGAGCATCTTGGAATTCCAAGAAGAGCTCACTCTCTGCTGGTCATCTGGCTCTGAGCCCCTAAAGCTACGTGGAGCTGTCCAGATCCACTTTGCTTTAGGGTTGGATGCTTCTATCTTTGTAACTCTAAAGGAGCTAGAAAGATTCTGTATCTTTTCCTCTCTCCCTTTCCAGGTAAATAGAGGTGGGGAGAACAAGGAAAATACAACATCTTTTTTTAATCTTTAATTTTAAACTAATTTTAGACTTACAGAAAAAAATTACAGAAATAGTAAAGTTTTCCTGTACTCTTACAGTTTTTTTTTAATATCAACAACTTTCATAGCCATAGAACAATGATCACAACTAAGAAATTAATATTGGTATAATACTATTAACTAAACTATAGACTTTGAATACTGTTTTTTTTTTTACTGATGTTCTTTCTTTTTTTATTCCCCAACTTTTATTTTAGAATCAGTGGTACATGTGCCGGTTTGTTACAAAGGTATATTGTGTGATGCTCAAGTTTGGAGTACGAATGAATTTTTTATCCAGGTACTGAGCATAGAACATGATAAAGCAGTTTTTCAAGCCTTGCCCCCCTCCTTCCCTCCCACTTTTTGTATCCCTCAGTATCTATTGTTCCCGTCTTTATGTCCATGTATACCCAATATTTAACTCCCACTTATAAGTGAGAACATGCAGTATTTGGTTTTCTGTTTCTGTGCTAGTTCCCTTAGCATGATGACCTCTAGCTGCATCCATGTTGGTGCAAAAGACATAATTTTACCCTTTTTATTGCTGTGTAGTATTCCATGGTATATATGTCCCATATTTTCTTTATCCAACCCACTGTTGGATAAAGGTACCTGGGTCAATTTCATGTCTTAGCTATTGTGAATAGTGCTGTGATGAACATATGGGTGCAAGTGTCTTTTTAGTAGGACTATTTATTTTCCTTTGGGTACATACCCAGTAATGGCATTTGTGGGTCAGATGGTAGTCCTGCTCTTAGTTCTTTGAGAAATCTGCAAACTGCTCTTCATAGTGGCTGAACTAATTTACATTCCCACTAACAGTATTAATATTCTTTCTCTGTTCCAGCACCCTATCCAGGGTCCCATATTATATTTAGTTGTTATTTCTCCATCTTCTGCAGTCTCTAACAATTCCTTAGTCTTTTCTCGTTTTTTTATGACCATGGCACTTTTAAAGATTATTGCACTGAGAATACAACTTCACAGCTGTGGTATTTTTCCCCAAAAGGCATAACTTCAGTTCAATCATGAGAAAGCATCAGACAAACCCAAATAGAGGGACATTCAACAAAACGGCTGATCAACATTTTTTGAAGAAAACTCGAGCCTCTGCTTTTGTATTCTATTGTTCCTAAAATAGCTTTGGGGAAAACTGTCTGCTGAGGTGGAAAATTAGGGTTTTAAAATGCAACCTCATGAGGGAAAAATGGTGCTTCTCTCTGGCCATGGAGGCAGTCTTGAGCAAGGAGTTGAAGATGTGAATTCGGATCTCAGCTCCCTCATGTCACACAGAGGGCTCCCCAATGCCTTCCTGTAAAATGGAGTGACCCTTTCTTATCTCTCCCAAAGGATGGCCTAAGGACTTGGTGACGCTGTGTGGAGGGGCTTAGTGATTCTCAGGGGATGATGCTCATGGAGGGTCTTATCTCTCAACTCCACTGGCGATCCAACAAGATGAGAAGCTGGGAGACCCAGGCAAGCCAGAGACTTGATGGTCAATCAACTCCCCATCCCTCTTAATTAGCTGTCATCTTCATAAGAAAGCAGGAAGGAGAGGAGAGAGAAAAAATGTTCCAGATTTCTATCCCAGCCTTTTCTAAAAGCTTAAAAGAAAAGATCTTGTAGAATTTCATTCAACAAGTATTTTTGACCACCCACTGTGTACCAGGCACATTCGAGGGTTGGGCACCTGTGAGTGAAGGAATAGACTAAAATCTCTGGCCCTTGGAGGTAATATGTTAGTGAAGGAGGCAGACAGTAAGCAAAATAAGTACATAAATTAAGTAAATATTTGAAGGTGATGAAATTCCATCTTTGACCTGGTAAAAGTTGAAATGCTTTCTGATAAAATCCCTGCTGGGAGGCAGATGGTCTCTGCTGATGAATGGGGATGGTTACAAAATAACACACAGCATACATTAGGGGTAGGAGTATGGGTGTTGCCAAATGTCCCACCCACTTAAGCTTTCTCATTTTAAGTTTCAAATCAAACTCCTACTCTGTGTAATTAGACAATTCATATAGCAGTTGAAATGTCATTTCTTTGACCTGGGAAAATGCCTCTTAATCACTCCCTCTGGCCCCCAGCATCTCAGGGGAGAATATGAAAGAGTAAAAACACATGGGAGTAATTCACCTCAGGAATACTAATTGTGGGATAGTAACCATGAGCTGGATTGCACACATCATTTGGAGGATATTTGAATAAGGATGAAGAAAATAAGGAAAAGATACACACCAGACTGTTAATCTGTTAATATTGGAACCTCAGTCGTGAGAGTGCAGAGGTGTGGTGTTGGCAGTGGAGTGGGCAGTTGTGGGAATTCTCTGTCTGCTTGTCTGTTGTTGGCTTGTAGGAAGTAGTGAGTATTGCTTTTCTAGTTGGAAAAAGAAAATCTAAGGAAGCATTTAAAGAAACAATAGGGGCGAATGAAAGATGAGGAAGATCTCTTAGGATTTCTAAATCCCTCAAATTTATATGTTGCTTTGCTTTAGATGTATGGGTTTATTTCTGGATTCTCAATTCTATTCCACTGGTAAGTATGTCTATCCTTATACAAATTCCATACTATTTTGGTGACTGTACTTTTGTGGTAAGTTTTGAAATTGGAAAATGTGAGTACACCAACTTTGCTCTTGTTTTTCAATATTGTTTTGGCTATTCAAGGACCCTGGAAAATTTCATATGAGTTTGAGGATTGGCTTTCTCTTCTCTTTGAGAGGGAGTCTCACTCTGTAGCCCAGGCTGCTGGAGTGTGGTGTCATTATGTCAGCTCACTGCAACCTCCGCCTCCCAGGTTCAAACAATTCTCATGCCAAGTAGCTGGGACTTCAGGTGTGCCACCATGCCCAACGAATTTTTTTTTTTCTATTTTTAGTAGAGACAGGGTTTCACCATGTTGCCTAGGCTGTTCTTGAATTCCTGAATTCAGGCAATCCACTCACCTTGGCCTCCCAAAGTGTTAGGATTACAGGCGTGAGCCACCACACCCAGCTGACGTTTTCATTTCTGTAAAAAAGGCTGTTAGAATTTTGATAAGGATTGCATTTGTAGATCACTTTGGGTAGGTCGTTCATTCATCCATCCAGGCAAACACTATTCATTTTCTGTCTTTATGTGTCATCCTGTGCTAAAGGTCGTGGGAGCAAGGGTGCATAAGGATGATTGAGATTTGATTTCTACTTCCAGGTAATTTTGTTTTTTAGCAATTTTTTTAAAATTGGCTTTTATGGCTTATTCTTTCTTTTTAATTGAGATGAAATTCACATGACATAAAATTAATCATTTTAAAGTGAACAACAATTCACTGGCATTTAGTACATTCACAATGCTGTGTAACCACCGCCTACCTCTACCTAGTTCTAAAACATTTGCCTCATCCCCTGTGAAAGTAAAGAAAGTAGTTACTCCCTATTTCTCCCTCCCCCAGCCCTTGGCAACTACCAGTGTGCTTTCTGTTTCTATGGATTTACCTATTGTAGATATTTCATATAAATGGAATCATACAATATGCTACTGTGCCTGGTCGGCATTTTCATTTCTGTGAAAAAGCTGTTAGAATTTCAATAAGGATTGCATTTGTAGATCACTTTGAGTAGTATTGCCATCTTAACAATATTAAGTCTTCCAGCTCGTGAACATAAGGTATCTTAACACTTATTTAGGTCTTTTAGCAATGTTTTGTGGTTTTCAGCATTCAAGTCATTCTCACTTCGAGTAGTATTACCATCTTAACAATATTAAGTCTTCCAACTCATGAAAATGAGGTATCTTAACACTTATTTAGGTCTTTTAGCAATGTTTTGTGGTTTTCAGCATTCAAGTCATTCGCCTTCCTGGTTAAATTTATTTGTAGGTATTTTATTCTTTTGATGCTATTGTAAATGAAATTGTTTTCCTTAATTCACTTCTCAGATTGTTTATTGCGGGTGTATCAAAGCACAACTGATTTTTGTATCTTACACCTTTAAATTGTTGAATTGGTTTATTAGCTCTAGTAGTTTATTTTGTGGATTCTCTAAGATTTCCTATATGTAAGATAAAGTCACCTGTGAATAGAACCAGGTTTACTTCTTCCTAATTTGGATACTTTTCTTAAAAGATTCAAATTTATCTATTTACTTTAATTGACAAATAAAAATTATATGTATTTATCGTGTACAACATGATATGTAAAAATATGTATACATGGTGGAATGACTCAATTGAGCTAATTAGTGTATGCAGTACTAGGCAAACTTATTTTTTTTGTGGTAAGAAACACTTAAAATGTACTCTCTTGGGAATTTTCAAGGATACATTGTTATTCATTATGGTCACCATGTTGTACAATAAATCCCTTGAACTTATTTCTCCCATCTAACTGACATTTTGTGTGCTTTGACCAGCATCCCCTCAATCCCCATCCCACAGCACCTGGTAACCACCATTCTACTCTTTGCTTCTGTGAGTTTAACTTTTTTAGATTCTACACGTAAGTGAGATTATGCAGTATTTGTCTTTCTGTGCCTGGCTTATTTCACTTAACATAATATCCTCCAGATTCATTCATGTCATCACAAATGACAGGATTTTTTTCTTTTTAAAGGCTGAATAGTATTCCATCATGTGTATATATACCACATTTTATTTATCCCTTGATGAACATGTAAGTTAATTCTATATCTTCACTGCTGTGAATAATGCTGCAGTGAACATAGGAGTACAGATATCTCTTCAACATACTGATTTTATTTCCTTTGGATATATACCGAGCAGTGGAGTCGTTGGATTGTAGAGTAGTTCTATTTTTAATTTTTTGAGGAACCTCCATACTGTTTTCCGTAATATCTGTATTAATGTACATTCTTACCCGCAGTATACAGAGGTTTTCTTTTCTCTGCATCCTTGCCAACCCTTGTTATCTTTTATCTTTTTGATATAATCATTCTAACAGGTGTGAGGTGATATCTCATTGTGGTTTTAATTTGTATTTCACTGATGCTATGGTCTGAACGTTCATGTGTGCCCCAACATTTATATGTTAGAATCTAAAACACATTGTGATAGTATTAAGAAGTGGTGTTTTTGGGAAATGAGTAAGTCATGAGGGCTTCACCCTCATGAATGGGATTAGTGATCTCATAAAAGAGAATCAAGGGACCTCCCTTACCCCTTTCTTCATGTGAGCACACGGTAAGAAAATGTGCCATTTTTGAAGCAGAGAGCAAGTCTTCATCAGACACAGAATTTGCTGGCACCAGGATTTTGGACTTTCCAGTCTTATGAACTGTGAGTCATACGTTTCTGTTGTTTATAAATTATTCAGTCTAAGGTATTCTGTTACAGCAGCAGGAACAGACTAAGACATTTAATGATTACTGATGTTGAACATTTTTTCATATACCTGTTGACCATTCATATGTCTTATTTTGAGAAATGTCTATTTAGGTCCTTTGGCTCACTTTAACATCAGGTTATTGGTTCTCTTACTATAGAGTTATTTGAGATTTGTATATATTTGGGGTATCAATCCCTTATCAGGTGTATGGTTTGCAAATACATTCTTCCAATTCATGGGTTGTCTCATCACTCTGTTGACTGTTTCCCTAGCTGTGCAGAAACTTTTTAGTTTGATGTAATCCTGTCTATTTTTGCTTTTGTTGCCTGTGCTTTTGGGGTCATATGTAAAATATAATTGCCCATGCCGATGTCATGAAATTCTACCCCTATATTTTCATCTAGTAGTCTTACAGTTTCAAGTCTTATGATTAAGTCTTAATCCATTTTGAGTTAGTTTTTATATATGGTATAAGATAGGATCTAATTTCATTCTTCTGCATGTGGCTATCCTGTTGTCACAACACCACTTATTGAAAGGCCTATCGTTTCCCCACTGTGTGTTCTTGGCACCTTTGTCAAAAATTAATTGACCATACGTATGTGGATTTATTTCTGGATTATCTAATTCTGCTTCAGTTATCTATGTGTTGGTTTTTATACTAGTACTATGCTGTTTTGACTACAATAGTTTTGTAGTATATTTTGAAGTCAGGTAGTGTGAAGCCTCCAGCTTTGTTTATTGTACTCAATATTGCTTTGGTTATTCTTTTGTGGTTCCATATAAATTTTAGGATTTTTTTTCTATTCCCATGAAGAATGTCATTGGTATTTTGACAGGAACTGCACTGAATCTGTAGACTGCTTTGGGTATTACAGTATGAACATTTTAACAATATTAATTCTTCCAATCCATGAACATAGGATATCTTTTCACTTATTTGTGCCTTCCTCAATTTCTTTCATCAATGTTTTATAGTTTTCAGTGAGTAATTCACTTCTTTGGTTAAATTTTTTCTTAAGTATTATATTTTATTTTGTAACTATTATAAAGGGGATTGCCCTCTTGATTTATTTCTTGGAAAGTTCATTGTTAGTGTATAGAAATGCTATTGATGGTTATGCTTTATTTCTTTTATAATTGCTTCGTATAGAACTTCCAGTACAATATTGAATAACAGTAGTAAAAGTAGGAATCTTTGTATTGTTCTTGATCTTAGGAGTAAAGATTGCAGTTTTTCATCTTTGAGTATGATGTTAGCTGTGGTTTTCTCATAAATGCCCTTTATTATGTTGAGGAAGTTCTTTCTATTCCTACTTTTCTGTGAGTATTTTCTTAAAAATCATAAAATGTTAGATTTCGTCAAATACTTTTTCTGCATCAATTAGGATGACTAAGTGGTTCAGTTTTTGTTGTTGTTCTATTAATTTGTATTACATTGATTGATTTTCTTATGTTGAATCACCTTTGCATTCCTGTGATAAATCCCATTTGGTCCTGGAATTTTTATAATTATTTAAATATGCTATTTGATTCAGTTTGATAGTATCTTGTTAAAGATTTTTGTATCTATATTCATAAGAGTTATTAGTCTAAGTTTTCTTGTGGTGTCCTTCTGACTTTGGTATAAGGGTAATGCTAGCCTCATAGAATGAGCTAGAAAGTGATCTCTCCTCTGGTATTTTCTATAGATGTTTGAGAAAGATTGCTGTTAATTCTTTTTTAAATATTTGATTGAATTGACAAGCAAAGTCATCTGGTCCTGGGTTTTTCTTATTGGCAGTTTTGTTTTATTTATTCCTTTAAAATTACTGATTCAATTTTCACTTTTTATAGGTCTGATTAGATTCTATTTCTTCTGGAGTCAGTTTTGGCAATTTGTGTGTTTCTAAGAATTTATCCTTTATGTTTAATTTATCTAATTTGTTGGTATCAAATTGTTCATAGCGTTTTTTTTTTTTTTTTTATTTCCATAAGTTTTGTGGTAATGTCTTTACTTTCTATTTTCAGTTATTTGGGTCTTTTCTTCTTTCTTTTTAGTTGGTCTAGCTGAAAGACTGTCAATTTTGTTGATCTTTTCAAAAACCAGTTTTTGGTTTTGCTGATTCTCTCTTATTTTTCTATTCTCTATGTTATTTATCTTAACTTTAATCTTTACTTCTTTCTGGTTTGGGGTTTAGTGTGCACTTCTTTTTCTAGTTACATAAGATGTAAATTTAGGTTATTGATTTGAGATATTTCTTTTTTTAATGTAAACACTTACAGCTATAAATTTCCTGTTGAGCACTGTTTAACTATATCCTGTAAGTTTGGGTAAGTTGTCTTTCCATTTTAATTTAACTGTAAGTGTTTTCTAATTTCTCTTGTTATTTCTTCTTTGACCTATTGGTTGTTTAAGAGTATGTTGTTTTCCACGTATTTGTGAATTTCCAGGTTTCTTTCTGTTATTAATTTCTAGCATCATTTCATTGTGGTTAGAAACAATATTCTGTATGATTTCAATCCTTATAAATTTATTGAGACTTGTTTTGTAGCCTAACATGTGATCTATCCTTGAGAATTTTCTATGTGCACTTGAGAAGATGATACATTTTGCTGTTGTTGAGGGAAGTGTTCTATCTGCATCTATTCAGTTGAGCTCTTTGTAGTTTTGTTTAAGACCCCTATTTTCTTATTGATTTTATGTCTAGCTGTTCCATTCACTAGATGGTATATTGATGGTATATCGGTATATTGGGGTGTGTGTGTGTGTGTGTGTATGTATATATATATATATCTCAAAATGGTATATTGATGTCTCCTACTATTATTTTAGGATTGTCTATTTCTCCTTCTCATTCTGTCAATGCTTGGTCATGTATTTTGGAGCTCTGTTGTTTGGTGTGTATATGTTTATAATTGCTATGTATTCTTGATGCATTGACTCTTTTATCAATATGTATGTCCTTTTTTGACTCTTGTAATAGTGTTTGACTTAAAGTCTATTTTGTTAGATATTAGTATAACCTCCTTAACTTTCTTTTGGTTACTATTTGCATAAAATATTATTTTTCCATCCTTTCACTTTCAAGCTATTTGTGTCTTCAAATCTGGAGTCACTTGTAGACAGCATATAGTTGGATTTTTTAAAAAAATCTATTTGGTCAATCTCTACCTTTTGATTATAGAATTCAATCCATTTATATTTAAAGTAATTACTTAAAAAGGAGGATCTACTTCTGCCAATTTGCTATTTTTCTGTATGTCTTATATCTTTGTGGTTCCTCATTTTCTTTATTACTGTCTTCTTTAGTGTTTAATTGATTCTTTACACTGTAGCATTTTGATACCCTTCACATTTCTTTTTGTGTATTTTTAAAAAGGTATTTTCTTAGTGATTACCAGAGGATTATGATTAACATTATACATTTATAAAAATATAGTAACAGTATAGTTAAAATTGATATCAACTTAGCTTCAATAGAATACAAAATCTCTGCTTCTAAACGTCTCTGTCCTCACTTTATGTTGTTGTTGTCACTAAATACATTTTGCATTCATTACATTCATTCAGTGTGTTCAGTAATGTAGATTTATAACTATTGTTTTATGCATTTGTCTTTTAAATTATGTAGGAAATAAAAGAGGAGTTATAAACCAAAATCCAGTATATTGGCTTTTATATTTACTTTCTAGTTAACTTTCCTGGAGTTCCTTACCTTTTCATATGGCTTTGAGTTACTGTCTAGTGCCCTTTCATTTAAGCCTTAAGATCTACCTTCATCATTTCTTTAAGGGCAGCTCTACTAGCAACAAACCCTCTCAGATTTTGGTTATCACAGAATGCCTTAATTTTTCTTTGCTGGATATAGAATTCTTGGTTGATAGGGGATTTTTTTCAGCATTAAAAAAAGTTACTTCATTCCCTTCTGATCTCCCTAGCTTCTAATAAGAAATTACCTGTTAATTCTACTGAGGATATATTGTACATGATGGGTCACTTTTCTCTTTATACTTTTAAGATTCTCTCTTTGTCTTTGGCAACTTGATTATAGTGTATCTTAGTGGGAATCTCTTTGCATTTACCCTTCTTAGATTCACTGAGATTCCTAAACATGTAGATTTTTGTCTTTTTACCAATTTTGGAATGTTTTGGGATGTTATTTCCTTAAATATACTTTCAGCTACCTTTTTTCCTCTTTTCTCTTGGAATTTCTATTTTGTGTATATTGTTGCACTTGAATGTTTCTCTTAGGCTCTGTTAATTTTTTTTTTCCATTTTTGCTTGCTTTTTAAACTAGGTAATTTCAAATGATCTATCTTCAGGCTTGCTGATTCTTCCTTTTGTTTGCTGAAACCTGCTGTTGAAACCCTCTAGTAAGTTTTTTGTTTTAGTTATTGCACTTTGCAGCTCCGGAATTTCTTTTTGGTTCCTTTTTATAATTTCTGTCTCTATTGATTTCTCTTTTATACATTGTTCTAGTTTCCTTTAGCTCTTTGTCTGTTAATTCCTTTAGCTCTTTGAGCATATTTAAGACAGTTGCTTTAAAGTCTTTGTCTAATAAGTTCAATGTCTTTGCCTCAGGGAAAGTTGCTGCTCATTTCTTTTGTAAGTAGGCCATACTTGTTTCCTTAAATGTCTCATAATTTTTTGTTAAAACTGGACAATTTGAATACTATAATCTGGTAATTCTGGAAATCACATTCTTAGTTCTCCTCAGAATTTGTTTTTATTTCTTGCTGTAGGCTTTAGCTATTTGTTCAGTGATTTTTCTAAACTATTTTTGTAAAGTTTGTATTCTTTGTCATGCATGGTCTCTGAAGTCTCTGTTCCTTGCTTGGGTTGAGCTAGTGTTTTGATAAAGATTTCCTTGAATGCTAGGAGCCAAAAGGGGTAAAGGGAGGGGCAAGAGAGAAGGGGAGAAAGGGCATGAGGGAGAGACAGGGAGCAGGAGAGAAGAGAAAAGCAAAGAAACAAAAAATAAAAAATATCTCTCCTATTCTTTGCAGATTGTTTCTGTACTAGGATATTCCTTCAATGCTTAGTCAGGCCATTTAAAATTTTACATTAGCCTTAAATACTTGCCTTCACTGATCTTAAGAGATTGGTCAGAAGTAAAAACTTAGGGTCTTCTCAGGTCTTTTCTGAGCATGAGTTTTACTCTGGGCATGTGTGTGGTTTTCTTAAATACCCAATATGCAGGGAGCTTTTGAATGTCCTAATTTCCCAGAGAAATGCTCTCGCCAGCTTTTCTTTCCAGGTATCAGGCACTGTGTTGTATGCGTCAACTGAAATCTTTTGCCCCAGGTGGCTGCAGTTTCTTCATGTGTCTTACAATATTTCCAATAAATGACCACTGTCTTTTCCAACCTGAGTGTGTTCCAAGTTAGGCTAAACAAAGACAAGCACATTGCTTCGGTCCTTCATGTAGCTTCGAGACAGGATAGAAGAGGCAAACACGGTTCTTTGTGAGTAAGGTCTGCTCTCCTCCCTCAGAACCAGGGACTAGGGCCCCATACTGGGAACACAGAACTAATGTCTTCAAGATAGCTGGGGAGAGGGTGGAGCAAGCACAAGTAAAAAGTCACAGAGCCGGCTGGGTGCAGTGGCTCATGCCTGTAATCCCAGCACTTTGGGAGGCTGAGGCAGGCACCTCACCTGAGGTCAAGAGCTTGAGACCAGCCTGACCAACATGGCAAAACTCCGTCTCTACTAAAAATACAAAAATTAGCCAGGTATGGTGGCACGTGCCTGTATTCCCACTACTTGGGAGGCTGAGGCAGGAGAATCGCTTGAACCCTCCATCCTGGGCAACAGAGTAAGGCTCCGTCTCAGGAAAAAAAAAAAATCACAAAGCCTTTCTGCCACTTTAAAATTGCCTTTCTCTCTATTCCACATTTACCCAGTTGCTATAAAGTTTGGATTGTTTTTCAGCATACTAACAAAGTAACTCTGATGGTTTTTCCTTGATTTTTTTGATATTTCTGTAGAGGGATGAGCTCTTAGAGATACCTACTCCATCAGTTTTGCTTTTTAATAAATGTTTACATTGAAGTATAGCATGCATTCATAAAGGTATATAATTTATAAGTGTGTAGCTGTATAAATTTCTGCGTTTCATAAGGCATACACACCTTTGTGACCACTCTCTAAATATTTTTACTTTTGAAAACATTTGTATCTCATCTCATCTCAAAAATTACTTGTTGTGACTTATAAAAATGCATATTATGCCAATAAGAGAAAAAATATTTTAAGTGAGGGAAGTAGGGGTGGGAGGAGGGAAAGTAGTAAAAGTAGAAAGAAAAACCAGTTTTCTATTTTTGTTACATGGCAATTGCATGGCAGAATGTCTTGCACACTTTGCTAGAAGTGGGATAGAAATTTATCCCTAAGTTTCCTAGCTGCTAATGCAAAAAGGAAAATCTCATCAGTTTTAGGTTTTTGTGGTTCTGAAGATAAAAAGAAACTAATTGCTCAATAGACATGCAGCTATATTAGGTACTGAGGCTGGAAAGAATTTCTCCTGTTCTTACTATAAAGAAGGCCTTATTGAAGTTAGTGGGAGATGTGACTTTTTAACTTCCCCTGTAGTAGATAAATCCCACAGCAGAGTCCAGGTCTTCCTATCTGGGTACATCATGGGATGCCACTGCCACAGTGATCCAAATGAAGAGTAGTGACAGCAAGTCTGTGAGGGGCTGAAGCGCTGCTGTTTGAGTGGGTCAGGGAGAGGGCTATGAAAATAAGGGTAGATGAATTGACTGCCCTAAGCCTCAGGTTTTCTACCTGTAAAATAAGAATAATAGCAATTACCCTAGGATGCTACCAATAAAGGAGAGATTGTGTATGTGTCTTGTGTGTAATAAGTGCTTGCTAAATCTAGTGATTATTATAATTCCAAGGTTTGTATAGAGACTATTGATGGCCTCCAGTTTCTTAGTTGAGCAATCCTGTTTCTTTTGGCCTGTTCTTTCTCTAAGCCTGGGTTATACCACCAAGGCTTTCAAATGGTTAAAATGTACTTACAGCATTTTGATCCTGTGGCCCAAGGTGGAGTGGGGTGTGTGCGTGAGACTTAGGATATTCCTAGTTCTGGAGAGCCCAGGCCTGTGATGGATCGCTCCCAGGACTCATGGGAGGCAATATGCACACTTGATAGGGAAGAGGAGAAGGTGACTATGTCTGCCCTACTCCACCTTGCTACCCTAACACCAGGCCCAGCTGCTGGAGGTCTGCATCCCACCTCGTACAGAAATCAGGCTTAAAACGAAACGAAATGACAATATCTGTACTGAGTGTTGTTACACTGAGAAAGCAGGTCTTTATTCAGCAGCACAGCCCATGGTTGCTTTCAGGTTTTGATAAACGCACACGGCACTGTACTTTTTCTTGGATGTTGACCACCGTCCAGATGGGCATGACTTCTGTGGCCCTGATGTGGTATGGCCTGAAGGACAGCAAGGTGCCCTCTGACCTCTGGTAGGATGAGGATGAGCATCCATCTACAATTACAGTGAAACCCTCGCTAGTGTCTCAGGAAGAAGCACCTCTTTATAGCCGGTCATGAGTCCTTAATATATTACCCTTAAATCATTTAAAACTGGACTAGCCTGAGCAGCCGTGAATATGCCAATGCAGCTGGGAGCAATCTCAGGCAGGCCCAGTGAAATGGCCAAGATGATCTAATAGATCTTGCTTCATCTCTAGAAGTCTATCACCCTGCCTCTCTCCTCCTTATTAAACCAAAGCTCCCCATTCCCAGAAAATAAAACTGCTACGTGATATTTATATATCTTCAGAGAGCAGTGTGATTCAGAAACCAGGGAGAATGGGTTAAAACTATTTATTGAAAAGGACACTGTTTCTTGCATGAAATAATCTTATTGGAAAAGTTACCTTATTTCTTCTACTGCACTTGAAAAATCTAGATCGTTTGTAAAAAGCAAAGGGCAAAACAGAAATTGATTTTCGTCAGCATGAAGTCGGTTTTTTTGTACTTTGATTAGTGGCTTGAAGCTGGTGGTGAGTCATGTGACAGTGCTGGTGTTTTGGGGCAGGGTATTCAGATGGAGATCATAATAGCTATTTCTGACCTTGACTTTGAGCAGAACATTGCGGGAAGTCTTATGTCACCTTGAAGTCTCCAGCTGTTTGCAACCTTCTGATATCTCTGATTGATTGCTTGCATTAAGCAGTCCCCTTCTCCTCCCTCACTGTGCCACCCCTAGACTCTAAAGTTCTGAATGTATTTACAATATCTACATGGTGAAGCCCATGCTCCCTGCTCTAGCATTGGAGGCCTTCTAAGGATGGACCCAATCCAACATTGCCTCCAGTCGATCTGTCTCCTGCTTCCATGGTATGAACGCTCTGCTGTTATCAGTAGCTGTAGCTATTGAGCACACACACACCTGGGCACATCCCAGGCACTCAAGAATTTCTGCTCCTCTAGGCACTGTCCACTCTGTTAGGAGGTCTACACCTTTCTCACATGTGCCCTCAGAAGTCACACCTGCCGTTGTGCCTACCAGTCGGCCTTCTTGGTTCTCTGTGTGCTCACTGTCGTCTCAATGTGAGCCATTTACCGTACCTGCCATCTAGTTGGCATGGGCCTTGGGCCTTGAAATAGCCCATAATTTTGGTGTGTGCATTGACCTTTCAGCAATGCAATGCTACCTGCCGCAGAGAGAGATGAGAGAGAGGGAAGGGGAAAGGAGGAGAGAGAGATTTTTGCCTATTTCCCCAAAATTTGTAAGTTGAAACCCTAACCTCAGTATCTTAGAATGTGACTCTATTTGGAGGCAGGGCCTTTAAAGAGGCAATTGAGTTAAAATGAGGTCCTTAGGGTGAGCTCTAATCCATGCTGACAGGTGCCCTTCTAAGAAGAGGACATTTGGACACGCAAAGAGATACCAGGGATGCATGTGCACCGAGAAAAGACCAGGTGAGCACACAGTGGGAGGGCAGCCGTCTGCAAGCCAAGGAGAGAGGCCTCAGGAGAAACAAACCCTGCTGACACCTTTGTCTTAGGCTTCCAGAATGGTGAGAGAAGAGATTTCTGTTGTGTAAGCCACCCAGTCCTGGCATTTTGTGATGACAGCCCAAGCCGATTAATGCACTCATGGAGAATGTACCCTGCAGTGAACGTGAAATCAAAAGTGTGAATCTGCTGTTCCTTGCTCAGGCTTGGTTCGCACAGCCTTCCAGGAGGGGGATCATCTCTCCAAGCTGGATGAGAACCGAGTGTTTAACCATTAGCTAGCTGGCTTATCTAATCTACATCTTACAACCTTGACCCCAAACACAGCTACCTTAATCGGGGGCTCCATCAAAGAATTGGTGATCGGTTCCAATGCCGGCTGGGCTGGGCCTACTGGAGATGTCACTTTACTGATTTTTAATGGCTAAGGAATTTTTGAGGATGATGTTAATTACATGTACATAAATGGAACCCCCGTCCTGGCTGGCCCACATCATTGTGGCCGCTTCCCATCCACTCTCCAAGCAGCAGAGCCATCTTCTCTAAAAACAGTTCTGATTAGATTACCTCCAATCCCCACTTCTGCATCTTTCCCCCAATAAAAACCTAATGTTATTCCCTTAGGAGAGAATCTCCAACTGCTTTTATAAGACTTGTGAGGGCCTTTGGGGTCCGAGTCTCACCAGCTTTCCTTGCCTCACTGGTGGCCCCTCCGCATCATGCCCCAAGCTCCAGTGTGGATGGTTCCCACTGCCTGGAACACTGTCTCAACCCCTCTCACCACGTTATCTCCAGTTCATCCTTTAGACCTTTGTTCAAGTGTCCTTTGCCTGGGTTCTGCTGCGTGCCTGGCCAGGCCCCATCTCTGTGTCATAGGTACCTCTCACTGGGCCACATCTCTCTGTCATGGACACTTCTAACCGGCTCCATCTCCCTGTCATGGACACTTCTAACTGGGTCCATCTCCCTTTTCACATTTGCCTTGGAAGCAGTTTCACAGTTGTCTGTGTGATGAGTGGATTCCTTTGTGTTTCCATAAATTCTGAATTTGACGTGGTAGAGACCGTGTCTATTCTGTGCCTGGCACACAGCAGACACTCGGTAGGTGCTTTATTGAGCAAATAAATAAACACCCATCTTTTCCATCTCCATGTTAGTTCTTCCAAAGTAGAGACCACCTCCTGTTCATCTTTGTCTTCCTGTCCTAGAGATTTCTTCACTAAATCCCATTCCTTGGTAGAAGAAAGAAGTGGAAGAATTACCGGGACTTACACATAGGAGGTTTTCACTCACTGAACCATTTAATCACAAGGGCGGTGCCAAGACTCCTGCTCCCCACTCTGGGGCCTCAGGGCTGTTCAGCCATGTGCAGACAGTGCTTCCAGCAATGCCTGTTTTCTTCACTCTTTAGGGAGTTTATGATTGTTTAAGATTGAGTGCTTACAGTGAGTAAAAGAGTTCTGGACAAAAAATCTTCCCATAAAAGAAGAGAATGTATGCTGGATTTCTTTCTCTCTTGTTTTATGGGTTAGATTTCTTTTCTTTTTTTTTTTTAAAACAGGGTCTCGCTCTGTCTCCCAGGCTGGAGTGCAGTGGCACCATCACAGCTCACCGTGGCTTTGACCTCCCGGGCTCAAGCGATCCTCCCACCTCAGTCTATCGAGTAGTCAGAATGCACCACCATGCCTGGCTAATTTTTGTATTTTTTAAAGAGACAGAGTCTTGACATGTTGCCCAGGCTGGTCTTGAACTCCTGGTTTCAAGCAATCTGCCCTCCTCGGCCTCCCAAAGCACTGGGATTATGGGTATAAGCCACCATGCCCTGCCTGGGTTAGCTTTCTAATGGAGGGGGTTGCTTATTTGCAATTTGGGAACTTTGCTACAAATGTTTATTGAGTGTCCTCTCTGTGGCAGGCACTTATGAAGGACAGAGGGGGAAGTAGGTGAGGATGGGGAGTTGAGGGTGAGACAAAGGGAAGTGATGCTTTTTGAAAGCCCAGGTTATTTTGCAGTAGATCCCAGTGACAAACTCTCAGAAAATCATTGTTGGTGACTGTAACTTACTCTTCGCTGTGGTCAAAAGTTCGTCTGAAGGCCTTGCCCTGTGTGGGACACTCAGGCTCAGAGAACTTGCTTGGATCTGGCTGATGCAATCACGAGAAACTCCAGCCAGCATTCTCTCCCTTTGAGCCAGTGCCTCCACTCACTTCCCTGAGCCTGTCTCCTCATGTTTCCATCAGACACAAAGGACCGATCTGTCGATACTCCTGTCTGTCAGTGACAAGCAATTGGTACCCGAGCCTGGGGTGGGACTTCTGATCTCAGCTTGGGGCTTGTTGATGAACTGAGGACTGCTGTTCTCTCAGAGCACCACCAGGACGCCGCTCAGATCACTGTGTGAGCACAGTAAAGGGATGAATTGTGCTCATGTTTATTCTGCAATTTCAAAGGCTGCCATCTAATGTTTAAGAGCACAGAGACTTTAAATGAACAAACGGTTTGGTGGAAAATAAGAGATGGACATTGCCATGATTTGCTACCCGGTAGATGGACTTTATTTTATGTGATTCAGGTGCAGAGCTTAGAAGGCTCTTCAAGTACAGGTAAGATTTGGAAAGTCACCATTGTGCTCTAAATTTGGGGAGCAGTGTCTTATGCTAATGATGTTTTTGTAAAAAGATGGTCTCCTCTTCATCACCAGATTGTCCCTTAAATTAGCTAAAGCCCCAAGGCCCTAAATTAAAAGCAAGAAATTACAATGTAGCAGATTGAATTTAGGTTTATGTGCCATGTGTGAAATATATGAGTGGCTTTTGAAAGCATACTTGTAAATGAACAGTGGGTTTCCTTATGCACAGGCAGCATCCGCTGAATGTCTGGCTATTTGCACTGAAAGCCCAGTTTCCACCCGGTTAGTGCCCCCACACCCACCCTCCCTTCCTCATCTCCATGACGCAAGCCAGGCTGCAATGGCACGACCACACTGAAGCCTATGCTGACGCCATCACATCTGCTGGAACCTGCTCCCACATCGCTGTCTCTGTTCAACCTGGTCAAGACTTTTTGGGGTCCTCTCCCCTTCTTGGCCATTAACAAGCAAGGTATCCAAGAAAGAGTGAACACCGAACTCCTTATCACCCCTGGGCTTGAGAATCTTCCTTTTCTTCCTTGCTTGGGCCTGAGGGTGCCTAGGAGGCAACATAAAAGCTTGCTTTTGTTTCATTTATAATTGGTGAGCCTGTGCTCTCTGGGCAAAGGCCGGCACATTCACGGCAGGGGTTTTTAATCCTGGATGCACATTAGAATAAGCTAAGGAGATTTCAAAAATGCCGATGCCTAGGTCCTGAGCCGTAGAGATTTTAATTTTAATAGGTCTGGGATGGGGCCCGGCTGTTGGGGTGTGTGTGTGTGAATATATGTATGTTTATGTGTGTACAAGCTTTCCAGCCCATTGTAATGGTTGGCCGGAGTTAAGAACTACTTTTTTGGAAAAAAATGTTGTCCATTTTCACTGTTACTGTTAGGCAGATTTTCTTTAATCAGATTAAAACCATGTGATAGGCAGACAATGTAAAATTAGCTGTGCAGAGAGAGGGATTTAAAGGCTCCAGGCATTTATGACAAAATCAGCCATGATCCTTTTTTCACTGTACTCAAAATAAGAGATGTAGAAAAAGCTGAGCCTTACAGGAGACAGATACAGTGTCCTTGGGCTTGGGTAGGGCTAGAAAGTAAGCAGCTTCAGGGCCAGGTGTGGTGGCTCACGCTTGTAATCCCAGAACTTTGGGAGGCCAAGGCAGGTGGATCACTTGAAGTCAGGAGTTCGAGACCAGCCTGGTCAACATGGTGAAACCCCATCTCTATTAAAAATACAAAAATTAGCCAGGTGTTGTGGCAAGTGCCTGTAATCCCAGCTACTTGGGAGGTTGAGGCAGGAGAATTGCTTGAACCCTGGAGCTGGAAGTTGCAGTGAGCCGAGATTATGCCCTCCAGACTGGGTGACAGAGTGAGACTCAAAACAAACAAACAAACGAAAAAGAAAAAGCAAGCAAGCAAGCGGCTTCAGAGCGGGAGGCTGTAGACATCGCCAACCTTTCCTTGAAATCAGATTTATGCACTCATTTATTAACTCATTCATTCATATATTGCCTCTTTATTAAGTACCTCTTTGGTACAAACACTTTGGTAGGCTTGGGTGCAAAGGTCAATGTCTTCCAGATACAAATTCTAAAAGAGTTGGAAACTCAGGAGATTAGGGTTAGTTTTCGTAATCACAGATACTTGATTGACTTTTCACCCAGCCTCCCATTCCTTTGTCAATGCCAGAATCCAGTGTCTGCTCTCGAGCTTCCTGGGGGAGAGATGGCAGCACCCCCACTTTCTGCCTCACCACTTGCCGAGTCTTGCCGCTGACATTTTCTCCAGTACATTTTTGTATGACGCCGAGCAGCATATGGCACCTCTTTGTCAGACACATTATCTCAAGCACGTCCTCACTCCCATCCTGCCTGACTCATTTGGGGATTACAGAAAGTTCGTAGGAACAGACAAGGGTGCAGAGGCAGGAGAAACATTGTAGAATTTGTGAAGATTGAGTACTGGAATATACTTTTTTTTTTTAAAGCAACAGAAAAAGTACAGATGATCTCATGGTATAGCTTCACAATACCCTTCCTTGGATGGTTGGGCAAGAATGATTATACTCATTTTAACAATCAGGAATCTGAAACTTAGAGAAGTTGACTGTCAAGCATTTCTACCTGGATTCCTCCTCCTGGGGGTGGAGGATGTACATCTCTAAGATTGGCACCTGAAAGGACTTCTATTTCCAGCTTCAAGCTCCGCTCTGCAGAGACCCCAGAGCAGCTTACAGTCCCGTCTCCGCCGGCTAGCTAGACATGACCACAAGGGGGCACCAAAGAGTTTTCATTACTTCCGCAGGTCTTGCTTTGCCTGCTTTTTCTGTGGCACGTAGGTGCACAATGGAAAGAAACAGTGTGAACTTAGAAGAACGGACGATGTTGGAAGACAAAGCTTAAACCCCATGTAGAAAACGGTGACTAGCAGTGGAGGCGATGACCCTAATTTTTCCATTGATCAGAGAGGTGGGGAAGGGCCACAGGGTGGGGTAAACTTCTGATCCCTATCAGGACAACCCTGAGGTGCCATATGAATGTTTTCATTTTTCTTCGAGAAAGCAAAGGAAGATGGACACTAATGCATGTTAAGCAGGGATTTGTTTAATCAGTGCTTCACGCAGTGTGTGGCTGGACGTCTAGTCTGGAAGGTAGGCTGAGGCTTAGTAGGACCTCGGTAGGACTGTGAAGGTCACGGAACGGAGTCTGGGTTTTATTCCAAGTGCCATGGGGAGTCCAAGCCAGCAGGTAGTGTGACCTGTTTTACCTTGAGATGCTCTGTGAGGAACAGGCCATGGGGCATAGGTGTGGGGGCAGTAGCGGGAGGGGTCATTGCAAAGTCCAGAGAGCCTAGGGTGGCCTTGGTGGAGATGGAAGGAAGCAAATGGACTTAAGAAATCACTGGAGTTGGGACTGGCAGGGCTACTAGTGGACTGACACTGGCAATGTGGGTGAGAAAGGGGGGATCAAGGGACCCTCAGGTTTGGGGTGTGGATGGTGGTGAAACTGAATGAGAGGAGAAGGGTTGTGGGAGGACGAGGCTCAGGAGGGACTGGCATCTCTTTTGGCCATGGCAAGTGTGTGATGCTGCAGGCTCCCGCCTGCAGAGGCCCGGAGGGCAGCTGGATTTACAAGTCAGAGCTCAGGGGAGAGGCCAGTGCTACAGGTAGGAATTTGGCACTTTTTTTTTTTTTTTTTTTTAATGCTCACATCAGCCGTATGTTTCAGATATTGTTGCTCCCATTTCACAGACAGGGAAACTGAGACTTGGGAAAGAGGAGATAACGTGGCTCGAAAGTAGTAGAACTGAAATTTAAACTGGGTCTGTGTGATTCAGTGGCTGTTTCCAAGGTGTCTCCCACATTCTTATCTTAACCGATTACCATTAGGGAAAAATCTAGGTCTTATCCTGCCTCATACAGGCATTCATTAAGTATTGGTCATCCCTGGTTACCCCACTATACTTTGGCCTTCCTTCCCTTAAGAAAAAAAAAAAAAATCATTAGTCAACCCAAATGTCTGGTTCTTTAAAAAAATCATTTTAACCCAATAGATCTTGTTTTTTTCCAACTAAATAATAGAGTCTCTGAGGGCAGAAAAAAAATCGTGCCTTCATATGGGCAGATCCCAGGCAGCATATGGCAGAGGACCTCACAACCAGGGAGGAAGGCCAGTGAGGTCACCCAGTGAGTGCCAGCCGCCGTCATAGTGGCTGCCAGGAGTGCAGTGCAGGAGGGAATACTGAGCTAGGAGAATGTGCTGAGATCCATTAGTGATGTCTGTTTCAGGCACAGGAGGGGTGAGAGACAGCCTCTGAATCCTATATTTGCCATTCCTGAGACAGAGCCTTCAGTCAAAGGAGAAATCAGGGCTCCAATAAGAACCTGGTCAATAAGACCCTCCCCATTCACAACTCACCAGCCAATGGAGACTCCACAGCAAGGTCTTGAGACCTTCCTTTCATAATTACTCAGAACCCAATGAAACCAGGGGAGTGCAGAGGCTCAGTTAACTCAGGGAGTTATGGGGGAGTCAGCCTCCCCTGCACCTGCTGTGAGGATGGGCCTTCAGGGCAGACCCGTCTTGAGCGATTGCAGGTGCTGGCTACAAACCACTCTCCAGGAGTTGCTGAGGCAGCTGCAGGAACAGACAGCAGCTCCCCAGAAGGGAAGACCTGAGAGGGAGGCAGAGGGCTATGAGTGAGGTGGTCCACGGCTGACTGGAGGTAGAAAGCATGAGGGAGACTGGTAGGGCATGCTCAGAGCACCCTGGGCTTGGTTCCTAAGCTGTTCTGGAGGAGAGCTGAGATGATGAGAGGCTGAAGGGAAACTGCTCACTGCTTGTCTCCTGGAATCTGGAACTGACCCCTCAGGGGTGTGTGACTGGAGAGTCTCCTCCAGCCTGCTGAGAACCCAGACAGGTACTCCTTGGTTGCCACCATCTGGGTGATGGGGTAATGGGCACACTCTCAACAAGGGTAGGAGCTGTTTTGGACACCTGCACATCAGATGGGGCTGTCATCAGTTTGGAGAAAGCAGGTGTTATGGTCTGGCTGTGTCCCCACCCAAATCTCATCTTGAATTGTAGCTCCCATAATTCTCTTGTGTTGTGGGAGGGACCCAGTGAGAGATAATTGCATCATGGGGGCAGTTTCCCCCATACTGTTCTCGTGGTAGTGAATAACTCTCACGAGATCGGATGGTTTTATCAGGAGAAACCACTTTCACTTGGTTCTCATTCTCTGCTTGCCTGCCACCATGTAAACCGTTCCTTTCCCTGTCTGCCATGATTGTCAGGCTTCCCTAGCCATGTGGAACTGTGAGTCTGTTAAACCTGTTTTTCTTTATAAATACCCAGTCTCAGGTATGTCTTTATCAGCAGCATGAAAATGGACTAATACAGCAGGGGTGCAGGACTGGCCCCTGGGATTCCAGAGATGGCTGCCATGCCTCCCAGTCAGAGGGTTCTGGGTAATGGGGATGCAGGAATGGAGCTGGAGGTATCAATGAAGGCAGAAAAGACCTAGTTAGAGAGCACAGGGGCCAGAAACTCCTTAGACACAATCTCATTATGCGCTAACAATTAGGAGGAGAGGAAGTTTGTTGGGAAGAGAGGCCTGGCTGGAGGGAGAAGAGGATGATCAGACAGAGGTCTATAGGAGATAGGTGTCCATTCATCAAAAAGTCACGCAGGGAAAGAAACTATAGACAGACAGAATCTGGGAGAAGTTTCCTAGCTCTTTCTATTTGCAATGTTGGGTTGGTGATTTTCCTTTGCCTTGTGTTAAATTTGCTGATGGGGCTGTTAGAAAAACTCCAGCAAGAAACTACCTTGTTTATCCCAAGAACACTCAGTAGGACACAAGCAAGGAACAAAGTTGTGGGAAGTGGGAATTGGAGTCCAGGGTGCAATCTGAATGCAAGAGAGAGGACCTGTAGTGGGGTTCCAGAGTAGAGAGAGAGCAGAGCCATGGGCAGCTTCTAGAAAGGTGAGAAGGTTGGTGTGTCCTCTGCAAACACCTACGAGGGCTATCTTCTCTCTCCATTTATGGTCACCTTGATACAAGCTGGTTTGCGCCCACCTCAGTGGGTCAGTGATGGAGACTGAAGAGGGAGCAGAGACACCCTGCACCTGAAAGATGCCTTGGGGATGTCAAAGAGCCATCTTGCAGCCACATCCAGATGTCTGCTGCTCACAAAAGAATGGGAGCAGCAAATGTCACAGCAAATGGCATGTTTTTCTTCAAGAGAATGTCATCTCCATTACTGCTAACTAGGGCCCATTTTGCACCCAAAGAAGAAGCAAGGTGGATAAATATTTCAGAGCAATGAGTGTGTGAGAGATAAGTGGGCAGGGCACATGAACACTGGGTAAAATGGACTTTGTATTCCTCATGGTTCTCCCCCAACTCAGTAACAAGACCCAAGTCTGAGTTTCATGGAACTCCCCAGCTCATCCATGTCCACTGAGTTCCTTCTCATTGATGTCACCTGGGGAGGGAAAGGTAAGCCAGAGCAGGATAGCAGATTTCCTCTGTTGAGGAAGATGAGGTGGGTCTCCTGCTTTAAGAGTCTCGATCGGCTGTCCCAACTAAGGGACACAGAGCAGAAGGGTCAAGAGAGATAAGCAGACATGTCAGGTGGCCTTTGTATAAAAGATATGGGCCGGGCGCAGTGGCTCACACCTGTAATCCCAGCACTTTGGGAGGCTGAGGTGGGTGCATCATGAGGTCAGGAGATCGAGACCATCCTGGCTAACACAGTGAAACCCCGTCTCTACTTAAAAAAAAAAAAATACAAAAAATTAGCCAGGCATGGTGGTGGGCGCCTGTAGTCCCAGCCACTTGGGAGGCTGAGGCAGGAGAATGGTGTGAACCTGGAAGGCGGAGCTTGCAGTGAGCTGAGATGGCGCCACTGCACTGCAGCCTGGGCGACAGAGCGAGACTCTGTCTCAAAAAAAAAAAAAAAAAAAAAAAGATACGAGAGGAGCAGTCAAGAATGGGGGATTTCAACCCATTTCTTAATTTTTATCAACTAATCTCTTCAAATCTTTGCAACTTTCCCTTTTCGGTTATTCTTTCATTTTTAGTGAAGTATACTTCACACACCTATAAAATTCCTCCACTGTGCATGTATGATTCAGCGAGTTTTAGTAAAGGTATAGAATTGTACAACCCATGACTGCAATCCTATTTGAGAACTGTTGTCATTATTGTTTCTCTTCTCCAAATGATTAGCTCAAATTCTTCTTGGAAGGGCTTGCAAGGTTTGCAGGAGGGTGCTCAGTCGATCTGGGGAGAGAAGTAAACACAAGCAATGAAGATGATAGAGTGGCCTGGACGGAAAGCTTCTTTACAAAGAAAGGATGACAAGAGCCCGCAGTTCTTATTGTGTAGGTAAAATGAGCCAGGGGCCATGCCAGCCCCATTGCATGGATTATCACCTTGGATTTTAACAGTAAGCCAAAGTGACAGGTAAACTTGTTATTCCCATTTTACAGATGGAAAAATGGAAGTTTCCAGAAGTGCAGTAGCTTCTACAAGGTCTCACTGAACCCATACCTTTCCAACTGTAGAATCTGCATGCTCAAACCATTACACTAGGATACATCTGAAAACTTTGCTCCAGAGTCTAGACTGTACTGGAAGATGACTTACAATGCAGCAGCTCGGCCGGGCGCGGTGGCTCAAGCCTGTAATCCCAGCACTTTGGGAGGCCGAGACGGGTGGATCACGAGGTCAGGAGATCGAGACCATCCTGGCGAACATGGTGAAACCCCGTCTCTACTAAAAAATACAAAAAAACTAGCCGGGCGAGGTGGCGGCGCCTGTAGTCCCAGCTACTCGGGAGGCTGAGGCAGGAGAATGGCGTGAACCCGGGAGGCGGAGCTTGCAGTGAGCTGAGATCCGGCCACTGCACTCCAGCCCGGGAGACAGAGCGAGACTCCGTCTCAAAAAAAAAAACAAAACAAAAAAAACAATGCAGCAGCTCCTGACTGCATGCTTAAGACCTTGATTTCTGCACCTCTGAATCCATTTGAGTTTATAAAATGAAAAATGAACCCCTACCCGCTATTGATCCTAATCCTCACGCATCCCTAGTTTCGCTCATTTTGGCTTAGGCTCCACCTGGAAAACAAAACATTAACCACTGGGCTTTGTTTGCTCTGATGATCCTGCTCTGACCCTCACATAGCACAAGGCAGCAAATGTCTGGCGCCCCCCCTTGTGCAGAGGAATAAAGAAACCTGAAAACACACTCTCATTTCAAAAATAGCCTGCCTGCCACAAAAGTAACGGTGTTCGATGATGCCATTGTATTTCTTACTCCCTTTCAAAATCAATCTTTAGATATTAGGCCTGAAAAGTAGGTGCCACCATCTTCTAATGATATGCCAGGGGTTAGAAACAGAATGCTACACACCACTTAACACGTGAAATATGATTTATCTGTCGGGGCATATATGAAAAAAATGAAAAGAAATATCTAACAACAACCCTTCTGTTGAGTTTTGAAATGTAAATGTTTGCTAATGCTTTGCCGAAGACAGCTTCACTTGGGCTGAGAGCCATGTGTAAAGAAACATTAAAATGCATCATTTGCTCAGGGCTAAAAGTCATCAGCTTGCGATATTAATGCCCTTTAAAAAATAATTTGACGGCATGAAATCAGAGCATGCCTTGTGCAAAGGATTGGCTCTTGTCAATTTTCTCGTGGATCTACTGAGCTATAATTGCATTTAGATCTTGCCAAAAATGAAAGTGTTCTTTTTGTAAATTCTCTCCATCTATTTCGTTTGCTGGAAGGAAGGTAAGGGGGTTCACTTTGATTTCATCGCATGTGAAGGATGCCTGCCCTATAGGCTGGAACATGCTGGTCAGCTAGAGGGTCATGGGTTAGTGTTGTCTTTTCCTCCATCCTCAGCTTACAGGCTCCCGGCAGGGCTCATCTGGGTGAGTGCTGAGCTCAGGGGACCTGGGAGAGCCCAGTAACTAGATTAAGGCCACTTTGGCTGCAAGTGACAAAAACTCTTCTCAAATTGGCTTAAGCAACAAATGGGAAATGTTTAAGGACACAAGGGGTATCTTACAGAGTCCGGGGTTGGGAATGAGGTCGAACCTTAGCCCCACTGGAAGCAGGGGCTGCCACGGATGTGTGCCTCCTGGGTGTGTCTGGGGTGGGCTGTGGCTGCTAGTGGCTCCTGGGATGGGGCTGGGCCTAGTGGGGAGAGGGGGAAGATGAGGCAGAGGCGGATTCCACCCAGCTCTGGTCTTCTCTTCCTGCCTCGTCTGGGACAAAACCCCACTTTCTCCCGCAGTGGGTGGTGTAAGGGTTCCATTTGAAATAATGGTTCTGTGGTGAAGAAGGAAATTGGAAACAACTAGATAATTTCTTGACCTCTTCACAGATTCTATACCCTTGAGCATTACAACCACCTGGTAGTCACAAGTGACAGGAGTGGTGCCTGAAGAATAAGCCATTTCTTCACTATGTAATCATTTACCCAACAAAGGGGAGGAGCTGAGGGCCACAAGGGTAACGGATGAGCAAGGCACAGCACTAGCCATCAAGGTGCCACCTGTCTGGTTGCTTTTCTGGAGGCTGGGTGTTCCAGGATGTCGTGTTTCACTCAATGTCTCTATACTTTCCTTTTATCTTTCTATTAAAATTTTTTGATAGATGCTTTATAGATTCATGCATATATACACACACATATATACATTCATGCATTTATTTCAACCATTTGTTCGACACATACTTATTGAGTGCCTACCAGGGGTTCCAGGCTCGACTGATAAAGCAGTGAACAAAACAGAATTGGTGCCCTGTCCTCCTGGCACTAACTGGTGGGATGGGCTGTGATTGCTTCTGCTTGATGCGGGTGTTCCCACTTTCTCATCAGCAGGAAAGTGCCATGGCCATTTGACTCCTCAACAAGCTCAGCCCTGATCTTCAGCAGCCTTGTCAATCCTTGAAATTAGTTTGGAAGGTTTCAAGTAGCGATTCTTAAAGTGTGTTTGGAAACTCACATGGGTTATTTTTTATCGTAACGCGAAAACACTTGTCTTTTAAAAATCTCTGTCATGAGCGAACGGTGGAGTTATCCAAAGGCTACACGATGTGTGAAATCAAAACAGATTGAATGGAGAAGCAGACATATGACTCCAATTGACTTCTATTAAGCCAGTCAATGAAGAGATTTGCGAATAACAAAACAATGCTTCTCAATTCACTAGTTTTTTAAATTTTTGAAAATATAGTTATTTTTATAAAAACACCTGCTTTATATTAACATGTTACATGTTTATGTTAAGGTACAATAAGTTTATTGTTTTTAATGAATTAATGTCTTTGAAAAATGTTTCAGTTTTAATTTCAAATATGGTAAATATCAATAGATATAATCCACACAAAATTCTTTGAGGTTCTTAATTTTTAAGAGTGTAAAGGGGGCTGGGCACAGTGGCTCATGGCTGTAATCCCAGCACTTTGGGAGGCCAAGGCAGGTGGATCACCTTAGGTCAGGAGTTTGAGACTAGCCTGGCCAACATGATGAAACACCGTCTCTACTAAAAAACCAAAAATTAGCCAGGCGTGGTGGTGGGTGCCTGTAATCCCAGCTACTCAGGAGGCTGAGGCAGGAGGATCACTTGAAACCAGGAGGTGGAGGTTGCAGTGAGATTGCGCCACTGCCCTCCAGCCTGGGCGACAGAGCCAGACTATGTCTAAAAAAAACAAGAATGTAAAGGGCTCTTGAGACCAGAAAGTTTGACAACTGCTAATTTAGAGACAATGGGTATTGCACGTAATGGGAGTCAGCATTCTCAGTAGCAGTGAAATTGATTTAAAGCATATTAGGGAAAGAATTGTAAGGAGGCTCTAGAACCAGCCTCAGAAAGTTACCAGGATCTAGGAAAACTAGGAGGTCAGTTGCTGCCAGTGTCACAGAACCAGCCTGGTGAGGACACCACAGTTTCTCCTCACTACCACTGGAGGCACTCCCACCCCGGAAACTGGAGGCTGCTCCTGCCCCCAAACCCTCTGCCATTCCTGATTCTTTTTGTTCCCGGCTCGTGTGTGAGGTCTGGGATGGATATGTCTCACTGTGGGCCTAGGTCATGGTCCAAGGCCTGGCAGACACAGAGCCGAGGGAAGTGAGCGTGACTGTGTGGGCTCCTATGGAGGGAGGCGGGCCCAATCTCTCACCCAGAACCACGTGTAGAAAGTGATGGGCAGCCTGACAAAGTTTGCTTCAACCTGGTGTGTTTCAGAGAACGTCCTGGGGCTCTGTTTACCCTCTCTAACCACATCCCTTGAGAAATCAGGGGAGCTAGAGATGGAGGGCAGTCAGTGTTATCGCTCCTGGCTCAGTCTCCTGTGTACTTTTGTTTCTAAGCCTCGGAAGCTTAGGGATCTTTTGTGGCTGGATGATGGCAAGGTGCATGGGATATGGAAAGAGGCAAGGAGAGTCTGTTATACTCCCGGGTCTGCCTCCTTCCTCGGTGAGGGGGAGGATGGAACTTAAGAGTGTAGTGCAGCAATTAAGAGCTCAGGTTCTGGAATCAGAGTTTGCGGGTCCCAATCTTGGAGGTGCATTCTGCTTCCCTGGAGACAGCTGTTTCTGGACAGGGTCAGCGGGCCATGTCAGGGAGACACAAGAGAGGAAGGAGGGAGACAGGCAGCAGGAGCAGAGCTGGCTGGACAGGGCTTTGTCCACTTGATAAAGCAGGTATGTTCCATGCAGCTGTCCCTGTGTTGCTCGCCTGTATCTGGTTTTCTCATGACTCAGAGCCACAGGGCAGGCCCCTCCAGTGGTAGGGAGAATTTGGACATGGTTTGAGATGAAATGAGGTAGAAGACTCTCCTTTTGCTGCCACCCACCAGAACTCCCCAGGCCAGTGCTGGATCCCTTCTGGTGATCAGTGAGTCTGGGGACAGCCTGCCAGTTAGAGCTGGTGACCACTTTGGCTGGAGGTATGCAGGAGTGTACAGGACCCAAGTGACAGAGAATCATCCCCTTCTCCTAGGAAGAGGCAATGAGAAGCCAGAGAGAAAAATCATGGACAACAGCATGGGAATAGGATCCTGGGACAGAATGGCTCCTGACAAGAGTAAGCGAGGCTTTGAGCTCCTGGAGGGCAGGAACCATACTCGTCTCTGACTCATTTCCCTGGCACCTGGTAGACTGCTTCTCACGATGGGTAACTGCAGCTTGCAGGGAGCCCAGTCAGGTTCTGGCTCCCCCTTCCCTTGCCAGTACCCTCTTCCTCACTCAGTGTGCTCCTGCTAACACCTGGCCCTCTGGTCTGCAAGAAATTACCTCCTAAGCAAGTTCCTACGAAGGTGTCAGGCTGAATGTGCTCCTGTATCAAGGATACTTGAATTTTAAAGGAAACAATGAAGAGGGCATGGCTTTATCCAGATTGGCAATTCTCTAATGCTTGTTTTTACCCATTTCCCCAAGATTGTAATAGGTGTTTTGTAAAATTCTTTATTAAATTATTTGCCAAGTGAATTTGGGAAATCTTGGATGTTATAGCTCCTCCTCAAAAGATTTAAAATGCACAATGTTGGCCAAGCATGGTGGCTCACGCCTGTAATCCCAGCACTTTGGGAGGCTGAAGCAGGCAGATCACTTGAAGTCAGGAGTTCGAGACCATCCTGGCCAACATGGAGAAACCTTCTGTCTACTAAAAATACAAAAATGAGCCGGACATGGTGGGTGCCTGTAGTCCCACCTACTCGGGAGGCTGAAGCATGAGAATGGCTTGAACCCGGGAGGTGGAGGTTGCAGTGAGCCAATCTCATGCCACCGCACTCTAGCCTGGGCAACAGAGTGAGACTCTGTCTCAAAATAAATATAAATAAATAATTAAATAAAATGCGTAATGTCATGTTAAAGGCTCTAGGGGGTCCTGTGAGTTTTAACCTGTTGGATTTTTTAAAAATAAGTCTTATTGAGGTATGGTTTACATACAATAAAACTTGCTCATTTTAATGGTTCAGTCTAATCGTCTAATCAGTTTTGATGTATACACTCAGGTAACCAACATGACAATCGAGGTCTAGGACATTTCTATCAGTTCAAAAACTCCCTCATGACCCTTTGTAGTCAATTCTCTTCCCCAACGTGCAACCCCTGGCAGCCACTGGTCTGTGTCCTATAACTAGAGTTGAGCCTTTTCTAGAATTTCACAACAATTGGAGTCATACAGTAAGTTGTCTTTTGTGTCACTGGTTTCTTTCCTTAGCATGATGTTTTCTGAGGTTGAGCTGTGTTGTGTTTATCAGTAGTTTCTTCCTTTTTATTGCCAAGTAGTATTTCACTGCACGGATGTGTCACTGTGAATGCACTCCCCAAGTCTGAGTGGTTTCCAGTTTTAGGTGATCAAGAATACAACCACTATGAATATTTGTGTACAAGTGCTTGTGTGGCTGTGTATTTTCATTTCCCTTGGGTAAACAACTATGAGTGGAATTGTTTAATTTTATTTGATCAAGGGACACTTAAACTGAACATCTGTTAATGAATATTCTGAAAAACACAATTTGGAAAACACGGCTCAAATATTGGGACTGTCAACACCATCCAGGCTGCCACCCTCACTGTCCTTGGGCAAATGCCAAGCTTATGGTGCCAGGGCCGTTTCTCTGCAGACATTTGGAAGGGGGAATGGAGTGGCCATGGCCTTGTCAGACAGAGCTCAGCCGGAGAGGGGACTCAGGAGCTGGAGTTAGTGAGTGGAGTTGGCCTCAGAACTGTGGTATCTTTTCTTATCTAATAGTAAAACTCCAGATGCTAGTTAGCCCTGGTCCGCCATGGTGGAGAAGCAGTGAGTCTGGTCTAGAGCCCAGGTCCCACACCTCCTTCTCACTGTT